>NC_081191.1:98349091-98676091 GCF_902713425.1 Acipenser ruthenus
GAGCAGTTCCACTTTCTTCAACAAGAGCCCTAAACTATTCAAATACAATAGTCATTTTCTTTTTTTAATCAAAATAAAGTGCTGTGAAATTAAGAACATCTAAAATCATAAAGGACAGGTTAATTGGTCGCACTTTATATTAACTGGAATAATACTGTGACAGGATGGCTCGCAGTGGTGAGGTGTGGTGACATCACGGACCAGGAAGTACAGAAACCAAAACAATGGATGGGCGGGTGAAGCTGAATGCTACTGCATTCAGCGTATTTAATTAATCAAATAAACAAAAACAAAAGATTTAAACAATGAACAAAACACAAAACAAAAAGGCACAAGGGCCAAACGAATAAACAAAGACTGTTTAGCAGTCGTTTTTAAATGTCGTTATGTTTCCTCGCTCTCGCTCTCTCCCCTTACTCTCCTCTGCACTCCACCCTGCAGAACAGACAGCTGCATGTTCTTATACTCTGGCCGAGGGGTTAACTAGCTGTTAATTATCTTATTACCCCTCGGCCAGAGTCTGCACACGTTTGGTAAGGATGCATGACTGTCAACTAGTTAAATAATCAGTAGCTGATCAGTCATGCATCCTCACGAGGTTTCTAAATATAAATAAGAAATACGCTGCGCTGTTATCCCCACAGCAAACAATAATACAAATAATAATAATTAGGGGCGGGACACTCCGCCACAAATACTCAATTAGGCAATTACCTGTTTTAACTGTAAACGTTTGTAAGGTTAAGGTGAGGATTGCAGTAAGAAATTATATTAATACAAACATCGGAAAACTCTATTACAATTGCAACTGATAAATACTGTCTAGTTAGCATAAAACATTGCTGTTTTGTTTCATGCTGAAAATCAAAAAAATAAATAGGTTAGAAAACGGTCCAACTTTAGTTTAAGAAATATCCAGAGTTGTGGTAACTAGCTACTTAAGTAACGCGTTACTGTAATAATATTATGTTTGTCAATAACGAAGTAATATATAACACGTTCGATTTTTAATGGGGGTAATAATTTTACAGTTACTTTCCACACAAAAATAAGAACAGTTTATAAACGAGTGGAGGCCATTCGGCCCATCTTGCTCGTTTGGTTGATAGTAGCTTATTGATCCATAATCTCATCAAGCAGCTTCTTGAAGGATCCCAGGGTGTCAGCTTCAACAACATTACTGGGGAGTTTGTTCCAGACCCTCACAATTCTCTGTGTAAAAAAGTGCCTCCTATTTTCTGTTCTGAATGCCCCATTATCTAATCTCCATTTGTGACCCCTGGTCCTTGTTTCTTTTTTTCAGGTAGAAAAAGTCCCCTGGGTCGACACTGTCAATACCTTTTAGAATTTTGAATGCTTGAATCAGATCGCCGCGTAGTCTTCTTTGTTTGTTACCTTTTCTCTGTCGTACACGTACATTAGTGGTCTTTTCTTTTTTTAACCCCGACGCGCTAGCAACAACAAATTGTGTATCCCTACATGCCAATTTTGATGATACACTTCAAAAACGTCACACAGGAAATGCGTCTCAAACCGCGTATTTTGAAGTTTATTAGGACAAGCTCGAGAGGAGGCTTACTCGACTGTACGTACACCACTTTTGTTTGTTTGTTTGTTTGTTTGTTTGTTTGCTTACTGTGGTGGCCACATGTATTGCATTACCACATTATGTTTACGTTTATCACCATATAGTTCGTTTTTCTATAGACTTTTTTTTTGTTTTGTTATTGTTGATTTGCTATTCATGGTTTCATTTCAATTGAATTTCATTGAAACGTTTATATGATTTTTTTCTTCATAATGCAAAATTATTGAAAGTCAGGAAATATACGGTACATCATGTTTATATGCCAAAAACGAAATGTATTTATACTACAACATTTTTTAAAACCTTTTTGATGTTTAGTAAATGCATTACCAGACATATAGTTAAAAAGTAAACAATAGTCACAACTGTTGCAAGACAAGACATGAGAAATAAACACAATGAGTAAGATGTAGAGTAGTATAATGTGCTACTTTTATTAAGTAATAAGTGAGGACATTATATTTTTTTTTCTGAAGAAACAAGTAGGAGTAGTAAGTTACCTTTTTCAGTAATGTACCCAACCCTGAAAATATCTATAAATATGTTATTAAGGGTTTTGATGATTACAGTATAAACAAGGAATAACAGTTTATTTCAATAAGATTTTAATGAGACATTACTAATAAAGCTATATCTTATAAGCAATTATAAGGGTTTTTATTAATGCTAAATAACTGTATAAAAACCCCAAATATTGTTTATAGCACTCTTTATAGCACATTTATTGATGCATTATTAACCTTTTACAACAGATCCTTAAACTGAAATGTTACCAGAAAAGTAAGTGTCCGATTTTATATAAAATAGGGTTTAGAGTCCTTTGCTTGACTTCTGCGTTTGTTTGGACAGCTTGATTGAGGCATCAAAAATCCCTCCCTGGGAAGGACTGAGGCAATAACCTAAAATTACTGTAATTTCCGGGAAGATATTCCAATTAGGCCTTGTAGATTGGCAGCTATCTAAATCATTGCAGACGCAATACATTTACCCAAAACTATTTCAACATGCCATCCAAAAGTAGTAATAAATCAACACCATTTCCAAACACCATTTAAATATGTCCAAAATATGTCCAAGTCTATAAATCTATCAGAATTCCTAATATCACAAGTGCTGTCTCTGGCCTGGGCACAAATCAACGCCCAGCCTATCACTCATTCCCCAGAAGTGGGTCTTGATGTTTTGCTCCAGTTTCTGGTTATTTTTTGATTCAGTGCTGTGGTGGGCCAATCTTTCACTTTGACTGTTTCTCAGCAGGGAAACTGCTTAATGTGATCAGTTCCATCAAGCATCGTCACAGCTGTGCCATTTTCCATGGTAAGGGTCAACAATGATTTACCAAGCTGTCTTGGAAGCATTTTAGCGGTTTTAAGCACACACAGCCCATGCAATTGCATGGGGCCCATTCTTTTTTATCTATACACCACAAGAATTTGGAATAGGGGCCCCGGAATCAAGCCTTGTTGCCTTAGTCCTGGAGAGCTCTATCCATTGCTTGGTGTAACTCCTTTACAGTCTGTACGTATAGGAGAGACCAAGGACTGTTGAAGAAGCAAGAAGGTGGCATCTATTCAGGGCTACGTTAACCCATAGTGGGGAAGTGTTAGTGAAGCTGCACTGCAGCTTGTCAGTGCTGTAGAATCTACAAACTGTATTGTGTAACAATGATGATGTTCTGTCCCTCAAGACCATTGACAGTTCAGACACTACGAAAAGAGGGATTTCCCCAACACCTTTCTAATGGCGATGGTGCTAACAGGGCCGGTGTCAAGGGGGTTAAATAAACAGTAGCAAGGTAGTATTGGTGGACTGTCAATCAAACACAAATTTGAAAGTCACACCTGACAGATTGTCTATCTGGAGGCGGGACACAGAGCAAGCGCTCTGGCAATAGGTCAGTGTTAAGGTCATGTGATTGCTCTGCTGGAAGATGTGATACTAAAGGCCTAATTTCGTGAACCCAAACAGACCGAACAGAGCTAGACGCCCTGATATGGCGAAACTGTTCCACCTTCCTACCGTGCCGCGTGTTCTGCTTGTTCGGTCCAACAGCCCGGTGTGCTCGAGGAGCAGTTTCACACGGTGAAACATCGTGGAGCCACGCATAACACGAGGGGACACCTGGTATTCTGCTGCTGAATATCATTCCAAATGCATCCCTTTTTACGCAGGCTTCGTGGAAAAGGAAATGCACATTTCACCAAACACTGTAGTGTTAAAGGACCTCCAGAAATTGCTTAAAGATGTACAAAGTTTAAAATCTCAACTCTCCCTAATTGCGACACATGCCAAGGGACTGGTGGATCTGATTCAGTGGTTTGAAAGCCGTGAAGTGAGAGTCCATCAAACATAATAAACCGCAATAAACAAACTATGTGTAAAAACCTTCCATGACGTTTCTGAAAAACTGACCAATTACTACAACCCAGATCAATGCAAAAAGAAACCACGTTTTTTTCCACCAGCTCATAACTTTCTGATGGCAGTAAGGATATTCGACCCACAACAAGTGAGTAGTTTGGATCTGGAAGCCCTCCCATTATATTC
The DNA here is from genome assembly GCF_902713425.1 of Acipenser ruthenus. NCBI lineage: Eukaryota > Metazoa > Chordata > Actinopteri > Acipenseriformes > Acipenseridae > Acipenser > Acipenser ruthenus. Next base: position 98,353,227 of record NC_081191.1, read on the forward strand.
TATTCCAGGATTTGATGCTGACTGTAAATCAGAAATGGACAAATACCTCCCATATGCAAAAGAAAACAGCAGTAGATTGACTTTGAATTAATTTTGGATTAAAGATGAAGAATTATTTCCCAATTTAACACGAAAGGCTAAAATATAGTTGTTACCAATTCTGTACCAATTCTGTAGATTTGGTAACAGTTTAGCAACATTTAATGCATGGGACATATTCTTTCATGAACCTGTAAGTGACAATTAATGTGCTGCTTGCGAACAACCTTGCATTAGCATTATTATTATTATTATTATTATTATTATTATTATTATTATTATTATTATTATGATGATGTTATATTTGTAATATATATGTTACAGCATTGATGTTATGATTTCAGTATTTTATATAAATTGTACCGGGAATCAGTGTTGTTTTTTTTAAATATTTCGTTGACAAATTATGTGTTCCTACTAGTAAACTGAAACATTTAAATGATTTATTTACACATTCTAAGAAATAATAAGATGTATTAGTAATAAAAGGATGCATGACTAAATAAATGTCCGTAGCTGCTTCTGCCGCCAAATCATTGCGCCAATGCGAGTTAATAGAATGACTAATTAAAATGATTAAAGGAATCAGGAGATTATTAATCAATTAGTGGTTTAATTAAGCAGACTACATGACCACCTTGCGGTGGGAGAAATGAAGTGCAGCCTAAGAAAGCAGGTCACGTAAAACGCAGGGCCCTACCTATAATTAATAGGTTTTGTGACTAATTTGAAGCTATTAATATGTTTCAATATTAACTAAATTGAGTTATTAATCAAATTGATTAATCTTCTCAAATAACTGATTTATTAAAATGTTTGGCTATACTGTTACTTGTTTGATTACTGTCTTGTTAACAGTCATCTTAAAATAACGTCAGAATGTGTTTTACTGGCAAATAAATACGTTCATTATTTTCACAAGGTTTTCTTTAGGTTGTGCTGCAGCAGCGCTGCGTGTTTGTTTCTTTTTTGGGGGGATAGGTCTACTTCAGAGTCTTGCACCAGGGCCCAGTAAATCCTAGCGCCAGTACTGGGTGCTAATTAATGACTCTTATATTACTCTTGTTTTAAAATTGTTATTAAATGCAATAGCTAGCCTCATGGATCTTGACTACATTCCACAGTACACTCCACTTCTCCAGAGACATCCAGGTCCTGAAAACCGAAAACCGGAGTCCATGCATACCGGTCAGCACAGGAGAATTCCAGTAACACCAGAGTTTATGTTCTATAATTGTATAATTTAGAGCAGTGTGTTCGTGGACTTAGAATTGAGCCAATGGCTCTTCAAACACTGTACTTCACTGAACCCCTCAAGTCCTAGACAAACTTTTGTTCAGTTTTGGCCAGTTTCTTTAGCACAGAAGATAAGCAGTCAACCCCATCCTTGATATAGCTGTTCAAAATTAATGAATACATGATTGCCTTTCAAATGATTCCATGTTTATGGAGCCCCTATTATAGAGTTGGTATTTATAGTTTACAATACAAATGAATGTGTGAGGCACATTCCTCTTGAGAGATTCAGGAAGAAAAATTGCCCCAGGTAATGTTGTTTCATCCTACACACCAGGGTGTTTCATTGTTTGTAATTTCACAGTTCATTTTTTATTACTGTATTGCATATTTTAAATCTGTTAACCCTGTCACATGAAGCATACAGAAAGGTGTTATAAGCATTTTCTTCACTTCAAATTCATTCCACCTCTTACAAGACTGTGTTCTAAATCTTCTGCCTGATTTATTCTTCCTTCAAAGTGGGTCATTGTGTTTGGAGCAAATGCACAGACTGTTTAAACTTCATTACTGATTAAACCAAACATTATACAATGGCAAGAAAAAATGAGCTCTGATTGGTCAGTCTTGCACTAGCTCAGTGATGTTATCCCAGCATAACATCATGGATCTAGTACCGGCAACCTCCTCACTGAACACCTAGACAGACATATCAATCCGCCACAACTGTCAATACCGCAGAATAAATTACACAATTCCTGAAGTGAATTTTACCTTAAACAATAAGACAACTGTGGAAACCTCGTTTGGCAAAGAGCATTAAAACACAGCAGCCAGGAGACCAGACAGCACCTCTCAATGAGAGGAAGAAAAAAAAAGACACCTGGAGATCGACTCTGAGGGTCTAGACAAGATAGAATCTGACAAAAACAAAGCATCCACAAAACGACAAACCAACTGGGCAGTCAAAGTTTTTTATGACTGGGTGAGTGAGAGTAACACAAATATAGACTTGAAAACTGTCACAATAGAACACCTTAATACAGTTCTACAACAATGTTATGCCTCTGTCAGAAATAGCTCCGGAGAGCCACGTGGCAAAGCAGTTACATGGGGCTCAGAGCGGGCTTAAATAGCCGTAACATTAATATACTATTTGAATGTCATAGTTAATACTTTACTACAGTTGTAAATGGAAAACTATTTTATGAGGTGGAATGTTATTTCCACATAAAATCACTTTTAAATATGAAATTAGTAGTGGTGCAATCGGCACCCTAGCGTATTCGATTATCGTATAGGCATTTATCAACGATAATCGATGCATTGAAGTTTTATTTTTCCAAATAAAGAACAAACATTAGTTTGTTTGTTTTTTAAACAAAAGATCCAATAACTAGAAACACAGTTTTTCATAATAGTTCAACAAAAAGGCACAACTTATTATAAAAAGAGAAATACAAAAGTTAACAACCGCATCAGATGTCCTTTTAACATTTGTTAAACACCCCTAGAAATGAGTCTTATTTGCTATTTTTTACAGTGTGAGCCATTGTATAATAGGAATAATACACTGCAGGTTGTGGGTTGTGCTGGGATGACATCACTTCTAGGGTGCTGGACGCACTCGGCCTGCGGCCTCGTGCCCAGCCACCCGAGGCCTGATGTTATCCCAGCACAACACATGCCCTGTCTTGCATTATTCCTTTAGTATAGAACAGTATTATATCCCTATGTAAAATGACAGCACCTGTGAAGCTTTTCTTTAAATATCAGCTATTTGTTCACACAGGAATCTAAAATTAGCCTTTTCGTTTTATAAACACAAAAGATTATTTTGGATCTCAGTTAGCCTTTTATGTTATTTAACTGTGATATCTTAATATGCTTTTCTGTTAGAAAAAAAATCACACAATTAAAACAAATTGTATCCAGAACTAATACTAGTTCCACGGGGGTGCTAAATTGGGCAGAGTGCCATACTACTGGGTTTGGGATCCAAATGATCCTGTAGATCTCTATAGGAATGGGTTCACAATTCAACTTGTTTTACAAGGTACTATGGGCCATATTTCCAAAGCGTTAACTCCGGTCTTTAATTAACTCCTATTTTATTTTTTTACAAAACTACAACCACACCTAACTAAGTTATATATTTCAAGTTCTCATAAGCACACTCAAGGCAATTTCTATCTTAATGTTGTTTTTTTTTTTGTTTGTTTGTTTTTTTTGTCTCCTTTCAAATTATAGACTGGAGGAAATGCTTTGAAAATAAGGCCCTGTGTTTTTTTTGTTTTGTTTTTTATCACAAAGCCATCCTGTTTTTCTGTTAACTCAGCAATGTGACATATTTGCTTATGTTATGGCTTAGCTTAAATAAGGTTGTCCGTCCATGTTAGGATTGAGACACGTTCCACTACGAGCCCCTGCTTATATTGCCCGGAGAAACACAGCGGAGGTCTTCAGCTTCGGATACTTTTAGTTTCTAAACGTTCACAAGCTATAAGTTCATGGATAAGACTTTTTTAATGTCTTAATGAGACAGTTGTCAGCCCAAGGCCTATAACAGGGTAGATACATACAGTACAGTTCCTAAATAAGCCTAATAAAATACACCAAATATGTATTAAAAAGACATACACTTTTACAAGAGAAGATCATTTATTTAGAAACAGAGACACAAATGTGGTGCACAAGAAAAAAGTCGCACACATCCCGCTAATAATATTTTCACGTATACATACATTTATATTCGATAAATCTGTTGTCGTGTACCAGACTATCTTAACAAATTCAAGGCCTCATTTGGAGCCCTGCCTCTTTTCATTTGTCTTGCTGGAGACATATGTTTGTCTGAAGTGTGCACTTTGACATTCCGAGATGGAGCTGCTGTTACAATACCAGATATTGACAGCTACATTAATATGTGCTTTAACACACCATACTCCAGGACCTGAGGCAGCTCGGCATTTCTCTGATCTAATCAACTCAGCTGGAAATATATGTCATTTCTAGCTGTGGATCAGAAACAAAAATGGTATTGACCTCATCAGGCACTATTCACATTTTTTTTTTCTTTGTATATAACACGCTTCACAGTTGCGTAACAGCAAACGTATATCGTTTGAAAAGTATATATGAAAAGTATATGCTTTAATTACCTTTATTTAAGGTTATTTTAAGATTAGGTGCTACATGAAAAGTGACTGGTTTTCAACCTGCTGATCGGAAAGAAGATTGCATCGGTGAGAAAGTCAAATTGGGTTTAAAAACAGGAACAAAATACAATATTGTAATTTTACAAATATAAAAGCAACCTAAACTGCATTAGTTATAAAATATAAATTCCGTAGTGATGACTGTATTGCCGATACTGAATTTCAGTTTCCAGAAGTTACAGGTAAAGTGACCCAGGCCGCAATTCAATTGACTTTATCGTGTTAGAGGAAAATGTAATCCATGTATTTAACATTCCAAAGCTGTGCGCCTGTGTGAAAACTATTCCTTGCTTGCATTGTTTGCAAACTCTCAGGATCAGATTTATAAAAGGATTGCGCATCTCTTACGACCGTAAAACGGGCGCTGAGGGTTCTGAATTCGTGATTGGGATTTATAAAACAAACGCAATGGCATAAACACGCAATTAGCCCATAATGCATATGTAATTCTGTATATGTATATGTAATTCTGTGGCGTTTCTGAACGAAACCGTTAAAATTGGGATGGGATTTTGCAAATAAGGTATATTAAATATTTTGTCTAATTTATTAAAGCTGTCGGTAGTTGTGGGCCTTGTATTTGCTTGATGACTTTAAGAACTCTGAAAAGCAGGCGTTAATTTGCCGCAATCAGACAGTAGGCTATATAAAGGGCAAGGTGATGTGGGAGAGTTGTCTGCAGCAAGAATGAGACATCGTTTTCAGTGACAAAGAAACATTTAGTAACATTTTGCAAAGGGATAATTTTGTAACCCTTCTGATCAAGCCAGTTTGTAAATTACGGTTTATAATACCGGTACCGTATTGTTTTGCAAACTCCAATTTTTATTACGTTTCATAGCTTACATGACAAAACAGAAAGTCTGCAAATAGAGAATATAGAATTCATGTAAAAAAAGGTTCTTAGAAGCACCTAAAAGGATCTCCCCACAGTTGCAAAGCAAGGTTCTAACGAGAGCCTTTACTTGACTGTAGGCATTATTTAGAGTGTATGGCAAGAACGGCGGAGATTAAGAAAAGATGGAACGATATTCCGAGGCGCACAAAAGACAAAGTCTCATACACGAGGGCTCATCCTCCACCGTTGTTTTAGTAATGCCTACAGAATCTATTTTTTGTAATATTGCACTCTGGTTTTTAACAATACTGGTTCAGGCAGTACTGTTAAATTCGAGTTAGAAAGAAAATGGTAAAAAAAAAAAAAAAAAAAAAAGAAAGAAAAAAAGAAAGAAAAAAAGACAGGGACAGATGACTCAGTTAGTTTGTAGCTACAGCAAATATTTTTTTGACTATATATACCATACAGATATGCTTTAAAATCCTACAGAGAGTAAGAAATACAGACAAGCATATGAAATAGGAGAGTTGTAAATCTGCATAAGACTTTAAGAAGATATAACAAGTCGTAGTTAAACTGAATTCATATGAAGCTGTATTGTTGTTGAACATATTGCTGTACAATGGAAGGATTATCCACCCGTTTGAATGCCATGGATGTAAGTAAATAAACTGTTGCTGAAGTTTGAAAAGTCTATACGCCTGGAATTATTCTATACGAAATAAGAAGTTGAACTAATACGCGAAGCACAGTAACTGGATGATGCGTCGTAATGTTTAAGCAACCTAGACTACAAACTCTGAAGTGGTACATTTGTCATTTGTTCATAAAGAAGCCACCGCGCATTCCATATTTCATTCCTTTATCCTGTTGATGTATTTTGAGCTTGTAGCACATCTTCATGTGTTACAAGTACTGCTTGTACCATAATCTCCACTTCCATATTGGTATATTTCAATTTTCGCTTCCGAGCATCCTCGTCACCATGGCTAGTACCAGGCTGAAGTCTTTGTGTGCCATTCATTTTCTTTTAGAATGTGTAGCCTACACACGCAGGGTTTACCCAAACCCGCTCTTCATTGTGAGAGGTGTGTAATTCTCCACCGCTAATTGCAGTGAGGGGCATTTAAATTGGTTGGTTGCGGAATCGTCTGCTTTACCTAATTAGTCTTATAAAATAGGTCGTTATTTTGACGCTGAGTGCGGCCGAACTGAACACGCACATTACGTGGCTTTTTGCGGTCGGTTTTTCCCCTTTGTACATCATGTGGACCTCAGTCCCTGTGTCTGCTTGGTAATGCAAGGCTGCCGGTAACCATTCCCATTGAAACGGAAGGAAATCTATCTGCTGAAAAATGAGGGGTTTAATGACCAATCATTAAACATGAAAACATTGTCTTTAAATAATTAAAAGGGTTATTACTTTTGCTTTTTTTGTGTTATTATTGTCCCAGATTCTCCCAATGTGTTTCTTGACAAGGGGGCATTGCTATAATAATTGACACTGCTTGAATGCTCAATGCTAAGAAACATACTGTACAATGCATCCTAAAACAGTTTGTACAGCCTTTCATGTGGAGGCACAACAACAGTTCCCAGTAAAATTCTTCTCAAAGACTGATCTTGACTGACTGGTTATAGACATGTACGTGACACAGACCGATGTGGAGCTGGCTCTAGAAATCTGTCCACAGACTAACAAAGTACAGAACAGCATGTCCCAATGGTCTACATTAAGAAACACTGTATAAGTATAAATTATAAGCCACGCAAGAGTTAATGTAGCCTGATTAGGCACACAGATTTCTGTAACTTGCTTTTAATGCAAAATGCTTGTGATGCAAAGTGTGGTGTTCTAGTTCTTTGAGATGTGTAAATTCCAGTCCTAATTAGAACAAAGCAAACACACTCACAGCATTCTCCTCTCATTATTAATGCAAGATCCGTGTCCCTGAAGGATCCTTCATGTTTTTTGCTGTGATATGCATATTTATGTTCATTTCCTAACTGCTTGTGCTAAATGTCACGGTAACTGATTCATTTCTTAATTAAGTCTTTATTTTTATTTTTTTTTGTATTTGTTTTTCGTTTTCTTTTTTGGCTTGAGTCTAGATCCCTGTTTTTTTTTTTTTTTTCTTGTCATACCGTACGAACATCATACTGCACTGATATTTAAAAGTGTTTTTCTTTCTTTCTAATTATTACAAATGTGTTTTATTCTCCTATTAATTCTGTTCACATTTCATTACACCTCACTGAAATCTCACAGGAGACAAACTGCTTCAGGCAGAATTACCTCTGACCCCGATTTAGTAAAATCCCCAAAGTGAACACAAGCGAAAGCGAAATGCAGACTGCGTGCTTCTAAACAATACAAGCCTGCCTGGATATTAATGTTTCAACTTGAGATAAGAGAACATTTTAGTGCATCACTGATGCATACACATCCAATCTTCTAACACATGTACACAAAAGCAAAAAGGAAATTGAAACAATGAAACAATAGAAATACATTAAAAATTAAAAGGCTGGAATGGGGTAAGCAGGTCTTTGGGACAAGTGGACCACACAGGTTCAAATTCTAATGACAATAAATATATTTATTCAAGTGGCTGAGATATAATCATTAAATACTGAAGTTAACAATATGATCGGCATGATCCATAGTGTTATTCTCCACGCTGTTCATTTTGTTTACTCAATTCTATATACTGTGCACTGTGCTGAGCATGTACTGTATATTGTCTTAAAATGAGACCTAAGTGTCTGGCACTTGTTCTGTTTCATTTTCCTTCATCATATAGAATATTACACACACACACACACGCACACACTGTGTTTACTGTTTATATTATTTATGTATCCCATTGTTTTTCAAAGTTACTGGTTCCACTTATGTTAGCCATCATGAGCTTTGTTTTTGTAGTGATTTTTATGGATACACAAATGAGGTCCACAGTGAAAAGTACATCAGTGTTGAGCAGCCTTCCTCAACATATCCTGCCACTGGTCCCATGCAATGTGTACTCGAGAGAGAGAGAGAGAGAGAGAGAGAGAGAGATCAGCAAATGACTCCTGGTTTGCACAGGCTGATGCAGCACACCACTGAGTAGGGTTGTGTTATTCCTCCTTGCAAGCCTATGGCCTGAAACCTGAGTTTTTACACTGTTCCTTGTTTTATTTCAAAGACAATGGGCTGCATTCTCAAAGATATGTACTGTGCTTGAATCGTCATTAGTGCAATTCTTGTTTGCTAACTTTATTGTTTGAGTTTTTTGTGTGGTGCTAATTATTCTACATGTATATTATTAAAGGTTATTGTCAATATGTTGAGACAAATCAGATTTAAGTAACTGTTATAAAACCTTTACCATTTTCTTTCTTTCAGATAGTAGAGCTTGTCCAAAAATAGCTAATGCCATTTTTCCAATCTCACTATTATACCGCTGTTATTAGTCAAATGTCATAAGGCTTGTTAAATGACTTTGCTGTAAAGCCATTAACTGTAATCTCTTCATTCCAAGTACCTATCTAGACATGCAAAGAAAGTCTTGTAGAGAACAACCTTATTTAAACTTTAGTCTCTAGACTATGATGAGAAATTAAATCAGCTTTTTTTATAATATGAAAAAGAAAAAATAGATACCTTCATATACTCCTCTGCATGGAGGTAATTCACATACTTGCTGCCAGTGACAAACTACAGCAGAGCTCAGACTTTTTGGCTTGTCTAATTAAGAGAGACCAGGGAGATACAAGGTAATGAATTTGCAATGTCAGCTGTTGCAGTGTATGTGAGTTTCACTGGACCCTTGAAACACACAGACAGAGTGTGGATAACGCACCCCCCAGACTGGCCTGTTCTCTGCAGGGTCGTCTCTCTGAGTTAGGGGAGTGTGTGCTGATCACAATCAGGAGACGTGTGAAAGGGAGACCTGCTCTGCCATTGTAAAGATAAAGTGATGAGACAACTCCATTATGCATGAAAAAAATAAATAAATAAAACAATGCTAAGCAAAACCAAAAAAATGGAAAGATGGAGGTGTTTTGTGGTTATTATTCAAATTGATTGCCTACATTTGAATAAGGAAAATACATTACATTATTACAGGATCTACTGTCAATAGGGTCTCCTAAGTGAACACGGGGGCGAATGTGTTACTGTTAAATTAAAATAATATGCTTGCTTTTGTGATTGTTGTTGAAAGGTTGCAATGTTACTTTCCCTTCATGGTGGATACGCTCTATAGGTCAAAAGTGGCCTGGGAGCTTTTTCACTCACCAATAAAGTTTAAGTGTCAACGTGTCAGTTTGCAGACAGGCTAGAGGGCGGGGCGAGGTGGGGGTGTGTGGGTGCTACTTCAGAGTTCTGAAACAATCCATACTATAGGCAATAATTATATATATAATTAACATATATATAATATATTAATTAACATAAAGAAACTCTGTCAGGAGGCTTAACTACTAACTACTAACCAAACTAATTTTGAGTGCTTTTATTTAATTGAGCCAGTATAACACATCTATAATGATATGTTTTATTGGAAATAATACTTACTGTATTCATTCTATGTATACAAGTGGAAAAAAGCTGATACAAATTGTGGTTAGCTGGTGTATCTCAATGTTCTTGGCATTGACCCTGATCCAGATATGCAGGCACAGCGTGTTAATATAGATAAGAATGGCCTTGCACACATTCAAGAAAACGCTTGCAATAAGATGATGGAACGAGTTGCATGGTTCTGTTGCAGGAAATGTTGGGGGTGTATTAACTGCTGTAGCTTGTAAGTTCTATATAAGGAACAACAGAAGGGAGAATGTATATGAAAATGTATTGATATAGTGGGTAAAATTCCACGGACAGTTGAAATTGGTTTTGTTTGCTCGGGGCCAGGAGATGGCCCTGCATAGCAGAGTGTTCTTGAACATTCTGTTGAGTACATGCCATGTTATCAGATAAGAAGTATGGTAACCATTGGAGGAGCCTGGGAGAGGCTGTGTGCTCGTGGCTATAAATATAAAATGAAAAGTGGGCTCCTTTGTAGTTCTCTGTACCGTGGAGGGTTACCCAATCTGCTGAATGCAACGGTATTGTAATGCTATGAAGATTTCTGTTTGAATAAAAACTACTCTGCTGAAACACAATTAAAGTAAGAGACTTTATGAAGTTTTCTTACAAGATGGTAAAACACCTACACGTTCTGCTATGAGGACGTGTCTGGTTAGTGTATCTCAATCTAGTGCTTAGACGCTGCTGTCTCTGCTGGTGTCTGTCTGTTTCCAGGGCACCGTGGAAACAAGACCTTTCATCTCCGGGGTCTACCCTGGTGTGCGGAGAATGCTGTAAATAAATGCATGCATATTTTATGGTTTAGGATATCTTTTTTATTATTTTGTTTATTTGATCTGCCCGTATTTAGTCTCAATAACAAAATTCAATTAGGACTATATGAGTAAAGGCACTGGCAACAAACTGAACCTTTTCTTCTTAAGTCTTCAACATAGGTAGACCCCCCTTACATTTTTTTCAACAACTGCATACTAATTAAGTGTTTAGAAATTATTTAGAAATACAGGGGGCAGCAGTGTAAATTAGGGGCAGCAGTGTGGAGTAGTGGTTAGGACTCTGGACTCTTGACCGGAGGGTCGTGGGTTCAATCCCCAGTGGAGGACACTGCTGCTGTACCCTTGAGCAAGGTACTTTACCTAGATTGCTCCAGTAAAAACCCAACTGTATAAATGGGTAACTGTATGTAAAAATAATGTGATATCTTGTAACAATTGTAAGTCGCCCTGGATAAGGGCGTCTGCTAAGAAATAAATAATAATAATAACATAAGTGACCCCCCCCCCCCCCCCCCACACACACACTATGTATATATATATATATATATATATATATATATATATATATATATATACATATATTATACCATAAGTTTTGGTAAATAATAAATAAACCTATTGAATTAATGAATAAAACTGGTATTGATTTGTGTTTAAAAAGTCTGTATTTAGTATTTCCAGTCCATAATAGCTACAGTTTACTTTTGTGTTTGTTTTCAGGTATCGGTATGAAAATACAATCAACCTCTGTTAACCACTGGGGGCACATGAGCCATGGCATTAACATGCATATAAGTAACAGAACTCACACGTGGACAGTTAAATGTCCTCATGAAAACGGCTGGAAGAACTAATTGCGTGATGCATATATTAGCCTAAATATGGAGAAAATTCGGGACCAAAACTGTCTGTCAAATTAAGCGAAGATGTCGAATCCCCCAGTCGACTGAACCGAGGTTGACTGTACTTTATTAAAAATGCGATTAAATGATAAATGTGTATCGTTAATGTTGCTCCTAAAGTATTTTTTTTTCCTTTAATAATAGTTTAACATGTTAAAATTAGATATCACGAAAGGAAAAAAAATTGTCCCAATTACAACCACATACTAATTATATATAGGCTGCTACGCAATTAAACGCATGACCAGCACATTGCCTAAGCAATGCTTGTTCTGCTGTAGTTAACTCAATTTAGACACCTGGAAAGCCGCAAGCATGTATATAAACAACGGGACACTTAAAATAATTATTATACAATAAATCCGTTGTTTTGTTAAGTCTACCTTACCAACATCACTTACCGACTGTCATAGTATCAATTATTTATTGTACCATACCTGCCTACTGTACGCAGTATGTCTGGTAGCTTGACAATTGATTTCCTGTAGCTAAGCAAAACAAAATGTGTGCACATTTTTTATTTATTTTATTTTTTTACTGGTAACTACACACTAAAGAACACCCTACAAGTGTTTTTCTTTCTTTTTTCTTTCTTTTTTTTAATGACTGAAACCCCGTTCTCGTTATTCCCATAGGACTCCGTGCCACTGCAACAAATGACATCGGCACATGCGGGTGTGAAAAATCTGTCTTGTCTAATGAATGTGGACACGAAGCGTATACCTTCTACACATGCATTAATCAAGCTTAGGACGACACTGAAATGAAACCGACTAAAATAGAACTGTGGTTAAAAAGGAATAAAACGTGGGCGGGGACAGAAAAGGGGTAAACAATAATAAATAAACTGGAAAATAAAAATAATAATAGGGCCTAAACCTGGGTAGCCTTGCTGACTGTATAAGGTTCCACTTAGGCTACCATACTCGGTAGACTAGGCCTGTGCATAACAGTAATAGCATAGTAACAATAGCCAAAATGGGAGACGAGGAGAAATGAAAATGATCAAAAACCTGAGCAAGAGACAATACTATAGCCTACTACTGTGTTTCATTCGGTAGTCTGTTCAGAGTTGGATTTACAAGCTTCGCTCAAACAGACAAACTTTGCCTCAAAATTAAAAAAAAAAAAAAAAAGGCTTCAGTAAGCTATATCATTTTTGTTCTTCCAAAAGCGAAACCAGCCCCCAGCCGCTGAACTGTCAGTTTGGTCAGTCACTTTACTGTCGAGGGTGTGTCAAACTCAGGCTAGCGAAACCAGGAGTCAACGAACTCCTTTTGCGTCTCTCACTGCAAGCGCATCTCACTGTAAGTGGCTGCATGAAGAAGGCTTACTTATTTTTCTCTCTGGTTATTTAAAAAATATATATATCTGTTATTTACGCGGCTCAAATCTTTCGACAAACCCTTGTGTGCGATCCGATATCACAGCGGCGTGGCTCTAACTTCTTTACTAAATCTTGGGGAGCGACACAGCAGCATAGACGACAGCTCACTGTAACAATTACACTGTGTGCTATCCGATCCTGGGAGAAAACATAGAGAAATAAGAGAAAAAGAGACTGCATGCGCCGTCATCAGCAAAGACCCTCCCCACTTTGGCTGTGTCTCTCTTTGTAGTTTTAGCTGCTTCGTCTGTGAAAGACTGCTTCATTAGACGTCCAGTCCACAGATATCGATTGATACCCAATTCCGTATAGAACAAATGTGGATGCAGTCATTGACGAGCTGTAAGGTAAAGTAACGTGTGTGTATGTATGTATGTATGTATGTATGTAAAGGTGTGTGTGCATTTGATTTGCTTACATGGTGTATATGGTCGGGTATATTGGTTACATATTAATTATGAAACGGGCTTCTGTGAAAAGGTGTTTTTAAGGTATCGATTGTGTTTTGTTGGTAACATTGTATCACTGCATAGTGCACAGACCTCGTTACTTAGTTTCTATTAAATATTCCACTTCTTTCTTTTTTTCGGATCACAGCCTATTGATGTTATCCGTTCACTAAAGATGAGCTGCACCGCTTCATTTGTCTGATCGGTGTAGACCTCATCTCCTACTGTTTGCTGATAGATAACAGTATCTAGATTAAAGTCTTGTCAGATTCAGATCTTTTCTGATACTCTAAAAAATGATTGAAACTTTGTTAATCTGCGTTTACACAGATGCCATCAGAAAATTACTGATTCGCGAAAAAAAAAAAAAAAGATCCAGCGGCTACAGGCCTATTTCATTAAAAGTCTGCTACCCGATGCAGATGTGTAGGTCATGCCTTGTCAATTTCATTTCTCTTATGCTGCAAGAGAGAGAAAACTGGGTTTAGTGTGTAATTAAATATAAAGGAAGATCTTTGACCGTCAATACCTTTCAAGTTCCTTGGTATCTGAACATCAAAACACGATGTGTTGAGTAAAGATGAAGTTCAAACAGAATGAACAACTCACTTCGTATTACTTTGTTTGACGCAAGTTAAAACCAAGTGTATATGGCCACACGTTTTGCATCACCCTATAGAATTAATACAATTTGCGTCATTAAGTCGAATGAAACCTGCTAAATAATGTTACGTTAACATATTGAATTGTATAACGCTTTGTAGTTTTCCTTATGCTTAACGAAAAACTGACAACAATTTTAAAAATGTGACATTTCGAAATCCAGCATAATGTATTGTACAACTATGATGGCTCCCGGTAGACTTTTGCGGTATAATTGTGTCGTTTCTTTGATTACATGATGTTAAATAGAATATCTAAATAATGCCCATGTAGGTTTCTTTTTGTTTGTTTGTTTTTAATTATGTCTCAATCCTAAATTTCTAGGTGATGCTAAACTGTTGGCCATAGCTGTAGAGTGGCACCGATGTAACGAACCCGGCAGGTTAGTCTACTTTACAGAAAGTGTTAACAGTACAATACAATACAATGTAGTCGACTTTCTGGTTATCAAGCAGCGTTTCCAATGCTATAGTTTATCATTGAGGACACGATGAAAGTGCCTGGCTGTTGTCACTCATGTCTGTTTATGATCAGAAGAGGGGACGAGAGAGAGAGAGAGATACCTACGTGTCTCCTCTTCATGCAGCAACCACTAAATAGAGCTAGTCTTCTCGTTTTTAACAAGGAGGGCTTCTCCGGTCAGTTTTGCATATATCGCAATCAAACCAATCACTAATCCCTCTGAGAGTCCCGTTTTAACAGCCAGCCAGGGCACACAGTAGGTGAAAAAAAAAAAGTCGTCGTGATTTAGGGGAGTATCGCTTGCTTTAAGTCCTTGTAATGCCACTGCTGTTGTGCAGATGTAGTAGTACTACTTGTGTGTGTCTTGCCAGATCATTTAAGGATGTGCACAGTATAAAACGGAGGCAGTACCGTGAGCTCGCGTTGCTAATCCCTCCAGTTATATAGAGACGCGTCGCGTAATCTTGTATGGTTTTTCTGCTTACTTTCAACAGAAAAGGATTACGTCTGCTTGAACATCATTAACAAGGAGATTCGAAAACAGCAGTTGTATTTTTTGTCTTCTTTTTTTACTGCATTGGACTTGTTTAGTAGGAAATGGCAACGCCAGCAGTTGGGAGAGGAACAAGACTGGGAAAAGGACGAGGAAATGAGAACTAAATGACAGGATGCAGGAGACCTGAGACACAAAAAGAAGCATCTCTGTAACGCTGAGACAGTTCTGCTCTTTTCCTTACTCGAGACAAGCAGGAAGAATATAAATCAAAGATCCTCCAGGAGTTTCTTTTTCTTTTTTTCCTATAACACCATGAGGATGCATTGTGGATTAGTGTTGCACTTTTTAGCTGGGATCATCATAGCCAAAGCTTCAAAAAACGGTAAGTGGCAGCTAAAATCTAGATTTTGTTTACTTTTCTATTATTTCTATTTTCTTGCCGTTAGTGATTTATTATTATTATTATTATTATTATTATTATTATTATTATTATTATTATTATTATTATTATTATTATTATTATTATTATTATTATTATTATTAAGATATGATGTCATATTTTAATAACAGAACCTACGTCCTGCATATTATTACAGATATATATGCAATTTTTCGCGTTTTTAGTGTGTGTGTGTGTGTGTGTGTGTGTGTATTAATACATACCATCCCGACAGTCTGCAAACACATGCACAGATACTTACACTGTACAGTTCAATCACATATGCAAACGTTCGAATTCGCAATGCTGTTGAAAACAGAATAACGAGTCGTTTCGCTTTTATGTTGCATTTTGAAACTATTTAAATAAAATATTCGTTGTTAAATTATTCAAGCGGTTCACCATGATTACATTACACGTGTTCCACTATTGGGGTTGTATGATGGGCTTTTTTTTTATTCTGTTCACATTTTCTTAAGCCATGCATAACATGTAGCCATAAAGCCTGAATGACAAACAGCAAAGCAAGGCACCCTAAGATAACTTTTCTGTTAAAGTCTCTGACTCATTGACGGGTTGGGTATTAACACTTAAAAACTCCATTCGTTAATTATCTCAAAAACAAGGATATACAGTTGCCTGTAAATTAAGTTGCGGCTACCACGTCCTTCAAGCGCAATAACCTTGTCTCGTGCTCCGTGGTCTCCCGAGTGCCTCGTTCCAGCCGCGACTCGATGCTGCTGCCTGCTAAACGAATTCATTAACCCAGCCCAGGGCTAAAGGGGCTTAGTCATTAAGCGCTGTTCTTCCTAATCAACTGTTAGTGAGATTCAGCAGGACTAGGGAAAACACGCACTTCACTTTGCGCTGTCACTTTCACAATCCCCTAGATTAAAGTGCAAGGTGACAGGGAAAAGCGCATTAAGCACGAAGAACAGGCACTGTCGATTTTTCAAACAATTAGGTAGAATATGTTGCTACTTAGTTCTTCTTTGAAAAAACAAAACATGTTTGAACTTCTCAGTAAACCCAAAACAAACCCTGATAGGTTGATAAAAGTGTTGCAAAACGGTGATGCGTTAAAAAATAAAGCGGGTTGTATCCACGCGATGTGCTTTCCTTCCGTTGGTTTAGCCATTTATTAATTCGCATCTGCCTTTTATTTAATTCAACTATTTTGGTTGGATATTCCCAATGAATGTTGTTTGTACCATACTTTGCTTTTATCATGCTGTATTGCGTAATTAACACAGCCAGGCTTACCACATCTGTATGTACAAAAACGGTATCAGTAGCAGCCGTGGTCCTATTTTTTTTTTACTTGTTGTCACAAGTTATGCATCTGTCGGAATGAAATGCAGTCTCATACATGGGATTTTCACCCCATCGGCAGTGGAAATGCTTCATCTGTGTTATAGACCACATCTGTTCTTCAGTTCCCAGATACATTTTTTACTTCATTACCCCCTTTGTGTGCACATGCCTGATTAGCCTCACTTAAAGTCATCTTAAGGAATGATTTCTGCTTCATTAAGTCACCTTGATCCTAAAAAGACGCTTTGCACAGATGCAACATTTAATAAGAGTTTAACAGACGTCATTGGCTCCTGCGCATTTTTCTGAACTAAATCATGATGGGGTTTTGCTTTGGGGTCTAAGAGCACAGGTCTGAACAATTTGGAAAGGGGTTTGAAGACTTATGACTGAAAAGACACAAAGAAAGGAGGTTTAGTGTTAAAAATGGACACATAAAAACTCTCCTTTCACCCTTAAACCCAGTAGTATGGTCAGGGAAGGTCTTTGCGCTCTTTAGACTAAATCCTCTTAAACCATTAGATCAAAAAAGACCACTGTCTGTTTATTACCTAAGACCAGACACATAAACACATATCGGCATTTTAAAACTTTAGTAATGGGACTACTGCTGGACTACTTTTAAGTCAACAATTCCCTGATGTTACTGCCGAATTGATCAGTGAAGGTTTTCCTTTTGGACGCTAAATTGTGTATTTATAAAGTGGATCACAAAGCATGCCTGAAATGGTTTAGGGTTCAAAAGAGCTTTAAAAGTTGTTTTTTTTTTTTTATTCAGGTGGTTTATGTTGTCCTTAGACACACTGGGCACATGCAAGCAAACAACAGCTCACTTACAACTGTAGTCTCCCAAACTGAAATCCTTTTGTGTTTATGGTATAGATTAAAACTGTGTAAACATCACATAAGCATATAAAATCGCACATAACAAGCATATGCTTTATTGAAGCGTGCAGTACCTTAAGCTTTAGTGTTAGTCAGGGTCTGTAAAACAAGTTCAATTAGTAGTGTTACTTTCTTTTTGTGTTACTCGTCATGTTTTTTTTTCTCTTTCTCTTTACAGATAAGTGTGGGGGCAATATACACATTTCAAACCCTGATTATCTAACTTCCCCTGGATACCCAAACTCTTATTTTCCCTATCAGAACTGTGTGTGGGTAATACAGGCACCGGAACCATACCAGAGGATTTTGATCAACTTCAACCCTCATTTTGATCTGGAGGACAGGGAATGCAAGTAAGTCTTACAATGCAATGTTTTGACGTTTGCCGCCACCTGCTGGCAGTTGGTATGTTAAAATCAAGTCTCTTGAGTTCCAGGCTGGTGAAGCAGATGTTCACACTTCAAGAAACAGTTTACTGTAATAGCCTTAACATTTAAACACATTTTTAAAAATGTTTTGGCATTTTGTGCTGGTACTTTAAGGACTATAGAATTAGCAATACAAATAGCAAATTTGTGTTCTATAAAAATATGAGTTGACGCTGAGCCTTTGTGTGGCTGGTTTCACTGACCTTGATTAGCTCTGATCATTACCTATATTATTATTAGGTAGTTGAAGAAGTGGTAATCAGGGTCTGTGAAACCAGCAGGTGGAGATGTAATGAGCTACAAAACCTGTTTTTTATCAACTCAACATTACATTATACAACATTTCTGTAATGGCATTGTAGTCACCCTGTTACTTTCTTTGTTTCGACTCGAGCTTTTGCATTTGACTAACTTCCTTTAGAAGTCCTCATTTTGTCTTGTTTCATTTTGCTGTTCGCTGAGGTTATTTGTCTCATTTGCAAAAGTTCATCGGCAATTTACGGTTGGCCCTTTTTTACACTTTACACTAATTAACAGAATTCATTTTCGTCAATGTGTTTGGGGACTCATATCTGTTGTCAGCGCTTAAAGATCCATCCATGTTACCACCTTATTTTACCCCCATAAAACCCAATATGCCCTCCAAGATCCATCTATAAATTGCACTTTTTATTGCACTCTTTACTTTCTTATGGCTGTGTAAACTATCAGTAATTTATGACCCTGGTGACCGGTGCTGTCTAGCAGATGGGATGCATGACTACATTTGGACAGAATGTCGTCATCTGGGGACCAATAAAGTTTTCACAGCCTGAAGGATACTGAAAGATATTGTGGAGTGGATGGACATGGGAAGGATACTGTGTTTTTTTAAGAATTTAGAAGGGTTTGTGTTACCAGTGTAAAGATGAAATGTCCTGTAAGGGCCTGTGTTTAAAAACATGTGAGTTATGTAATCCTTAGTTCTTAGTATAAACAATAATACAGGGATTTCAATTCCTGTTTGTTATTTGTGGTTCTCCATTGAAGCGTAAAGCTCCTAAAATATTCCCACTGGAAATGTAACTGTTGAAAACATTTGGTTTTGGATATTAATGCTGAGGGCTAAAGATTAGAATATCTATGTGGCTTTACCCTGCAGGCCAACTATTCATTTACTATGGCTGGAAGAAACTCAAAGATGCTAGCATGCCAGTCCTACAGTTTTGGGTGGTAGACAGAGGGTTTACAACACAACCTGGAGAAATATGTAAGACATTTTCAGGGGAGAATGCCAATCCAGCAAACTAAAATGCGTGTTGCACTATGAGTGCCTCTATATAAGTAAGACACCAACACACATTGCTCAATTGGTTTTTTTTTATCAAGATGAGATCTTCTGCTCACTACACATTGTCTTATCAGCACATAAAAAATATTTTCAGCTGCAAAACAACAGGATTCAAAAAGGAAACCATCAGACTGAAACAGGCTCCTTTTTACTTGTGTTGAAATTTTCAACGTTGGGCTTATCATTTTCCCTAATAATGTTCAAAGTCCATGCAAACTATATCTGACTCACAGCAAACTGTCATAGCTCAGTGAACAGGGAACATAAACCACACACTGTACTGTATATAAATTGCAACATGCAGTCTGTTGTTGATAAGCACCCAATGCTGGAAAACATTTACTAAGGTTCAAGGTTAGAAGCAGCTGAAACCTTGTACTTTTCTGTCAAAACAAAATTGGTTGAGTTACAAGATTTTCTATGTCAACCCCTCAAATCAAACAGTGCCAATATAAATATATATTTAAAAAATGCCAGAGTCTGATATTTAAAATCAATATATTTGGAATCCTGTGTTTAAATGTATTGCTGCCCACGAGGCAAACGATAAAACATTAATAACATTTATACTGTACATCCATCTTTTCTTGGATGTCTGCATGTGTCATGCAGTATAATGCTGCTAACAACAGCAGTAGTTTAACACCCACTTTGGTAAGCTGACCTTTCATTTAAAACCAGCAGTAGTTTTTATTACCCAAGTAAAATGTAATCTTTAGCCTTTTCGCTTCAGTAGTTTAGGAGCAATGAGTCCAATACATAAACCCTGTAATCCATGGTTGATGGTGACTGTTTAGCACCCAGACAGCTAGTTTGAATATCCACCAACGAAAGCAATATTCATTTTTATGACCCTAGTAAAATTTATTTTTGCCTCTTTGGTCACTTAAGGAAAAATCCATAATCTATGGCTGACGTTTTAAATGCAGCTGCAGTTTTATTCCGTTTATTTGTGATTCCTGCAAAAGCAGCACAGCCACACGGCGGGGGAAAGGGGAGGGGGGGGGGGGGGGGGGCCGGTGAAAGCAGAGCTTACTTTTACTTCAGCCCTATAGAAATTAGACATGCTGATATACAAGTGTGCTCTGACCCCTAGTGTCATTCTGTCAAAAAGGATTGTGAGGCCAAGTGAATGAGGTATAAAATCCAATGTACCATAGAAACAAAGTCTATGTACTTATTTCTCATAATGTTCTCACGGCATGAAACAATTACAGACAAGCATGTGTGTACTTAACTGATCTGTAATGCAACACAGGAATTAGGAGAACATTTCATTGTTTCATTGTTTATGAGGCATTCACTGTTGTGTAGGAACAAACTCCAGGTTTATTTAAAGGTATTCAGTAGTACTAAATTCATCATATTTCACACAATCATTTTCATTTCATTTAGGAATTTTGCACATTGATTTTTTTTCTAAACCTTTAATTAAGAAGAGATATTGCGAAGCCCGATCTTAATGCGACACAGTCAAATAATATATTGAATTGTGACCAGTAAGTATGTGTTAATAATTTGGTTGTAAACTACTTGAATACAGATCAATATTCTCAACAATATTTCTTCTTGATTGAATACGGTAGACGTTCTGTGTAACTTGATGTAGTAATCTGGTGAGACATTGAATTTGAACCATAAATCACATACAGGTCACCGCATCATGCCATGCACGTCCGTGTAAAAAAAAATAAAGCTCTTTCTTTTTTTCTAATTTGTATGGACAGTACAACATTTGAATGAACGACTTGATATCTGCAAAACATTTGTGATTTGCCAACCCCTTATTTAGAAACTGCCAAACTGGACATTCAAATAGATTCAAAATACTCAATGTGACAATTACAAAGCAGAACTAGAGGTATATTCAGTAGCACTTACTATTTTCAACAGACTTAAATATTCTGTAGCCATGGGGCTACATCATGCAAATCCACCAGTACAGGTATTTTTGTAAGCTGAATTCTTTCTCATATTCAACTTAGAATTAAGAACATTCCTGAGTTCCAGTTAGAAGTGCAGAGTGTTCCTACAAAAATAAGTTGTAGTCACAGGACCCTGTTATATGATTCTATCTGGTATGCCCAGCGCAGCTCAGCTCGGAGAATAATGAAAGCCAAAGTACAACTTTTTCACTGTATTATTCTAATGGTGGATATAATAACAAAAGAAAATCAAAAACGTCAGTTATATATCTATGCAAATATCGGGCTGTATATTCATTCAACATTCATAATAAAAATTGTTATACAGGGGTTGATTTTGTACAGAATAAGTCATATACAGAGATAATCACATTTTATATTTCTAAAAACAAGTTTAAATTATACTCAATGAAAAGCAAAGCAGCTGTTAAAAGCCTTGCTTCACACCCTCCCAGTTGTATAAACCAAAAATGTTTTTAATTGACATGCTCTATTCCGGTTTTGTTACGCCATGTCTGGGTATGTGAGCAATTTTCAGTTTCTGGCGATGGACCACACTGATGATGTAGGTTGTGTTGTATGAGATTTTAGCAGCTCATCCATTCCAGACAAAAGGAATGCGACTGGCACATCCCATTGCTAATTACGTGACCATGGCCATCCACTTTGGCAGCGAAAGGGAACTGTTAGATTCAGAGGTCAGCTTGTCCTCCAGAAATTGGCAGGAGTTGCCGTCTTAAATCCTGCCTTGTCTTTTGATCAGGGACAATTCCGTCTGCCTCTTCGCTCTGGTGAGGCGTCAGTCCCATAAGAAATAGGGACCCTCCTTGGCACCTGATGCATTCAGCCGTCCTTTAACAACAGAGTAGCACAAAACAGGAAGGCGAGCACAGCTGGACAGGAATGCGTGGCTGAGAGCACAGGAAGGAGCCTTTTTGTCAGGGCACTAATTGGATAATTATTAGAATTTCAGTAATGTTCAGTGCACTTGTATTTGTGCCTGATCACATAGCACAATATATGTGTTCTGAGTAATTAAGGCTGATGAAGGCCTTCATCTTTTTTATTGTTACTTCTTGAGGTTTTAGTCTTCCAGCTCTTGTTCTGTTCACTGATCCTCTACCCCCCTGCCAAGTGGTTGTGCTGCCCTGTCAGCAGGTAGTGTATCGTTACATTTAGCACAGAGGAAGACTGACTTGCCTTCTACAAGGGAGAGGTGGACCTTTTAATTGAATCATTCGTATTAAAGTAGTTATTGCCCCCGGGCACTCAGTACAGCTCCCAGGATAAAGGGGGAGGGTGTATAGGAACAAAATCATTGTTCCAGTTGCCTGCCTGGGACCCCCCAAGGAAGACCTCTGGGTTATTAATGTTCTAGTCCATTAGAGCGGTCTTGTTATCTAAGAGGTCAGCATTGCAGATGGGTACAATTTTGAGACTTCACACAAAGCCTTTACCTTTTGTATGAACCCTTTTAAGTTGTATGGATTCTGTATACACAGATCCTGAGTGCAAGGTGGCAAAAGACAGATTAAGGTTGAATAAGTACAGTCAATGGTTCTTTTTAATGGATCACTTTTCTTCTCTCAAGTAGGGTTAGTTAGACTGCCAATATACAATCTTTCTTTCTTTCTTTTTTCTTTCTTCAGCTTTCTTTCTTTCTTTCTTTCTTTCTTTCTTTCTTTCTTTCTTTCTTTCTTGCACGAAGCACACGAATGTACACACTCTTCATGCCTGTAATTAAAGCACTCTCAAAAGTCAAGGCAATGTGTAGCTAGACATATCACAGTTGTTGCCTTGATAATAGCTGGAAAGTTGGACTTGGCTGTCAGTTTCAAGTACAGCACTAGGTTTACTGTGGTGGCCAGCACCCTACTGTGGGACTACTGAGACTGAAATAATTTGGGTATGTTTCAGTTATAGGTTGAGGCTTTCTAAACTTTCAACAGCAGCAAAGTGTTTTTCTTTTAGAACCATTTCCTGCCTCAACCATAATGTTATTTGTAACAGCAGGGCTACTTTATCCAAAATAAATGGTTTTTGTTGTCTATATGTAAACAAAATAAAGGAGAATAACATTTGCATTTACAAGCTACATTAATAAATGTACAAACAATGCATGTTTTTTAAAACACGTTTTTCTTTGGATCACTGGAAGATGAAAATTAAATCTATTGAAATCTGCACTTGAGAGATTTAATACAGATAAACAAGACTATTGTGCTATTGCTGGATATTATTACAACAAAGGACAGATCTTTTGGTGACCTGCAAGTATCAATATTAAAGAAATGTTATTATTACGCTAGAAGAATTCAGTTCTACATTCCTAAGTTTATTTACTTGTAGGTGACTGTTATTAAATAGTACAATGTTCTAATACATTTTATAGACAGTGCTCATGTGAGTATGTTGTTTGTTACATGGTCAGCCACATTTAAATGACAAATATGCAGTATCTAAACATCAGCAACACAGAAGATGTATTTATTTTAAGGTCAATGGTATGCTGTATACAATAGGAGTCATTATTTTTATAAACGCTAGCTTTCTAGAAAGATGACATGGAGAAATGCAGTCTGGGCCTGGAATAAGTTAACAGCAGGCCTCTGGGCAATTTTTAGGTCACTGGGTTACTCATTTTAGCTACTAAAGCCACGTTTTCTAATAAAGGCTTATTGTGTGACAAAGAAATTGAAGAGTCTTTGGAGGTGAAAACGTTTAATCTGATTGTTCAGATTTAGCAACGACGAAACTGAAAGTCTGACAGATAAAAATCTAGCAGTCCCATCAATGCTAATGATAATCACCCACTGCAAGAAACATTGAGTGTTCTGTGTGGTTTTAAAAGTAGCTTTTACAGATGTTGTTTTTATTTGTTAATGTTAAAATATATCAGGTCTAATGTATGACTGGGTTTTAATAAGGCTTATACTTGGGTATAACTATGAATGGAATCCCTTTCTGAAGTTGGAAAGATGTGATTACCAACCTGAAGAGGCTACTGCTTGAAAGCTAGTTTGTTAGGATTAATTCATATCATCTGTACATTTGAATCTGTGTATGCTTCCAGTAAAAAAAGAATCAATTTGGCTTTCTAGAAAGTGGATAAACAAACGTTTTAAATGTCTCAGAGCCCTGCAAATGTTAGCAATGCTTCGCTTGAGCACTAGCAACGGCATGTTACTAGCCTCACGTTAAAGATGGTGAAGTGTGGGCCTGGTGACAGCTGGCAGTCTTTTATGATGATGATGATGATGATTATTCCTTGGCTGTCCTTGTCCAGGAATTTCAGGAGTAATTCAGCTGGTTGGGAGAAATAAAACACATAGCTTTAGGTTGACTTTGCCTCTTTTGTGAAGGCATGCAGTTAATGCATTCTGTTGGGACATTACTGTTATATTTTTGAAGAACACTTTATAATCCTTTTAAACGTATCAGGTGTACTTAAAATACCTTTAGGTCAGTGAAATATTGAGCCCTTCATACAAACTACTTGGGATTTTTTTTTCTGTGCAAAAATGAACACCCAAACCACTATTACATACATGCACAAGAATACATAAATATACCAGTTAAAAATTATTGTAGGTAATGCTTGATCTTGCATTGCCCAATTCTATCGCATTTGATGTCAAAAATGTAGACAGGCACTGGAATAATAAAAGCATTTCAATATTCTGTTACACGGCAAATCAAATACTGTAGAAAGCCAAATGAAGAACACATCAAAACAGAAAGCAATTGAGCTGGCCATTAGTTCAGGGTGAATGCGTGCTAGACTCGCTTTGGGCATTACTTGAGGCCTAGCATTCCATCCCCACTTTCCCTGCAGACATATTCCCTCTTTAGAAAAGGGGGAGTATAGGTCACTGGAGAAGCTAGTGTTTTAAAAATAATAATAATTTAGCTTCTGGGAAGACTGGTCATTTTGTCTTAGTCCATTACTGTTATTGGGGTGAGGAGATGCCATCACAAAGATTTAGGACAGATACCTAATCTCCTCCCCTCCCTCTGCCGCCCCTGCTTGAGGCTCAGCTGGCTGGAAGATCTTAGAGTAATGTTTCTACCAGCACTTGTACTGATCACACTGTTTGACTGTCCGTCTTCAATTCAAAATTTAAACAAATGAGATGAGCATGGAATGATCCCTTGAGTTTTCCAAAGCCCTGGAAGAGACGCAAAGCCTTTGACGCAAAGAATTTGTTAATGGGGTTTGACTTTGTTAAACACTTGGGCTAGGATATTAACCTGCAGGTGGTTACTGACACAGATTTTAAAAAGCATTTATAAAGTGACAAAGAGCAGAGCAGTGCTTGGCAGCCTCACTAATTTCAATGCTGAACAAGGAGTTGAACAAGCTGTAGATGATCATATGATAGCTTCCAGATGACTTGTGCACATGTAACTAATGCAAGACATGTGGATCTCTTAAAACCAACTCCTCTAGGCCTTGGCACAGGTACAAATGAGGTGGCAAGGGCATTTATAGCAGCGTGAAGATGTGCATGCAGTTATCAAAAGGGATTTGTCCTCAAGTAGTAAAGGTGTCATGGCCCATTGCTCTTGTTCTGTGTAGTTTATTTCCATCCCTTGCAAATGGAATTCAATACCGTCTAAGGCTGAAGATAAATGCATATTCAAATGAATTATTAGAACACAGTGATGTTACAGCAGCCGTCATTGTACACTGTGACATTTTGAAAGTCAAGCGTCTCGACTTCCATGTTGGATTAAAACGACTGGGTTAATGAGATGAGTTTGTAACACTCGGCGCTGTGTAATCACAGGAAACAAGGGGCTTAAATACTATAATTAATACAGCGTAAACACTAATTAAAATGTATATGAACTCAATTGTGATACTATAACAACATAAATAAACAAGAAAGCAATATTTCTTCTTTTGGATTCTACATAAAGGTTTTACTATGCTGTTGATATACCCATGTTGACCTTTCTGGACACAAGCAATACAAAAGTGGAGTGAAGAGCAATGTGGAGTGGGAGAGGTATTTAAAATGCAGTCTTGTGTGCAGAAGAGGACTTTTGTTGCAGGGCTAGATGGGAGTGGCTTGACAGGTTTTAGTGTCCCTTTGTCTGGGCTCCTTGGTTGCTTTACTGGTGTTGAGAAATAGACTCTCTCTATAATAAAGTAAGTTATGACAGCATATCAATCTGCTGATTAAGCAGCTGACTACAGCTGTTATTTGTAAAAAGGGGGTCAATATTGTCACAGCTGTTTCTGAAGGGAAAGGTGTCAATGCCAAAACAATCCTAGCAAATAGGATGAGTCCATTAACAGTTTGCATTTACAGTAAGATAACGGCCAGCATCAATATGTGTCATACTCTATGTAACCTTTTGTAATTTTCCAAATTGAAACAGTTGCAACGTAACATTGCCTCTTTGAATAGCAGGCAAGAGAGACGAAAGACATAAAATACAGCACCTGATAGATCCATGCCTTTCCCAGCCACAAATCTCCTTCAGCGGAAACACACAGTGAACCAGGGTCTTAAGTGATGAGGTCATATCGTTTCCAATAAAAGGAGCTACAGAGCTGGGTGAAGTCACCCTTACATTACAGCCTTCTCAAGGGATGCCATTTGCCAATGAAAAAGAAGTGCTTTGAATTTTTTTATAAATATATATATATATGGTATAGAACTACATCTTGTAAACCCAGCGTGTTTCCTTACTTTAGCATTGCCGTGAGAGGTTGTACGGTATTAACATTTTACAAATCTTAAATTTAATTGGTTGCAGATTCAGGAGAATTTTTGGGGTTAGACCCATGCTGAGGGTTGGCTAAGGCAATCTCCACTGTGGGTCTTTCTTTCTAAAATCCCTGGTTTTGCTCACAGTCTTGCTGTATGTTGTAAATAGCAAGTGAAATGAGCAAGCACAGTTGAAATAGTTTTTGTTTCCCAGACAGCACATGGAAAATGGATTATAGGCAACGTAAATGTAAATAATCTCTAATATAGCCCATTGCTGCTCAACGTCCAATATATTTGACACTGAGAAAATAGGCATTAAAAAGGTATGGGAAGGGAAGATACCCTGGGCAATAAAGGACTAAACCCTCAGGTACTGCTGTGCTTCAAAGCAATGAGTGTTGAAATAAACTGAAATTACAAGGGCACTGAGGTACATTCAATTAGGTTATTTACAGTATCATTTTTTGTTTGTTTGTTTTGTTCGCCACAATTTTATGTGCTGTAAAATTAGCATTTACTGCAATAGTCATTCGTCAACCACACAATTTCTAGAACACTGAGTCACAAACAAGTCTACTTACATTGTGGAGCAGTTAAATAAATGAAGTTTATGGAAGGATTGACTTTCTGAACTAAAGTAATCACAAGGAATACTGCAGCTTTATGTTACATTTTCTTTCAGGTGTAAAACTCACATTCATTTTTTCCTTTCGTGAATTTGTTTATTATGCCTGAATATTATAGATTTTTTTTTTAGCTCAGAATGGGATTAACTGTCTGACATATTTAGCCAGCATGTTTCTGTCTGCAAATAAAAATGGATAATGTGAGAGGGTTTAAACATAACAAAGAATCTTATCTGGTCATTCGAAACTAATTCTACCATACAACTGGGACACAGAAATGATTTTCAAATGTTATTGTCAAACAGAACTTCAATGTACATCACAGACGCATATGAACCGGGCTGATAACGACATCTCTTTTCTGCAGGTATGATTATGTAGAGGTCCGGGATGGGGGTGATGAGAATGCCCCACTGGTGGGGAAGCACTGTGGGAAGATCGCCCCCTCTCCGGTCCTGTCCACAACCACACTGCTCTTCATCAAGTTTGTGTCCGACTATGAAACACATGGGGCTGGCTTCTCTATCCGCTATGAAGTCTTCAAAACAGGTGAGTGCTGGCCCGCTGGTAAAGCACAAAGCTGCTGTGGGATGTATGTGATGTATCTAAAGGGAAAATGAAAAGCAGGTATCATTACATCCTACTTTATTCTCGATGTCTCACAAACCAAAGTGTTATGCGTTCATTTAAGATCCTGAACTTTTTCAGAGCCACACCAAACACAGGAAAGGGGCCTTCCAAATTACCTCTTGATCTTGCAGCAGTGGGAACAGTTTTTTGGAACCTGTGTTGATGTCAGGAGCAGCCCAGTCAAGAGACAGGCCGCTTGTATTACCTGAAAGGAAAGTTAACGGCAGCTTATCATGCCCCTGCTTTCCAGAGCACTTCATGTCTGCACCTGTGTCAACACCAGGGAGGGCAGCCTGGGCACGTGTGCTGGAAGTTGACTTTCACATTCAGTTTGCCGAGATGGCATAGGTCACATCTGGTGGAGTATCTGTCACTCCTTTAGGTAACTCAACCCTAGAGTGTGTCAAAAAACTTCACTCATTTTCTACATGGTCTTTTTAAAAAGTAGGGGGGCAGGGGCTGAAGTGTTTAGTGCTTTGTCAGACTATGGGTTTAAGAATGACGGCTATGTAATTGTTGTTTAAGGTCCATGTCAGATCTTTTTTAAGGTCTGGGCCCCATAATTGTTCTGTTTGAATGTCAGGTTTTTTTATTTTCCTTAAAGTGGAGCAGGTCTTTTTTTTCATTTGTTTTTTTTTTTTTTTTTTGGGGGGGGGGGGTTAACACAGGGATTTTACCTTGTTTGCACAAATGTAAACAATTAACTCTTCAGCACTTATTAACTTTTCTTTTACTTTCACAGCAAGCATTTGTCTAATTATCAACCTAAAAGCCTTGATGCAAAATAACTTATTTGTCTAGAAACGTGTCATGGGTAACCAGCAAGCTGAAATATTTGAATAGTTACAGTAAATAGGGGAATTTTTTTATTTATTTTTTGCTGCTGTGCAAGGGTGTTAAAAAAAACCCTTTAAAATAGCACAAGATCATATTCAGAGTCCCCAAGAATTTAACACTGACACCAACTAGCAACAGCTGGTTTTTGGTTTAAAGCAAAACATATAAACAAAACCAACAAGCGCTGTTGTTTCAGTGCTATACACATGCAGGGCTGGAAGGGTATTCCTGGGCTACCTTCAGAGAGTCAATTGCATAGTTGTATTTATATGGTGCACACATAGCAGGGCACTCTATTTATCAGGCTGTACTGTTTCAATTTCCCTGCTCCTTGTTCTTTTCTCAGGCCTGGATAAGAGAAAGGATTTGTATCAGTTGTTTTGCAGTGTTTTGACAGAGCCTGAAGCTCAAACCGATGAATGTCGGTGTCAGCCAAGTCTGTGGCAACATATGCAAATAAAACCAAAAGGAACCCTTATAAAGATATTATATTTGGATGGAAAGCTTCACTAAGAGGAGGAGGCTGTGTGGTCCAGTGGTTAAAGAAAAGGGCTTGTAACCCGGAGGTCCCCAGTTCAAATCCCTCCTCAGCCACTGACTCATTGTGTGACCCTGAGCAAGTCACTTAACCTCCTTGTGCTCCGTCTTTCGGGTGAGACGTAGTTGTAAGTGACTCTGTTCACACACCCTAATCTCTGTAAATTGCCTTGGATAAAGGCGTCTGCTAAATAAACAAATAATAAGAGATACTGGAAAGGTATATTTATACCCCCTACAATAGGGTTTTCTTTTTTTGTAATCATTTTTAATCCAGAAATGTGTGATCATTGTCCAAATAAATATCTTAAGCTAAAAAAACAAATAAAAAAAACAAAGTTAGCCACATATAGTAAACTCACAACAGGTCATGTGTTTCTCACTTTCTAGTGCTGTGCAGTGCATGGACCAAAATAACTTGAAAAACATGGATTACCCAAAATTGAGTTTACTGTTTGGGAAATCTCTGCGCTATTAATTGAAAACTCGAAAAATGCAACAATACAAATAAAATGTAATGTCCCAACAACGGTCAAAATATATACTGGACATAATCAGCGTTGTTCAGAGGCAGAGAGAGCTGGTTTAAAAAAGTCACTGATTGTCTTTAATTGTCATAACTGCTCTTCATATTCAGACTGCCAGGCTAGACTCTTAAATCTGTTTTCTGCTCGCTTCTCACTGGTTTCAGTAACTACAATACAGTACTGTCTGTTGACTTGCACTATACTGTACTCAAATTAATTGAATTAAATTAAATGATGACCATCCGCTTCCGCACACATAAGCTGATTTCTGCACTAATAAAGAGTGTGAATTCCCGCTTCCGCATAGATCAGATGATTTCTGCACTCATGCATTTTGATAATGTGCTGTATTAAACCACACAGATTATCGAAACACGAAGTATTGAAACACAGATTAACAGGAGCCAGCTGTATATATACTGTATATATATATATATATTTGTCTTTCAGGACCTGAATGTTCCAGAAACTTCACAACAACAAGCGGAGTGATCAAATCACCAGGATTCCCTGAGAAATACCCCAATAATCTGGATTGCACTTACATGATCTTTGCGCCCAAGATGGCAGAGATCATTGTTGAGTTTGAAAGCTTTGAGCTGGAGCCTGACACCACCCCCCCCACCGGAGTGTTCTGCCGTTACGATCGACTGGAAATCTGGGATGGCTTCCCTGGAGGTATGTCATGGAAATGGAACGGTCCTTTCGTGGGCTTTGCCGGCGCTGGCTGGTATAGAAGGAAAACCACCACCTAAAGAATTAACTTAAAATCCTCTAATTGTAGATAACAGGCTTTATTACAAACAAACATAAAAAGAATTACCTACAGTAAGCAGCTTGTTCAGGGTTATACGGTTGTATCTTGTATCATGCCAAAAGTGGACGCTGCTTAGGCTTGCATTATTCATCTTGTGCGAGCCAACAATCATGGGTGTAAATATTTATACAATATAGTACACAAAAGCTGAGATAAAATATGGTCCTAGTGTGACCAGCATGGCATATACTATACCACACTCTAAATGGCACCATTGAAAACCACCCCTGATTTTATCACTTTATAATAAGAATGAGAATTAAAGGAAGTTCATGTTGACAAGCACCTCTTTAACTTTCAGGGAGGCCTTATCTAAAATCCTTAAAGTTTCCTCTCCCCAATGTAACATTCTGGAGCAGCAGCATAAAGCAGTCAAGACAAAGCTTCAGCCACAGCAAGTGCATTGCCTCCCCTTTCAGCCATGGTGTCTGAGGCGAGGTTCGGCTGCTGTGTTTTCTTTTTAGAGCAGGGTTGTGGTGTCTGATAAAGTTGCTTGTGTATTCAAAGAGATGTTTAGCTGACCTCAGCTTGCAGACAAGAATGAACTGTTTTCTCCCATGTTTTTTTTTTGCTCTGCTAAAAGAAAGATCCTGTTGTTTGGTGCCAAATGCAGTTCGACATTCATTTGAAACAGTAGCTGCTAATGTGCCAATAAGGTTTTGAAGGTTTTTTTTTTTTTTTTATATTCCTTTTACAATGAATTTAAATAGAGCAAGGCCAACAGGCATACCAGTCCTTTAATGGGTCTGCTTTGTTCTGTCACATTAAGTTTATCCGTAAAGCTAAAGAGATCCCAGTGGTGATGCAGAGTAGCTCACGTCTATATTATTGATGAGCCACAAGCTTTTGTGTTTTGGAAGCTTTCTGGAGAATTTTTAAATAGAACCAAGGGGTTGATTTGATCAATCGATACCCCACATGGACAAGCCAGAGTTGGATTATTTTTAGAGCATTTTACAGCACTAGGGAATTACCCCTGGGTTGCATCAGCCTTCTATTCATGGCTTACCCAGCGTTACCTCTAAAATAAGTGGTTGGTGTAATCCAGAGGGATAAACTGGTACTGTAGAATGCACTAACAGAAATCCATCCTAAGCTTAACCCAGTAGAGTTTTGGTTTGTCAAATCAGAACCTTATTTTAAAACAAACCCATAGTAGCTCTTACTTCCCAAACAAAGCTTTTCTATGTGTGATTCATTTAGGAACATACAAGTTATCTAAATTACAAACTTTGAATGGGATGGTTTATCTTCCTTTGTTGGTACTGGTCATTAAAAAAAGTCAGGCTCTGCATTACAAAGCTAAATTGTATATCTTAAACAAACCCAAGGTTTTTTTTTGGGGGGGGGGGGGGGTCTAGTAAAACTGAAAAAAAGAAAACGTGCATGCTAATTTAAAAAACGTTTTTTGTAATCCAGTCAAGGAAAGATTTACAACAGTGACTGAAATGCAATCTTAACGTGTAATTTTTAAAATAAAAAATGTGTTTAAACATCCATGCCCCTCAGATCAATACTGCATTAGCACACTAGCTGAGGCTTACATGTGACATAAGGAATTCAATTCCCCTTCGTATGAAGCTGTATAAAGCCTCTGGCTCCTGTGCAGACACCACTGGCACTGAGAATGGCACTCTGGTATGCAGAGGCACTGTCCAGCTAAAATAAGAACACAATACATAATTCACAAATAACTCTTTAAACTTGCATAAGATCACAAGTCACGTAGATCATTTTAGAGCTGTTTCTTTTCACAATAAAGTTATGTCTTGAATGTAGGTTAAAGAGGAGGCATACTATTGTTGTTAACTCAAACCATCATATTTCTTACACCAACCACCGCCCCTAGCAATTTCATTAGTCTAGTATATTTAATTTTCAAGGTGGCAAATTGTGTGCACTCTTGTTTACAAAGAATCCCTCAAACGTCCACTGTAATGCATATAAACATAGGGAAATGTGTCACAGTTTAATTAACCCTAATGCTAGGATCTGAGTTTAATGTGAATAAGAGTTATTATGAAGCTTATTATACAGTGTCACTCTGTTAATACATGTCTGTTCTCCCTTTGTTTAGTTGGTCCCTACATAGGGCGGTTCTGTGGACAGAACACACCTGGACGATTCCGAACCTCTACTGGAATCCTTGCCATGACCCTGATGACCGACAATGCCATAGCGAAGGAGGGCTTCTCTGCAAATTTCACCGTCATCGAGAAGACTGTACCAGAAGGTTAGTCCTCACATGTTTTCATGCTGGTTGAATTCTTGGAACTCCTTTTTTGTTTTTTTACATTGTGTATTTCTGCATGTTGTGCTGCTTGGTAAATGAGGAGTTAGAAACTGACTTACTAAGTGACACTATATGATGAGCTAAGAAACTGAAATCCTGTATTGAGCTTGTGAGATTCAGTGGGCTTATACTGCTGCAGATACCCATCTCCTCTCCAGGATTCTTTGTGTGGTGCGAAGCAGTAAACTCTGGTCTCCAGTGGCCTTTGTTATTGCCCATTCTCCAGACAGATAGCCACCCAGTCTGTCTCGCTGGAGCCCAGGCTGACTGCACACTGGCCAGACTAAACCCATGACCTCCGAACCCAATGGGGTCAACTGACTGCAACACTATGTGGAGATTTTCCTGTTAAATACAAATAAAAACACCAATGTGGTGGTAGCAAGTGTCGACATCTATGCAGTTAAACGGTCGTCATTTTTAAATTTGTAAACAGTAAATTCCAGAATGATTGACAAATTTCTATAATGCTCAAAAATAAATGAAAAATAAAATGGAATAATGCTTGAGCTGTAGACATGTCACTTTGATTAAGCAGATGAGAGTGGCGGGCCCCCTGCAAGGATAGCTTTTTAGAATCTACTTGTTTATTTGTTTGTTGACTTTTAAAAAGGTTGGAGATTGATATGGTAAGACAGACAGCCTGTGGGCTGACCGCTCTGGAACCAACTTATGGGTTTTTGTTTTCCATAAAACCTAGATTTCGATTGTCTGGAACCGCTGGGGATGGAATCTGGTGAGATTACCTCAGATCAGATCATGTGCTCCTCGCAGTACAATGCAAACTGGTCTGCAGAGAAATCCAGACTGAACTACATTGAAAACGCATGGACTCCCGCAGAAGACTCCAGTAAAGAATGGATACAGGTGAGAAGGTGTGAATATACAATACAGCACACTGCCTGTGCCCCAATACTGTTTCAATACTGAAGTTTATCAATTCCTGCATACACTTTAACATTCAGATGCTTTAAGTAGATAGTCACACTGTATTTATGATATACTAATATTTACTACAGGCACGATTGTGAAGATGGAACTCCATACATTAACAACATGTAGTTATTGTCTTGATCGTATCTTTTTTGTTGAAAGTATACATATTAAATAACAATAGTGTAAGTACTGTGTAGCTGCAGTGTACTCAACAACTATGTAAATGTAATTCACATTTTATGTAGCGCCTTTCAGAAAAGCTACATCCCTTGGTCATTTGTCAGCAATCTATGTTATGTAGTAGAGCTGCTGTGATATTAGATGGATGGTCATGAGCAAAACCGGAGTCTAACATCATACACATCCAGCAAACAAACCCTGGGGAGGGGGAAATAAATATAATCTAGTAACTTAAACCCCACAGGTGTGATAAAAAAACAACCTTATATATGTTTTCTCTTCCCAGGCTTCTCATGCTAAAGAAATTGTTGTTGTATTCCTTGGGGCCAAATAATGGGGCCACTTCTCACACCAAAACTAAATGTTTGCCCAAGGTACCCTATAAGTGATGTGTTTCCTTACTCCAATCAAAATCATTTTGCCAGCTCTTTCTTCCAGACAAATGTAATCATTGAAATGGCCTCTGTGTTCCTGGTTAAGACAAGGGCAGTGTTATTCCTATTGTCTGACATAGGAAACCAAAAAGGGTAGTGCAAAACAACAATACATAACTGAGCCATTGACTAAAAAACATGCTCTCAGCTATTTCCTGTCGGATATCTTTTAAATCTAAAGGAAGTCTTACAAACCAGTGAAGAAAGGACTGAGCAGCCCCTATTGTTCAGTAGTCTTGTGAATGGGAATGTGTTCAGTCTTAAGCAAAGCGCCTTGGAGCATTGAGCTAAAGTGCAGTTTAGTTAATAATCGATACTTACTGTATTTCTAGTGTATGGAGCTACATTATCTTGCATCTCACATTTAGTTTTAGCTGAAGTGCAGTACTCGGAATGAAGTATGGGATTATCATATATAAAGACTTCTTTTGTTAAGTAAATTAAACCTTTATTATTAAAATAGTGCAATTCATATTGAATATGTTAGTAATAGGTGAGCGCCAGTAATGCCAAGAATGTTTATTTCATTTTCGAAAATGAATGAGATTGTGGATCTCAAACAACATTAAAATGAATGAGATTGTGGATCACAAGCAACATTAAAATGAATGAGATTGTGGATCACAAGCAATGTTAAAATGAATGAGATTGTGGATCGCAAACAACATTGAAATGAATGAGATTGTGGATCACAAACAACATTAAAATGAGTGAGATTGTGGATCACAAACAACATTAAAATGAATTAGATTGTGGATCACAAACAACATTAAAATGAATGAGATTGTGGATTGCAAACAACATTAAAATGAATTAGATTGTGGATCTCAAACAACATTAAAATGAATGAGATTGTGGATCACAAACAACGTTAAAATGAGTGAGATTGTGGATCACAAACAACATTAAAATGAATTAGATTGTGGATCACAAACAACATTAAAATGACATTAATTTAAAGAGGTATTGGATGCAATTATTGGGCTAATCTTTGACACCTATTAGCCATTGTAACCTTAATACACACCACTGGCAAATTGATGTTTCATGTTCCTGCAGAGCCTGCTAAACACATTCATTTTCAGTCTGCAACATCTTCTGAAGAACATCTGGCATTTTAATTTATTGCTTGGAAAAAGAGTTGATAGTTACATTCCCTTTCTGAGTCGATATGTTTTGCCTTGTTTCCTATTAGGATGCATTGAGATAATCTTTTTCAATAATTTAGTAAGATGAAATATAAGAGGAGAATCCCCCCCCCCCCAAAAAAAAGGCATTTGCAATTAAAATATGACAGCTTTTTTTGATCCAATCTATCTTTTTATGGGAACATTGTTAGCATTACGTTCTGTATGATCTAAACAACAAAGCAATAAACTACCAGACAGTGAAATCCCCCAACCCAATCCAATGCCAAAGTTGAAAAATGCACATCTGTTTCCAGTGAAATAAAAATATTCCTGCTGCTGGTGTTTAATATATAGTTTAAATATGTTCTGCTGTTCCGTAGTCATGAATCTTGAAGGAGTTTAATTAATTTGAACATCATTAGAAGAGCAAAATTGGTAATTCCAACTTAATTAAGTATATTATGCAGAGGAAGTTCTAGTTTCAAACTCCCACTGAAGATAGCTTTGATATGACCAGAATACAGAGGGTCATTATCTTCTACTTTATTAACAAATCGATCATATTTATATAATTTAAGGAATCCATTAACTGGATGATTATCAAGCAACACATTTTGCGCCAAACCAATTGATATTATTAATTACAACTGTCAGTTCATTAAGGAGATTTGTTATGTTGCATTTAAAACCAATTTCTTGTGGATTTTAATATAATATAATTAAAATGCAGAAATATAAGTGCAACATACTCTACATACTGTAGCTCAAGAGATAGTTAACATCAAAACATGTGCTGCGGGAGTTTAGCTAGCATGTTGAATTTAGTTATGAATATATTCATTTTTAATTTAATGTGCAGTATATATATATATCAATCGATGGCATTGTTAAATTGCCTGGCCAGTAGTGTTGATTTCCTTGTGTATACAGTACGTGTCTTTTTCTGATTTCTTTGTTTATGCAGCTTTCCTGTTTTTCTCATGCACCCCTGTGTTGATATTACTGGTACTTATACAGAGTCCAGTCTGACATCTGTACTCAAGAGACAGTGTCTTGTAAGTCCCAGTATTGTTCAGATTACCACAGAACAGCAGATGTTTTCTTGCCACGCCTTTATTCTGTCATCCGAAGACACAGTTACAGAAATCGACAACCGATCCACCCTGTTTGTTGCTGGAGGAAATCTGGTCTCGCTCGTAAACATTCAGTCACTGATGAAGGCGTAAGGCAGAGCGTTTCTCTCATCGTTAGATGATGCACCATGAATAGGCGCCTGTTATTATTATTGTTTTTGAGACTGATTCATTCACTCGCCCTTCAAGCCATTCAAAAAGGTTCAAATGAAACTGGCTGTTACAACATTAAGAGAGGCACTTGACTGAAGGGTGTTGGAATCAGAGAGATACAAGGGGACTTTGAGGGCTTTTGTGGGGTGTCTGAACACCACATTTTTATAAGCACCCAAAACAATGTCTGTTTTGTACCAGAAATACATCAACACTGTACTTTTTTCATTTTTCAATTTACTTTCCAGAGCAAGCATGTTTTAGAAAATGCAGTGACTACAAATAGGCAAACACTCTGCCAGAACGTGTTCAGCGCAGTCCAACACAGAGATATGAACAGGTGCTCTGAATGAATACTTAGTGTACTGTCAGGGAAATGAAAGGAGGATGGATGGAGCTCAGTCTCCGTATAATCAGAATCAAGGACACAGGGATGATCGCCTCACACAACCCAGTCTGCTGTTCGAAATAGAAAAGTATTTTTAAAACTAGACTCTTGTGTTCTGTGGTATATATTTTTTTAGGCGTTAACTGGTTGGCTTTTGGAATGCAGCAAGAAGCAATCTTAAAATAAAATTATAATCTGAGACAGCCAACACAAATCACACCCATGACATGAAATATGTATTTTTATTTTCTTTACATTTTTTGCACATTGAGATGATAAATGATTCCTTAAGGAGCAGCGGTATTGCTTATGATTTGCCCAGTAACATGCATTGAATCAAGCCACGTGTGGGGACTTTGTCCAGTTTAAATAAGTATATTGGTAGTCATTGAGAATTAAAATTGCAATCTACCAATAGATTGGTGCTTCTCCAACTAGCTATTACTTTAAGAATACAGATTTCATAAGGCATTTTATAATCAAAACTGTGTTAAGCATTAGAGGGAAACAGTGATAATGTGACCAATGCAAGCTTAATCTTGTCTTGAAAGTCTTATCTAGGCCAGTACAGTAGGTTAAAGGTTTAAGAAAGATTTTTACTGTACTGTCTTTAGGTTCAAGTCCTGAAGCCAATCAGCCCATGAGAACACGCTCATTGTTCTGACATAAAGATAAATGGCAGGTTAAGGTTGGTAAATATTGTCGATGGAGCCGGTCTGACATTCCCATGGCTGGTTAAATTCCCGCTTGATTTGCTCGCTGTTTTTCTAGCTGTCAGTCTTTGGCATATCATGGTAATTTCCATACAATTTAGTCTAGCCGATATAAGCAAGTTTCTAATTATGGACTTCCCCCAACGTATACAATATGTAAGGAAAAAGTCCGTTTTCTTAACCCTTTCTCTGGAAGTTAGGAAAAAACACATAACTAATGTCAGGAACTGAAATAATTAGTGTTACGATATCCTGTTTTTGCAGGAAGCACAAATGTGTTTTCAATTAGATCTGGATGCTTAAATGCAACAGTGTCCGCTTTCTATTGTTACTGGTGACTGGTGCTAGTAAACTGTGAAAGCTATTTTCAGCCCATGGACCCCATGGCCCACGAGATAAGTAATTAAAATCTGGAATAGCAATTAAAGTTCTTGTCTTGTAAGAGTGTGCCCTGGAACAGCAGAAAGCTGACTCAGCCAATGCGCTTTAGGTACTTTTCCAATGTGAACAAGCAAATAAAAAAAGCAGGATATAAAAAAGCTGCCTGAATTAAGAAGTTGGAATTATACTCTGACTGAATTATTATAAAAGCAGCTGCTTGGCCAAACGGTCATAACAGTTTACAATGCTGGAATCAAGCTTTACATTGTATATGCAGATCACGTGTATCGCAGCCTGTAAGATATGTTAATCCTGCCATGCTAAAAAAAAATAAACAAAGCTCCTTCAGGATCATTCTTGTGCCTTACAGTGAAAGAAACAATTTAGCTATTCATGAGTATTTTACTTTAAAACATTTTTAGAGAGAAAGGCTTGTTGTAATATGGTAGCTGTCGAGACTGCCAGGTTAGCACACAATACAAGAGATTGATTTATGCGCAGATATGCGCGTTTGTTGTTTGCCAACTCAAAACAAAACAAAAAGATTTTCAAAGGGGCTGCTTCCTTTGATAGAGACTCTCCAGATGCAGAGCTTGTCTATTATTTTAACCTACAGCGCTTGTAGAAGTCAGTGCTAAAACACCTTACTTCACAAACTAGAACCTGCCACCTGGAATGGGTGTCCCAGTCTTGCCACTTCTGTGTCAAGACAGTCCCTAATTTGTCAGCTGGAGGTCAGTTAACCCATCTCCTGATGCTTACAGTCTGCTGTGCTTAATCACATGAATTGCCACTGTCTCCACACCACTGCAGTACGAGACAGAGGGAACTAGTCACCCTTTCGCACTAACACAAACTAATACTGCAACACCACATAATGTAGTACTGTAGGTTTTCATCAAATGATGTGAACCTTTTTTATATATACAGTACATGACAACTGTTATTGTCAATACTGAATTCCTATAATAAGAAAAATATATATTTTTTTAAGACGCTTTTAAGACAACCCCTGCTCATTACCCAAGACGACGGGGGTATCATAATACATAATAATATAATAAAAGCAATTCTAGCTATTTTCAATGCAAATAACATTAAGGTTCAACACAATTGGATTTACCTTGCCCTATCAAGTTGCCCAGCATCCGGGATACTGTGAGAAATATCGCTTCTCTGCAAGAGTTGGGAAGTTGAGAATTACAAAAGAAAACTTATTAAATTCAATGACAAACGTTTTGACCAGAAGTGTTTCTCAGTGTCTTTAAGAATTGAGAGAGTGTTAAAAAAAAGAAATGATAATTATTATAATGAACCTTGTTTTTTTCGTTAAACCTGTTAGATAGAATTGCTTAACTAGTCTGTACTAAAAAAAGCTGTTTCATTCATAGGTTTGTAAGACGCATCTAAACCAATATGTTCCTCCCATTGTCTTTACTTCAATAGACCTATTTTGAATTTGTCTTTTATGTCAGCATTTCCATAGTTAACCAGAACCAGATGGTATTTTAATTTCGTATATAGTCGTATATCAGAGTTTTTGTTTATGTAAAATCTACAGAACATTTCATTTAGGTCCCTTGGGTACCAATTCCAAATTCCTATAGCCCACACAGGAAGGTTTTTTTTTTTACTTTTCTTACCAATACAATGACTATAACTCAAACTGATCTTACAGCTGGGAGGGAACAATCAACAAATCCAAAGAACACATAGAATGGGCTTGAGTTGAGCTTTCTTTTTTATACAATGTAGATAACTAAACGAGTGAAAGGGAAATCGTCTAGTAACATGATACACTTCTGTAACTTTGATGTTTATTGGACATCCACTTAATCGGGTTTCTTTTCATTTTTATTTGAAAGGTTTTTGGGTGGTTTAATATTATTTTGTACCTTCTGTGACTCCCTTCATGTTAACAAGATGTTTCACTTCAGTCTGCCAAGACCTCATACAATCGAGTGTAATAAATGAACAGAGCAAAGTCTTGAGGGTCATCAAGCGTCTTGTCACAGGTGCTGACAGCCTCTGCCCATGGAGCTGATTCATGTACACACATTACCCGCTGACAGAACTGATTGACGCAGTGTAGTCAATAATTAGGAACACAATCCAGGGAAGCTATTATCAAGCTTCACCAACAAGATCCAATGTGCATCACATAAGTCATTTTTTTGTTTTTTTGCATTTTGTGAAATAACTTTTTTAAAAACACTTCTATATAAAAATGAAAAATGAAATGGAAAATGAAAGATCTGCCAGAATAAAAACATATTTGATACAGCTGTTTGTTTATTTTCAAAAATAGTCATGGATATGACACAATCCAGCATGCTATTAACTATAAAAGAAACATTACCTTGGCAAATTAGACAGATATTTAAATGATTGGTTCTGCTTCATTATGTAAATTGGGTAAATTGATATGCAATTGCCCCTTAAGCTGTGTGCTTTATG
Source organism: Acipenser ruthenus (assembly GCF_902713425.1). NCBI lineage: Eukaryota > Metazoa > Chordata > Actinopteri > Acipenseriformes > Acipenseridae > Acipenser > Acipenser ruthenus. The sequence continues at coordinate 98,394,485 of NC_081191.1, forward strand.
TAAAAAGAAGGAAATGGCAAAATTGAAGAAAACATATTTACTTAGCAGTTGGTGATAGATGACATGCCTTTCAAACCACAGAGTACTCATTAAAGTAATTAAAGAATCACACAGAATCCTCCTGACACTTCCCATCAAACCAAGACTCCCCTTTTAGCATCTCCTTGTCAATATGCAGCTGATAGAGAGACTCCCTTTTCAATAAGCACTCAGAATTCAATGGGATTTCTTAACCAGGTTTTTTCTCCTCAATGTCAAAATTAAGTCACTGTTGAGAGACAAACATGGTTAAATTGCCATTCATATTAATGGTTTCTATCAGGGCTGAGAGGAATGGTTTGCATAGTTCCCTACAGCTGTGTGTGTTTTCAAATCCCTCTGCATGACAGACCCAAAGGTGCCCTGAGACAAAGAAAACACAGTTTGAGTCTTAAAAAAATACAAAAAATGGAGATGTTTATACTGGATAGACTCACAACCTTAAAAAAGGAAACAACATTTTCAAATATTTAATCACCTCCTGTGGAAGAGCTCGAATCACGGCCTCTATTATTTCCCCTTTGTGCCCCCTTTTTCATTGCCCTGATTCTGACAAAAAACGATGTGAGATGGGATATGTCTATGTCTATTCCATCTTGGTTCGTTCACCAACCATCTTCTCTGTGAAGGACAATGAGCTACATGCTCAAAGCTGCTTACTCCAATGTGTCAGTAGCACAATTTTTCTTTTAATTCAAGACTTTTGATTTAGGGCTTCAATCAACAATTAAGTTGTTTCTTATTTGTTTTAAACTTCGGTGTTTTTTTTTCCATTCAGAAACAAAATTGTGCCAATGACCTTTTGGAGAAAATAGCTTTCAGAATCAAGCTCAATGGGTTATCTCCCAAAGGTACAGTAGGCTAATGTAGCAATTGAAAACTGGATACAGTAAATCGAAAAGGAACTGAAAGACATTTTCAAAGTTTATGCAACTGCTCCTGTAACAAAACCAGGACCATTTTTAGTTTTTAGTTTCTTGCATTACATTGTGTTACGATGAACGAGTGCTGTAAATATAAATGAGTCCATATATTATACCAAAGTGATATAAAATGGGAAATAGGGAAATAAAAAGAAAAATAATATATATTTATGATACTTTAATATCTTTGAGAAATATACAGTAGGTCTGCCAAAATCTAGCAATATGTAGTTTATGTTCAAGGGATTCAAGACTTGTGGCAGAAATGCTGAAAGCTGTGCTGTTTCTTTTCATGTGTGTTTATTTAAAGACAGGAAACTCTGTTATTGCTACAGTTGTTCAAAATAAGATACAAAAAAATCTCCTGGGACTCTCTTAATTGTAAAGTAAAATCTGTTGTGAAGCTAGACTTTCACTTTTTTTGACTCAAATGTAGATATCAGATTGTGTAATTGGAATGCTCTCATTAAGTTTCCTTGCTGGCCTGCCTTTAATACTCACAACAGGCTTATAAGGGTTCACATTACCCAAAGAAATATAAAGACTATTTTTTTTTCGTGCTCAGTCATTCTTGTCATGACCGTTTTCTTGTTCAGGAGAGACCGAGAAGGATTCACGGAACTGTGTATTAAAAATGATACACAGCACACATGAACATGTGGAAACAGAACTAAAAAGAAGACGAAGGCAAGAAGCCATATGAAAATTCCTATGGAAAAATATATTGCTATACATTTCTATCTTGCAATGCAAACAGCAGTAAAGCACAATGCTTTCAAACAGAAATACTTGCGGGTTTAAGGCCTCTGACAGCGGGAACTGTTTGATGAATTGTGTTATTGGGCTATGCTAAAAGTTCACTAAGTGCTGTGAGCACAGCTCTGCACAGAGTTAAACAAATTAAGCGTGTCAGAAAATGAAGTGAAATCTGTGAAATATTACATTAGCAACCGGGTGCAATGTCAAATTCACCTCTATTGAAAGCATTGCAGGAATTAATTTTTTACTGTTCTACTAATTAACAGCAAATACTTTCCTCTTCAAAGCATCCTCCTCTACGCTATCTTTAAATCATCAATTCCACAGTCTTGGACATTTGATTATTTCATCTGCCTTGACCTGCATTTATCAAGTTAGGTGGGAGTTTGTACCGGAAAGGTACTGAAACCAGGTGCACATTTCACATCTGCCCTCCAACTTAATCTTCTGTATTTATAGAAGTGAAGTTGCCAGCCGAGATTCTGCCCCCAGTCCTAAATCCACAAAAGAAGCATATTTTAAATTCATAATGCTGCTTGTTTAGTGACCTTTGTTTACTTGCATCACTGCACATTATTGCTATAGTGACTACAAGGCAAAACAGCTTTAATTATAATTTAGTGTATTGTAATGGAGAGTGCATTATTTTTCGATGGCAGCAGTGTGGAGTAGTGGTTAGGGCTCCGGACTCTTGACCAGAGGGTTGTGGGTTCAATCCCCAGTGGGGGACACTGCTGTTGTACCCTTGAGCAAGGTACTTTACCTAGATTGCTCCAGTAAAAACCCAACTGTGTAAATGGGTAATTGTATGTAAAAATAATGTGATATCTGTATAATGTGAAATAATGTATAATGTGATATCTTGTAACAATTGTAAGTCGCCCTGGAGAAGGGCGTCTGCTAAGAAATAAATAATAATAATGTAAATAAAGCATGCTTCAAAAGAACTCTCCCAGATTACCCACTCACAGTTTAGATGTGGTTCCCCAATGGCCCATTTACACACCAACATTGTAATCATCTTCTGTTTTTTTTATTGACTGTGTCCTATCAGTTCATTTCCAGGTAGAGAATCAGAGGGATCTCATATAGTCTCCTAATAACTTGTTTGATTTCCATTTTATTCGCTCAGGTGGACCTGGGGTTTCTGCGCTTTGTCTCTGCCATTGGAACTCAAGGAGCTATCTCAAAAGTAACGTCAAAAGTTTACTACGTGAAAAGCTACAAAGTGGATGTGAGCTCCAATGGGGATGACTGGATTACTCTGAAGGAAGGCTCTAAGCAGAAGGTAGGGGGATAATTGGGTTTGTCTTGGTAATGCTGTTAGCTGTGGCGATAATACAGAGACATTACTGGGTCTGTCGAGGGAAACAACATAAATGGACTTTCCCCATTTAACAGTGTCTCAGTAATCAATAAACGGCAGGAAATCTTCAGGCATAAGTAGCATGGCTTCAGGTTTTTGTTAAAATATATAACAAACTAGTTGCTGTAGTATTGTCTTCCTTTTTAGGTGTCAGTTTTAGTTACAGCAACACTGAAATAAAACAGCATCCTAATTGTGAAAAATAAAACAGCATCCTAATTGTTACAGTGTTAACTTGTAGTTTGCTTTTTCTGGATCCTCATTTAAAAGAAATCACTATAAGACCATTTTCAATCCTTTTCAGGCACATTTATGTAAGCTGTTCCCTAGTTAGCTTTACTGTATCCAGGCCCTGTATTTTAACATCAGGTACCAAAATGGAATCTCTTCCCCATACTGAGCCAGCCCACCCCAGACCTGCTAAAGCACGCTAATTCTATAAACCTGTAATTATTTTTGTTTCAGTATTGTCAGGTTTTTTTTTGTTTTTAGTTTTTTTACCTTCTGCAGTCTGAACAATTTAATTATTGATTCTTTCTTGAGCTAGAACCTAACCTCAAAAAAGAAAATCCTATAATTTATACAAAGGTTGAGGAGCTGTTTACAGTGCACAGATTGTACCGTACTGTATACGTGAATGTACATTCAAATCATTTGTGCTCTGTTTAATTAATTCATACTTTTTTTATGATCCCTTGTAAAAGTTGACCACTTTATTTGTGCAGTTATTTCATGCGTTTCCCATGCTTATGCTATGCATTAACCATCATTTACCTTGGTTTGCCATGTTTATTAATATGCTTTCACGTTATTTTCTATGCTTTACCATGTTTTCACTGTGTTTTATTACACTTTGCTATGATTTTATTATTGGAAACCTTTATAAGGGGTGTCCATGAAATATAAAGGAACTGTCTTCAGAGGAACAAATAATTTAACAATTGTTATAGACTTCATAAAACATACTGAAGGCAAATTGTTAATACAAATATACTATAAAGCTGAAAATTTTGAGATATGAATTCTTATCTCTATTGAGAACAGTGGCCTACATATGAAATTTGAGTTTTATGTTGCTAGGACAAAGCTGGATAAGAGACTCATGTCTCTGTGGTTTTCTTCATATATACCCTTTAAAAAAACATCATATATAATTCATCACCTTTGTTTTAAATACAGATTTTCCAGGGGAACACAAATCATGTAGATGTTGTCAAGACTCCTCTTCCAAAACCCATCCTGACTCGCTTCATCCGCATTCGGCCAACAATGTGGGAGAACGGGATAGCGCTGCGTTTCGAGGTGTACGGCTGTAAAATCTCTGGTCAGTGCAAGTTAATCCAACTGCATTTTCACATACCTCTGCTTTGAACTGAATTATAAAATATAAATGAACTAAATCCTATTGCATATGTATGGTGTTAGGATGCAAAATACATGACAGTATAACAGCCTGCTGCTGTCAGTTGCATATGAAAGCTGTACTTTCTTCTATAATTATCGGGCCCAACTGTTGAAAGGTAATCTTACATTTCTGATGTTGGTTGACCATCAAACCAACCTGCCCATCCATACTCTGTCATGATGAAACACCACAGGTTGTCTGTTGTGGTCTATTATTCTGGTTTGCGCTTAGCTTTTCCTTGTGGTTCCAAGCCAGCAGTGGTTAGCATGTCGATGGGAGTTGCATAGCCTGGAGCGGTAGCTGGCAGGAGGGACCATCATTTTTCGTACTGGAGAGTTAAAGTGTGTGATGTAAGCTGGCCTGATATGAGGCACAAAGAAGCCTAGAGATGTGTGCTTAACATAAGGAAACCTCCACAGTGATTCATTGTTAAGACATACTGTATGTAGGACAGCAGAATAGACAAAGTAGAAACTGGGGTCATTTAAGTTTTTCATTTTGAAGGAACTTGTATGCAAGTTGTTGTAGGTCATGTTTTCTGATGCATTTTTTTTGTTGTTGTTGGAGAAATTGTGATGTTACTGGTTCAGCACGAATAAAGGTAAAGCTCATTCAAAAGCACTGAGATTCAATTAGCGGGTAACAATCAAAAGAAAACTCCCTGAAGAAGACCTCATGGGAACAACTAACATGGTTAGTCTAGCTGAGAAAATTCCATCTCTTTCGTTGAGTACAGCTTGTTTTTTTGATGCGGTCTTGATGATTTGGTCTTGATGCTCTCAGTTGAGCTGTTTTTTCATCTGACCCTCTGATTTCCTCCAGTCTTTCGATGCAATAAGCTTCATGTAGAGGTACTTGCTACAGTAGTAGTGGTTTTAATCTTCATTTCTACCTCTGCAGCTTTTTTATTGGTGGTTTCCTCCAGAAAGTTCCTTCCTTTTTAAAGCTTGTGACAGAGACTTCTATAGCAATCACAAGGGATAGGTTAGAGCCCCTGGGTTCAATTAATTTCATAGTTAGAAAAATATTTAAACATTACCCACACGCAAATGAAAACTTCAAGCTATTCTTCAATGCTTATCTGGTTGTTCATTATGGTGTCTGAGAATGGATTTCTATTTAATCATGCTTAAACAAACTGCAACACCTCGATCTGAATGATGTTATCATACAGTACATGTTATTGTGTTCACAGGCTGCCTGCACACAGCACGTAGCGTTTTATATGCTTCCTTGTTTAGATGTTTGTATCTTCTGAAGCTTGGTGGATTGAGCTGAAAAGTAGTATACAGCTTCATGATGGTAAAGAATCAAAACAGGCACTTTTACAGATTTTCATACCAAACCGTTTCCCAAAAACCCATCGTCTCACCAAATAACTATGAGTAACTATGAGCGCAAAATAGTGTGACTTGGCAGTTGTAGGCCTGCTAGTTTACCTTGTGCTTTTTTATGATACTGGGGCTAATTTAGACATCCAAAGTGGATTATTTATAAGCAATTGATTCTGAGCAGGTCAGAGCAACTAGAATTCAGAACCTTGGAACAAGGATTATGAAAAAAGAATCTGGATCCACCTACCACCTTGGCCTTGAGTAACAGCTCTCTGCAAATCCCCAATTATAAAATCATTAAATCATCATGTGTTGGCTCTTGTGTTGTGCTGAAGTACCCTGACATGATTTGCACACAGCATTACTAGAAGCCTTAGAGATTGTTTTTGTTGTTTTATTTGCTGACTCCTATGGGTGAGACAAGAAATATCAGTGCTGTAAACTACCTCTGCAAAAGGGGCCTGACTCTTTTTGCACAGTGGTTAAGATGCCGGTTTAGAAATATTGATGTGTTTGGTCTTTTTAAAATGTCCAACAGTACCTTCATGTGGTGTTAATCCCTGATTACTGCATACAGTATGAGCAAAATCGTAATCAAACCCTCTTACCTCTCTTTTAGAGTACCCCTGCTCTGGAATGCTGGGAATGTTGTCGGGTCTCATCACAGACGGCCAGATCACAGCCTCCAACTTTCTTGACCGGAACTGGGTCCCTGAGAACGCCCGTCTCCTGACCAGCCGGTCTGGCTGGGTGCTGCAGCCGCAGGCTCTGCCATACACCAAGGAGTGGCTGCAGGTGGACCTGGCCAAGGAGAAGCTGGTGCGAGGGCTCATCATCCAGGGAGGCAGGCACAGGGAGAACAAGGTCTTCATGAGGAAGTTCAAGATCGGCTACAGCAACAATGGCTCAGACTGGAAGATGATCTTAGATGCCAATGGAAATAAACCCAAGGTGAGTAAGGATAATCTAGTCACCCAATCATTTCTTTATTTCTTAACTGCCTAGGGGTCATGTGTTTATATGGAATACCTTCAAATGTGGACCTAGTTATTGTCATACCATGCAAGTGATGCTTGTATTCTTGGGTACTGTATCTATTTAAAAGTTTTAAGAGCTAAACCTCTGACTCTAGAAGCACTGAACCGCTACCCCATGTGGACAGCATTCTGTAGACATATTGTAGACATACAATAATTATGAATTGAAAGCTTTTAAGAGTTTTCTGCCATTATCATACATTATATACTGTGTGCTTCCAAGTACTGGCACAAACCTATTACAATAATGTACATAGTAATATATATATTACAAGTAGGTAATATATTACTTGTACTTATGGAGGCGAAATCCTTTAACCCTCCCCTCTTCAATTGACATGTCCCTATTCATTTGTTCTGATTACAAATCATGTTTCGTATTCCTTCTATGAAGCTTCTGTGACCTGAAAGTCAAATTTCACTTTTAAGCTTTGAGAATCGTTATAGGAGTTGAAAGAAACATGCAACATCAATGCAGGCCTCAGATGTATCTGTCAGCAGTGCTATGCTTTGAGTGTGGAGCATACTTCCCAAGAAATACTGCTTAAACTCTGTGCCTGGTTACAAGGGACGGGTACAAGAATACAAAATCTCTTCCAGATGTCTTAATATGTGATTTATGAACAAATGAAATCCAAATTTCCATTGTCTTGTTTCCTGTGTCCTCTTTCATAAGGCCCTTTAAACAGTCTTCAAAGCGATGTGGGAACAGATTCCTGAGTTTCTTGCATTAATTCTGCTTATATCAGTTAGATAATGATGTGTGGTGCAAATTTGCCGCCGAGGGTATCCTTTGATAATGCTTCACAAGTGATATTTTCAGAAGTTGCGTTCAAAGCATTTCGGCTCGGTCACTTTGTGCATTGCGTACTAGGTTTCGTTACCAGGAATGCCGTTTGAAACTCTATACTGACGAATGCCAATCCAATGTCAGTAACCACCATTCATCTAGTCATGCTACACCTGTTTGAGTGTGCTTTAATCTATTTTAAATGAAGAAAGAAGCCATTTCGAAACAATATGGATTATCTTAACCCACTTTCAACCCCAGGAGCCCTCTGCACTGTAAAACTATTAGCATCTGTCACTGCTAGTATTCTCGCCAATATGTCTTTCCTTTCTTCCTTCCACCGATGTTCCACAGACATTTGAAGGTAATAGCAACTACGACACCCCCGAGCTGAGAACGTTTGAGCCACTGTTGACAAGGTTCATCCGGGTTTACCCAGAACGGGCTGCATCCTCGGGGCTGGGGCTGAGAATAGAGCTCCTTGGTTGCGAGATTGAAGGTATTTCATTTTCCATCAGGCCTACTTATTTCCTTAGTGCTGAAATGGCAATTATTTAGTCACTGAAATAATGACTGAATATATATATATATATATATATATATATATGTGTGTGTGTATAAAGGTTATGTACTAAATCTTCATTGTGTCGTGAGAATTATCCCACACACACGCTATTTTTTTATATTTTGGTAGAACTAATGGGTGGTAACCTCAGGTCCCTAGTATTCCCCAGTTAGGTCATGTGTTTTTTAACATAATAGAGATCAATCAATGAGAATGTCTAGAATTCTCAGTTCTACACTAAGTAAACAATATATCGCCTACCAGTTGCCCTCATGAAGATGGAAGTTACACATGACTACACGATTGGGTTCTTCCATGCTTTCACAATTCAGTGTTGTAGTTTATGACGTCAGCTTCCCCAGTGTACAGTATCAGGCTTTTTATTCGATGCACTATTATTCTTTCATGTTAAGGATATTTCTAATTAAATTAAATAGTTAGCAAAATAAAAATAGTGTTTTTCTGAAAAAGTCATGTAATGGATGAATAGAGCTGAAGTCACACTGCTGGAACTATATCAGTTTTGCTGCCAGGCTTGTGTCTGTTAACGCAGCTCGGACAGCAGCAATATTCAAACAAACTCATTCCATGGAAATCCAGTGCAGTAGTGTGGCAGTCATATGCCTTGGCTCTGACTCCTTGCCTGATCAATGTGCAGTGTTTTGCTGTCCTTTCCACCTATGAAATGAACAAATGAGCAAAGGCTGAGTGGAGTACATTTCCATTAAGAATTTCTATACTATGATGGCCATTTTAAAATGTATTGTCCATGTGCTTCATAAAACACTTGTCCACTTATGTTTATGAATATGGCCTAGGACCACAGGTATTTCACTATAGCTTATCTCGGTATGATACGTTTCACAGGGAGTTTTAGTTACATTACTGTTAGCTTCACCATATAAATATGTGCTGTACATTGTATTTCCAATAACTCACCACAAACATGCACTTGTTTCATACTCTGCACTAAAAGATAACTTGCTTTGTTCTGAATGAAAGCGATCTCATACCGAATGCAATGTGTGTAACTCGTTGGTGGTGCTCGACTGTAGGGTGATATGTGTCTGAAGCTGTGTGTTTGTTTTTCCCAGCTCCCACTTCAGTTCCCAGCACCACGGTGATAAGCCTTATAGATGAGTGTGATGACGACCAGGCAAACTGTCACAGTGGCACAGGTGATGACTACGACTTGCCAGGTGCTAACACCACCCTCATTCCATTGCCAGCTTTCCACCCATGCCAGTTTCTTTCACGCCATTCAACCTTTCAGTGGTGCAGCAGTACTGCCCAAACACTGGAGTTTTCATCACTCGCTAACTTTTGCATCAATGGACACCCCTTATAAAAGTTTCCCATAGAAAAAGCATAGCAAAGTATAATAAAACATAGTGAAAGCATGGTAAAGCATAGGTAAGCCTTGTCAAGAATAGCGAGGTATGGTAAGCATGTTACTATACAAACCAGGGTAAACAATGGTAGATGCATATTACAATCATGGGGAAAGCATGAAAAAATACCATGCTAAAATACCATGGTCAATTTTTATAAGGGGTATCTAGCTTTTTTGTTTAGTTTCCATTGAATGCTACTTTATTTACAGCTTATCCCTTAAATAATGTGGAATGTGGAACATTTTGTGTAAGAATAAAAAGGACGACCGGAAACCAACTAAGCCCTTTTAGTTTTAGTAGGACATATTTGATGCTGGAGCTAAAAGCTTTGTTAAACATACAGTAACTTTTGTTGGTAACCATGCCTATGTTAGTTGTCCAGTAGATATCTAACCCAGTTCCTATTCTTTGGCTAGGTGGTGGAGCTGTGCAGATCACAGATGAGCCGACAGATGGGGATACCTCATCACTTCCAGGTGAGAAAGATGTTCAAGCAGCTGGATTGGAAACACAGCCTGATTTGGAACAGTGCGATTTGCCCAGTCATTCTGACACTGGGTTTGAATGAATAAATGCAAGATGAATTCCAAAATGAGATCCTGAAAAAAAAAAAAAAAAACTTACCCAGTATAATAACGTTTAATACAAAATAATAATCGACACTATATCTTTGATGTACTGTGCAAGGTGTGAAATTGAATCTAGTAATTATCTTTTTTTACCCCTCTGCTATACATTTCTGTTCCTATTTTGTTCATATTATATCTATTAAATACATCATACCTAAAAACAAGAGAAGCCACCATTCATTTAATGCATCAAAGAGAGATTAAAAAAAAAACATAAGACGGTAAAGAACAGATTGCCAATATTTCTCCAGCAACGTTTTATCTCATATGAGCTTTTTAATAGGTTCCATACTGTTGGAAGTGCGAATGACTGATAAATTAAAACAAGAAAGAAAATGATTTGCTGTCAGCACAGGGCAAGAAAGCACAACTGTGTCGTGCGAGATACCAGAGCGGGCCGAGGCAGGGCCCTGTGCTTTTATTGCTTCAATAGCAAATAAAGCTGCTTAGTCAATTCCTGTTTTTGTGAAGCATGCAATGGCTGCCATATAGGAGTCTCCAGGGAACCAGCTCTGTGGAATGTGTGCCCATTACATGAACACATCCTGCTTTAAAGTGTACAGCTCCCCTCATTAAAAATGACCCCCTTTTTATGGTTTTCTTAGAATACTGAGCTCTGAACATGTTATAGCATTCTCTCAGTTTTAGCAATAACCTTGTTTAATTAGCCATCTCCAATTAGGATTTAGGGGTTTATTTGTTTACACAGATTAATGAATTAATGTGTTACGGGTTTTAGCTCTGTAAGGAATTTAATTTCTGCTCCTGCCCACCCCTTTTCTTGTGAACATTTTTTTTTTTTGTCTTTGTTTGCTGTTGCAGTCAGACTTCTTTTAATTTAAGCTTTTGAAAGCTTTTTGCTGCCATCTTGTGTTCAAGTCTCAGTTCTACAGCATTAATGGCTTCAGCAGTTCTGTAGTTCAGTCAGCCATGGATAGCATATTGGACAGTCTAATTGTGTTTTCCACTTGTATCTTTCCATATCTTAAATTCAGCTTCTACCTAGTCTTTTTCAATACAAGGGACCTGCCTGCTTTTCTGTATGTTATTGAATTCAAAAGTACTCTATTTGTCTTCAATCTTTTATTTTTATTTTTCATATCCTATTTTCTTAATGGACCAATCACTCTCCCTCAAAAGTTGATCTAATAATATCAAATCAGGTTTACTGTCAATAGTAACTGGACTCTAGCAGCAGACAAATAGCAGTGGATGATAAAAATGACTGTATTGATTTTAAGCAGTGGAAATAGTGCAGTTCTTTTTTAATTGTTCTCAATATGGGGTGGGGTGATTTTCCCAACCATTCTGAAGCAGTCTTAACAGTTCACGTTAACTGACTGTGCCTCTATCTTCCCCCCTTAGACACGAACATGCATTGGTTCAACTGTGACTTTGGCTGGGGTGCAGACCAGACTATGTGCGGCTGGCAGCAGGAAGGGGAGTGGAGGCTGCAGTCAAGCGGGAAACCAACCAGCAACACTGGGCCAAATCAGGACCATACAGGAGGTGAGAGACACCAGGACTCCCACAGGTTTTATATGAAGTCTAAAGCAAGCTTGAGCCTGAGCTCCTCATTCCAACAGCAAAACTTATTTTAAAGTGAAATAAAGATTGTAGACCAGGGGTGTGCAATCCCAGTCCTGAAGGGCCATTCCACTCCAGGTTTAACAAGTACAATGGGTCTGGATGGAGGTTTCATTGCTTCAAATAAACAATTTAGAACAGGGTCGGCACAAAGACCAGGACTGGAAAGGCCAACTTTGGCCAACCCTGTTGTAGACGGATAGTTACTCTTTATATACCAGGTTTGTATATATGGGGATGTATTAATATGAATTATTATTACTATGTTGTAACATCTGGCTCATGTTTGAAATGCAGACGGCGGTAGCTTCGTCTCCACTCTGGCGAATGGGAAGCCAGAGAATGAAGTGGCACGGCTGCTGAGCCCCACCGTGCTTCCCCAGAGCTCCGATCTCTGCATGTCCTTCTGGTATCACATGTTCGGCTCTCACATCGGCCGCCTGAGGATCAAACAGAGGAAGCAAACCGCAGAAGGCCCGGTGGAAATCATTCTGTGGACCGTCAGCGGGCATCAGGGCAGCCGCTGGCGAGAGGGCCGGCTTGTGATTCCTCAGAGCCCACACACTTACCAGGTACCGTCCAAGTGGAAGAAGCGTACAAGATTACCATAACATGATGTGTGTGTGTGTAACAGGGCGGAGGCTGGGCATGAACCAGCGACCCCGCGCACCAGACGTGAGCGTCTAAACCACAATGTAAAAGAGCTAGGCTCGTTTGCGTTCATGGTTTTAGAGCTTTTAACCTCATCTCAACCCACCAACAGCGGACAATAAACCATCCTGACAAATATGTAGTATTGTCCTTCTGAGGGACATACAGTACAGTAATGTACAGTACATCCCCAGGTCACTGACTTTGACAAATGTCTGACTGATGTATGGTTCCTGCAGGGCCTTTATTACATGTTTGTTGGTTTCTGTGGTTTATTTTGGAGTTTTACATCCCTTTTCAATTAAAACCAATTTGCTGGCAAAATAAATAAGAGTCATGTGGTTGAGTCAGAACAAAAGCGACTGCTTCCCCTAAGGTTTTGACACGACGCACGTATTGTATATAAGTTTAATATATTTTATTGCCCTTTTTAAAAAAAAGCTGCAGTATCCCTTTCTTTGGTTTTGTGTGTATAGTGGGAAATACAACCAGACAAGTGCTTTGCTGACAATCTGCTGTAATGTGATTAGCGGTCTAGATAAGGTGGGGGACGGGGAGGGGATGCTGTGCATCTCTGATTGGTGTAGTCCAAGGCTGGTTTCTTGCAGCCATGTTATTAAAGGCATGCAGATGTATATCACTTCCCTGAAGCCTTTGAAGCATGCATCCTCTTTCACAGCAACGCCTTCATCCCATACGGGGAATAAAAGTGAAGCATCTTTGGAGGAATTGGGTAGACAAAGCAGGGCAATAGCAGTACCCTCGTTCTTTCCCAACAAGTACGATGGATCCAATCTACAAATCACAATGCCAAGCAGATCAGGCTTTGGTTTCATGTTTTACATGAAGGATAGTCTCGACCTCAGAATGCCCACATGATCCAGACCAGCTTCAAGTTTAAAATCATTCAGAACGATCACAGTGAAGAAAGGCACGCTAAAGGCTAAAAAAGGGATATGCATTTCCATGACATTCAGCAGGATAACACAATGTAAAGGCACTTCAGTTAAGTAAGTGTGCAGTGCATGTTACAGGATGTAACCACACAGGTCACACGGAGCCCTTGTGTGTCAGATGGGTTCCATTGTTAAATAGAAGCTAATGCATTTGGTTGTATTTTCAGTGGTAAAAATGGTGAGAAATGTGTGGGTGCTTTGCTTGGGGAAAACAGACATGTATGATTTAAAAATATGACCACATTAAAACTTTAGCAGCAAAAGACATTAGTAAACACATTTTTTTTTAGCAGGAAAGGCATAGGACTGCAAAACTGGTTTCAAACTAGCTCTCATAATAGGACATTCATAGCTGTGAGGGTAATAGAAATAAGTAAGGTTTTGAACTGTGAAGCTAGGCTCTTTTGCATTCATGGTTTTAGAGCTTTTAACCTCATCTCAACCCAACGACAGGGGAGAGGACAGACTCAGTAACAACAGTGTATCACACAACACTGCCCGTTACATGTAGGCAGCAGTTTTATTTTTGTTTTTTTGTATTTTTTTAAAGGGTGGCTTATTTAGCAATGTGAGATTACTAGAAAAGGGGTATGCAATATGATATAAGAATTAAGAAAAGACCACAAAATTCCTGTCCCTTTACCAGGAACCACAAACTATACATAGATATGAAAGTGCAAAAGCCTTTTAAATCAGTAAACCCTTTCATGTAGATGCTGTATTTTACTCTGGTACAATCTGTAGATGTTTTCTCTTTTTTTTGGTAATAATAACTAACAGTGATATTTGAACAGGTTGTGATGGAAGCAGTAATTGAAAACAGCAGCTGGGGAGACATTGCGCTGGATGATGTGAACATATTGGATGACATGCACATGGGAGATTGCAGGGGTAAGTCGATGGCATGCAGCAGAGGCTCAATTACATTACATTCAAAGAGTTGATTGGTTGGGTATTCCCTCTTTACCAGAAAAGGCTTTTTTTTAATACCCCAGTTTATTAAAAAAAACGTGAAGGTGCAAAGAAAATCTGTTTTCACATTGATTGTGTTTATTTATATTCATATCAGTTATTCATACAGAGTGAAGACGTAGTCTGTTTGACTGCAAGTTATTTATTGTATTACTGTTGTTGAAATATTTCCCTACTTGACAATTTGTAATGGTTTCTGTTTTAGATCCAGAAATTCCAACAGAATACCCAGACGCTGTAACCTCCATTGATGATATCGGTACGATATTCCATTCCATTATTTGCAGTATTTGAGTGGTGAAATTAATAATAATAATAATAATAATAATAATAATAATAATAATAATAATAATAATAATAATAATAATGCCTTCTGCAGTTTGTACATTCTGTCTTTAAAAAGCTATTTATTTTTTCTTTTTAATTTTTAAAATTGCTTAAGTTTCAATTTATGGCATTTCTGTACCACCCCCACCCCCTCTATACACAACATTGGATTTACAGTAAAGTGGGTCCCTTGGCAGCTTGGACAAAAGAATCGAGTGTACACAGCACAACTGAAGCAATATGATATCATAAAAATACAAATAAAATACTATTTACTACTCCCAACAGTATTGTAATTGACGTTTAAAAATGTTTCTGTTACACACACAGCACCACAGGGGACAGTCATGCCAGAGAGCTCCAGACTTAGAGCAGTCCTATAAGCAGCACTGCTGAGCTGCTGTAAGAAACGGGTTAGCTTCTAAATGTAGTGCTCCTTACTGCAGTGTGGGGCGAATGTACTCAAGATTGAATGTAATAAATCCACCGACATTATTGTGTTTGATTCCTTAGAAAAGTTCACCACTTTTTGCATTTTCCCCATGCCTTTCCTATGGTTATACAGTACTATGCGTTTACTATAGTTAACCCTGGTTTGTCATGTTTATCAATGTGCTTTACCATACCACACTGTTCTTTACAATGCTTGCCTATGCTTTACCATGCTTTTACTGTGGGAAACTTTTATAAGGGAGATATCTACCAGAAATAGCTGCAAACTAATAGGAGGCTGTGTGGTCCAGTGGTTAAAGAAAAAGGGCTTGTAACCAGGAGGTCCCCCGTTCAAATTCCACCTCAGCCACTGACTCATTGTGTGACCCTGAGCAAGTCACTTAACCTCCTTGTGCTCTGTCTTTCGGGTGAAACGTAGTTGTAAGTGACTCTGCAGCTGATGCATAGTTCACACACCCTAGTCTTTGTAAGTCGCCTTGGATAAAGGCGTCTGCTAAATAAACAAATAATAATAATAAACAAGATGGCATCCAAAATTCACATATAGACTCAGTGACAAAAAACTCTGGTATATTGCTGCATTACACTCAGTCAGGTCACATGGTATTTTAAAACTGTATTATTATTATTATTATTATTATTATTATTATTATTATTATTATTATTATTATTGTAGATATTGTGAAAAATTCACCATACTGTAAACACAGTAGTAGCTTGGTAACCATTGTGGATTGAGAGCAGAAGTTTGAAAACTCCCAGGAGACAAACTGTATTTTTCATTGTCATTAAGATTTTTTTTCTCCTATTTTCATTTTAGACCTTACACCAGAGTATGAGTATCCTGACAACAGCAGTGAAAATGAAGAGATCCAAGGGAACATGCTGAAAACCCTGGACCCCATTCTCATTACTATCATCGCCATGAGCGCTCTAGGGGTCTTTCTCGGGGCCATCTGCGGAGTCGTCCTTTACTGTGCCTGTTCCCATGGTGGAATGGCAGAAAGGAACTTGTCAGCTTTGGAAAACTATAATTTTGAACTTGTAGATGGAGTCAAACTCAAAAAAGACAAACTCAACTCACAGAATTCATATTCAGAGGCATGAGAGAAGACATTTTCACAAATGAGCCCCAGGATTGAAATAAGGCGGATGGGAACTGCTTTTATCTTTCAAGAAGAAAGAGGATTGTAGGGACTGTGACTGAGCCAAGCTTTTCTCAGGAGCTGCAGTGAAAGAATCCTACAAAACAGGGACACTGTGTATAGAATTGAAAGATGTACAGCCAGATTATTATTAATATTATTATTATTATTATTTGTATTATTATTCATTTTTTCATTTTCATTTTTAATAATCATATGCTGGTGTTGAAACCAATTAAGACAATGTTACAAGTATTTATCATTTTCTTGAAGGAGATGTTTTATTTTATATATATTTTTTTTTAATTAAAAAATGTAAAATACCAAAATGAACCATCCTGACAAATATGTAGTATTGCCCTTCTGAGGGACATACAGTACAGTAATGTACAGTACATCCCCAGGTCACTGACTTTGACAAGTGTCTGACTGATGTATGGTTCCTGCAGGGCCTTTATTACATGTTTGTTGGTTTCTGTAGTTTATTTTGGAGTTTTACATCCCTTTTCAATTAAAACCAATTTGCTGGCAAAATAAATAAGAGTCGTGTGGTTGAGTCAGAACAAAAGCGACTGCTTCCCCTAAGGTTGTGACATGACACACGTATTGTATATAAGTTTAATATATTTTATTGCCCTTTTTAAAAAAAAGCTGCAGTATCCCTTTCTTTGGTTTTGTGTGTATAGTGGGAAATACAACCAGACAAGTGCTTTGCTGACAATCTGCTGTAATGTGATTAGCGGTCTAGATAAGGTGGGGGACAGGGAGGGGATGCTGTGCATCTCTGATTGGTGTAGTCCAAGGCTGGTTTCTTGCAGCCATGTTATTAAAGGCGTGCAGACGTATATCACTTCCCTGAAGCCTTTGAAGCATGCATCCTCTTTCACAGCAACGCCTTTACCCCATACAGGGAATATAAGTGAAGCATCTTTGGAGGAATTGGGTAGAGACAAAGCAGAGCAATAGCAGTACCTTCACTCTTTCCCAACAAGTACGATGGATCCAATCTACAAATCACAATGCCTAGCAGATCAGGCTTTGGTTTCATGTTTTACATGAAGGATAGTCTCAACCACAGCTTGCCCACATGATCCAGACCAGCTTCAAGTTTAAAATCATTCTGAATGATCATAGTGAAGAAAGGCACGCTAAAGGCTAAAAAAAGGGATATGCATTTCCATGACATTCAGCAGGATAACACAATGTAAAGGCACTTCAGTTAAGTAAGTGTGCAGTGCATGTTACAGGATGTAACCACACAGGTCACACGGAGCCCTTGTGTGTCAGATGGGTGCCATTGTTAAATAGAAGCTCATGCATTTGGTTGTATTTTCAGTGGTAAAAATGGTGAGAAATGTGTGGGTGCTTTGCTTGGGGAAAACAGACATGTATGATTTAAAAATATGACCACATTAAAACTTTAGCAGCAAAAGACATTAGTAAACGCATTTTTTTTTTAGCAGGAAAGGCATAGGACTGCAAAACTGGTTTCAAACTAGCTCTCATAATAGGACATTCATAGCTGTGAGGGTAATAGAAATAAGTAAGGTTTTGAACTGTGAAGCACAGCTTTACACATGTTTCATGTTTTATTTTCTGTTGAGAAGATACAGTATACTGCGATACAGCTGGCTAATCTTTTTTATTAAATGTTTCGCTCATGTGAAATGTAGAAAAACACAAAGGATACTGTAGCTTTAGATAAAAAAAAAACAATCTTGCACTGATAAATATATTTAAGAAGTTTATGTGTTTATAAGGTTATTGATTTGTAAAAACAGTGTTACAAAATTTTCTTTTTACATGGTTTCAGATTATGTGACATAATTTTGAAATGTAAAATAAATAAGATGTTTTCATTATTGAAAAAAAAGGTATACAAATTTCCTATAGTGACATGTTTCCATTTAACTAGTACATTATTGCTTCGTGTTTTGTACTGTCATAAAACTTTTGTGCAGATTTTTTTACCAAAACTTTATTTTCAATACTGCTTCTGTAAGTTGCTGTTGTAGAGAAGAACAGCAAGGCCTTAACTTTATCTAATGTTTGTATCTTACACATGGGACAGCCTCGAGAACTCACATGTAGCTGTTGTTATTATTTACTCTGAACCATGACTACTGCATTCCAAAGATATCACTGAAATAAATGTTTTGTTAAGAAGCTGCTTTTTTGAAGTTCTTTTTTTTATTTAAACGTTTTAAGAGAGGGGTGTCCACATTGGGTTAAAGACCTTGCCTGAAGGAACATGTCACCTACTGTATACTGTGTGTCACTTCTGAAAGACACTGCAATGTGAAATCCAGAAGAACGACTGTAGTGAAGAGGACTAGGTGTTGTAGTATGCATCAGTCATACACCACTGGAGGCCTGGGCTTCAATACAGTTATGATCATAACAAGTGGAAAGAGTTTGGTGGTTTCAGTGTGATCCTCAGTGCACCAGACCAGTCCACATCATAAAACATCCACACAATTCAGGACTGAAGAGCGGTGAGGATTAGAGTAAGAAATGATCATTTTGCAAATTGAAAAACACAAACTAATGAACTTCCTATTGAACTTGCACATGAGGATTAAAAATCAAGTAACTATTTGCTGTTGTACCCTCGTGAAGTGATTATGAGTTATTATATTTTTTTCTTTCATAAGTCATGTACTGAATCAATGTGTGGTCTTTGTTTTCGAACATACTTCTTTTGTTCTGCGTTCTGGCATCAGCACGTGGCTCAAGACAACAAATCGTTTGAGATATTTATCAGTCATTACTTTACTAGAAAGACTTGTACAACGCAACTAAATCATTAACGCAATGATTATTATTTGTTTATTTAGCAGACGCCTTTATCCAAGGCGACTTACAGAGACTAGGGTGTGTGAACTATACATCAGCTGCAGAGTCACTTAAAACTACGTCTCACCCGAAAGACGGAGCACAAGGAGGTTAAGTGACTTGCTCAGGGTCACACAATGAGTCAGTGGCTGAGGTGGGATTTGAACTGGGGACCTCCTGGTTACAAGTCCTTTTGTTTAACCACTGGACCACACAGCCTCCTAATGATAAATACTGTAACATTCACAGGCCAGTGCTGTTATGTTCTGGCTATGGCCTAGGAAGAAGTTCATCCACAATCTGTTCCAGTAGTGCTTCACACAGCGCTGTCTGTTACACTGTCAGCTCTTCTCTCGTCTGCTTTAGCTGTTGCTCCCACTCTATTGTTTGGTAATGCTCAATAGAAGGTTGATCTATTTATCTTTTTTTTCCCATTACTTTCTGAATCTTCACATTTCTCACCCACAGAGAATATATACTGTATGTGGTCTATTACACATAATGGGTCGTGAATTCCAATCGCCTGTTTTGCTGTACCCAATGTACACTTAACTCACTTTACAAGCTCCAGTTTTTTAAACAGCTGTTTTTCTAGGCAGTCTTATGGTTAAGGTGTACAGTTTAGATCTACAAATCTCATAGGCTCAGTGATTTCAAGATAAAAGAGTAATATTGGGAATCATTGCAATTCAAACAAAACAGTCCCTGGACAATGCTAAGATTGTTTCAACTGGAGGCTACTCTGTCTATTGAATCATGAATCACATTCTCTCTAAACAGAGTAACAGCATCTGAAAAGGAAGTTAGCTTGAGCATCATTTAAATGCGCCATTACTGCTACTGCTAGTGTGTTTGTTCATCTTTATTGAGAATAGTCTGTATGTCTATTCTGTTTTTTTACTGGTACAAAACTACTTGGTTCAAATTTAGATGCTACCAGTGGTTAGATTAGAAGATAAGTTGCGCCCTATAGCCTGGAGATCGCCGGTTCAAGTCCAGGCTATTCCACTGCCGCCCGGGTGGGGAGGGCTTAGGTTGGCCAGGGTGTCCTCAGCTCACCGCGCACCAGCGACACCCGTGGACTGTCCGGGCGCCTGCGGGCCTGTCTGCAAGTTGCCCAGAGCTGCGTGGTCCTCTAGCTCTGAGGTGGCTGCATGCAGGCCTGCAGAGTGAAAAGAAGCGGACGGCTGACGGCACACGTCTTCATATTTCCCGAGTCAGCGCGGGGGTGGCAGCGGTGAGCCGGGTTGAAATAAAAAAAATAATTGGGCTTTCCAAATTGGGGAGAAAATGAGAAAAAATAATTGGCGATTCCAAGTTAAAAAAAAAGTTAAGGGTTTAATGGGAAATATAATTAGAAAATCCCCTAGTCTGCAATGTATGTAAATGTATGTAAATGTATGTAAATGTATGTAAATGTATGTGGTCATAGCCAAGCTCAACCAAGAAATTCTTTAGACAACTCCTTATGATGCAATCAGTTTTTGAAATTAAACTAGGATGCAAGGCAGCGCTTGGCCACAGGAGGGCACTGCTGAATCTGTGTTGCTTGGAAACTGAATGATTGAAAGTTGAAGTGGATGTAATTTCATCTTGGTAGAGTAAGTGCTGTTTCTTGAGCTGATAGATCAACATTTCCTTCCATGGCATGCGTCAGTAAATGGTCAAGCAAGTAAAATATAAAAGCTGCCGTATAGCAAGGTAGTTTTGTGATGTGAAGGTTTACTGCATTACCCACAACTAAAGCACATTATTAATTTATTTGTTTGATGTTTTTTTTTGGTACCACTTTATATGAAGTGTCTCTAATTACTGTGTATTTATATAGTAATTACTTAGTAAATACATGTGCACTTACATATAATTACAATGTTATTATGTATAGTTACAATGTACTTAATGTGTAACTCTTTTTGCAGGATATATGAAAGTAGACAATTGTATCAGAAAAGAGTTAGGGTTAGGGTTAGGGTTAAGGTTAGTGTTAGGTTTGAGTTAGGGTTAGGTTTACAGTTATATTGTGCAAAAGAATGTACACATTACGTACATTGTAACGTAAGTACACATGTATTTACTAAGTAACTACTGTGTAAATACACAGTAATTGGAGACACAATGTAAAATGTTACCTTTTTTAATTATTGTAAATGTATGTAAGTGATTATCTTTTGTGTATATAGTAATTAGGGTTACCAGACATCACAGGAAAACTGTGATTGTCCCAGATTTCATTTTTTGTCAGAAACAGTAAAATCATTTGTCACAGTTTTGCTATTTTGTATATAGCAGTGTGCTCAGCAAGTTGACAGCACAGTAATTTATCATACAAAACTAAAATAAAGAAACATATGCATCACTTGTTTAATATTTCTGATTCTGTGTTTAATAATTCTGATTCTCTTAACTTCCTGGATCATGTATAGTTTCTGTTTTGTTTGTTTTTTTTCTTGGAAGTGCCACCAGCCAAGTTAACATTTTAAAGTAGGCCCTGTTGTGTTGCAGTTATTTATATAACTGATAAAAAAATAAAATAAATTGAACTGCTTCAGAGGTGCTGCAGCTTCAATGAATTGAAGAAGAAAAGGTCCTGGTTTTTCACTGTATTCCGTGTCTGCTTTTTATTATCTGCACTGTTTTTTTTTGTTTTGTTTCTTTTTGGGAGGGGGTGGGGGGGTCACGTTTGAACTGTGTTATCGTGATATTATTCACATGTGTGAAGTGTTTTTCTCAGACAAGCTGTGAGGCTTGTTAATTGCATTGAACTGCTGCATTTTCTACTGGCAGCAGAATGAGAAGGTTTTATCAAGAATAAAAAACAAGCTTGTTAATTATATCTCAGAGGAAGACCGAGCCACTTCGTTTTTTAAGGAGTAGCCACTTCCTGCAAAAAACACACTCTGATGCCAGTGCCCTCTGAGAGGAAACTCACTTGTACATTTATTTTGATTGAAAAATAAATAAGTGCTTACAGAACCACAATGAATATGTATTTGTCAAAGTTATTTAGTAGAGTCCTTGAGAAGTTAATTTTTTTAGCAATCAGCACTTCTCAGGACTGCTAGCAATGTGTTTAATAGAGTATTTGCTGGTAACATTGCACATGAAGTGTCTCTAATTACTGTGTCTTAACAGAGTAGATACTTAGTAAATACATGTGTACTTACACATCATTACAGTGCTATTATGCATGGCTACAATGTACTTAATGTGGAAATCTTTTTGTATGATATAACCCTAAACTTAACCCTTTTCTGATACAATTGTGTACTTGCATATATTGTGCAGAATGATTTACACATTAAGTGCATTGTAACTATGCATAATAACATTACAATTATGTGTAAATACTCACGTATTTACCAAGTAATTACTATGTAAATACACAGTAATTAGAGACTATGTAACGAGTTACCTATCTGTGTATACTTTATTATAGTTTGGTAGAAGATACCAGAGTTCTACTGTGGTGTGTTAATGGTAGACATACGTCACCAGAGAGAGGTGCTTATCATTCAAGGCCAACACCCCTGTGTTATGGAGGGATTCGTTACCTACTATTGACAGCTAAAGTAAACACTGCAACAACAAGTGGTTTCAACAAAATAACACAGGAACTGCACAATATTGATATATGTTTGTGGACCAGTTGCAACTACCAGGGGAGGGCAGTGAAACAAATATTGCCACCAGAAGTATCAACAGCATTACCTTGTACAGTAAAAACTTGATTACACGGTGTAACAAATTATTTTTTTTTTGGTTCCTGGGTAGTAAGTGTTATTTCCTAATTGCTTATGCCTCAAAAGTATAGAAAATGGCTATTATTCCCCACAAACTTTGCTTTTGTGACCAGGACAGTGATATTTTGAAATTTACCTATTTTCCAGAACATTCCAGATAGATTCAGTGCTGAGTAAACTAGTAGTAACTTCTAGAACTTTCTAGAACTTTCCAGTAATATAAATAGTAGTATAAATACAGGGGCCTTAAGCCCACCAGTTCAGTTTAGTTCCAGCTGCTTTTTCCAGCTTCTTCACCCGTCAAGATGGGCTCTGCTTCTGCCACAATGTGACCAGTCTGTTGAGGCAATCGGAATCGCCTGTAACCAGAATGAGTGGCGCCTCTTTATTGACAGCTCATCCAGGAGCCTCAAAGCCGTGCTGCTCCATAATGGTAACAAGTACCCGTCTCTTCCCCTGGCTCACTCGGTGCACCTCAAAGAAGATTACAACAGCATCAAGACCTTGCTGGACGCCTTGAAGTATGATGAGTACGGCTGGGAGGTCATAGGAGACTTCAAAATGGTGGCATTCCTGATGGGTCTCCAAGGCGGTTTTACCAAGTTTCCCTGCTATCTTTGCCTTTGGGACAGCAGGGACACCAAGGCGCACTACCACAGGCGGGACTGGCCACAGCGGACCGAGTTCTCTGTGGGGAGGAACAACGTCAAGTGGGAGCCACTGGTGGACCCCCGGAAGGTGCTGGTGCCACCACTGCACATCAAATTGGGCCTTATGAAACAATTTGTCAGAGCTCTAGATAAGGAGTCGGCAGCCTTCAAGTACCTTCAAGACTTCTTCCCTAAGCTGTCTGAGGCAAAGGTCAAAGCCGGTGTCTTCGTCGGACCACAGATAAAGAAGATCCTGGAGTGCAATGAATTCCCCAAGAAGCTCACTAGTAAGGAGAAAGCGGCTTGGAACAGCTTTGTCGCAGTGGTTCGGGGCTTCCTGGGCAATCACAAGGCCGAAAACTATGTGGAACTGGTTGAGACTCTGGTGAAGAACTACGGCACAATGGGCTGTAGGATGTCCCTCAAAGTCCATATCCTTGATGCTCATCTTGATAAATTCAAGGAGAACATGGGAGCGTACTCGGAGGAGCAAGGCGAGCACTTCCACCAGGATATACTGGACTTTGAACGCCGCTACCAAGGACAGTATAACGAAAACATGATGGGAGACTACATTTGGGGGCTGATTCGTGAAAGTGATTTACAGTATAATCGTAAATCTCGAAAAACTACTCACTTCTAAATCTTTTGTAGTCATTTTTGTATTACTTTAGTATAAATACATGTTAATTTGGATTCATATGTTGTTTTTTTCTGACTTTATATGAACGAAAAGACACAAATTCGCCCGTTTTCTCATTGGAAATAGGTAAATTTCAAAATATCACTGTCCTGGTCACAAAAGCAAAGTTTGTGGGGAATAATAGCCATTTTCTATACTTTTGAGGCATAAGCAATTAGGAAATAACACTTACTACCCAGGAACAAAAATTGTGTTACATAGTGTTATCCAAATTTAGTACTGGATTTTATATAATTTAAGGTATTGTAATTATTATTGGAGATTTCTTGATTATTTTACTGTTATAATTCAATTCTCCAAAGTAATAGGTTTTACAAACACCTATAACAATAACAATACTACAATAACCAGTGCCTCTAAAAGTACCATAGTGTTACCAAAATTGTGTGTGAAGTGTGTTTATTTAAGAAGAACTAGGTTTGCCACCTCTGAGGTACAAAAAACCAGGACATCTGAGTAGAAGGGGGGGTGGTGAAAAGTTAAAATTCTCTAGAAATCCTACAGTCATCCAATAAGTAGTATTGATAATACTACAATAGAATTGACAGCCAATTAATTTAGCAGTAATATTATCTTGATTTATTTACCAAATACATGTCGTTTGTATTGGTGGTTGAATTGCAACTGCAAGACAGTGAGAGGAGAGATGGGGTGTGGAGTACAAACAGGAAAATGAAACAGAATGATAGGGCTAGTTTAGGCTAATGGCCTTTTCCTGCTATTACGTTTTGTTCTCATGTTGGTTATTATCACAGTGTTGCAAAAAAAAATCACATACACTGAGCAGTTTCATTCCAGGGTTAAAGGGTTTCAAATAAACCAATGATAATAACCTGATATTATCTCATATAATATATGCTTTCCCTTCGTATATCTCAGTACTCAGTTTCATGTACTATGCAGGTCTAATGGTGTTTTGGATGGGGGGTTGGGGGAGGCAGTTTCTTTGAAATATTTTTCAGCTTTAGAACAAATTTGCAAGAATGTACCTATTTGCTGTGACTACAGGGATATCACTAGAAAATAGGACGTTTTAAAAAAAAAGGTTATTTTTTGTTGAAATTAACTGCAGTCTTTTAAGGACCTGAAATGAGCTAGGAATTAATTTTCCTCTTGCTCTCTGAAAAACACAGTTCATGAAAACTACACATCTTTGGTCCTAATGAAATTAAATATCCTGTATTTATTAGTCAGAGTTTTAACTAAATAACATGAGTCCTGATCTGTGTGGTTGGCTGTTTGAATGTCCTTGACCTTGTACAGTCACAGCATGGTGATGTATTCCCCCTGTCTATGACTTCATATGTGTTTATATAGTAATCTCGATGGAAGGACTCCACTTAAGTCACACTGTGCTAGCAAGCCAAGCCCTAGTTTAAAGCAATGCTTAACAAGACAGCCTTGTTTCCACAATACAGTCATATCAAAGTGAAACACAGCCACAACACACCTTTGAGTAAACCGTCTGGGAAAACAGCAAACAAACTTGAACTGTATTTTATTATGTGAGTCACATAAGTGACTCGTGTCTGAACACAAGAACCTTGGAAATCAAAATGCCTACATGTCTCTGCAGGCAGTAACCAGTGATCTTGTAACAGGGGACCCGCGGGAGATGGGGGGGAGGTGGGGGGGGGGGGGGCGGTGGTGGTACGATACACAAGCGGAGCCCGCCCTGCTACCAAATAAAAAAAATATATACATACTATACATACTATTTTTATTATGAACTAACCTTTCAATGTCATCATTACTATTACGGTTAACAGCAAGTAATAATTGTAGTCCCGACTACGCCACACTCTTTAGTTTTTATATAGAGGTGAGAGATCCCCTAAAATGTCTAATTAATTACTCCCAACTATAAAGGCAAACCAGAATAAAGTAGTTCCACACACACAGAGGTTCTTTTATTTGGAAGAGCAGATGGACACTCACCACACCCACAGAAAGGAGTTTACCACACCCACAAGTTTGTTAAAATTGAAACAATATTTATTGTTGTCCCAGTACCATAATATTTAAAAAGTAAGCCAGTTCTAACAGCAAGTGTTTCTCAGCAATTATACCATGACCGATATATGAACAGGTAATTATTAGCAGCATTGAATAATACTTCAACAAGTATCAACGATTGACAGATAGTATTTCAATAGATATCAATAATCATTAATTAATCATCATATTGCACACCAGTACTGTATATTAGTATGGGCAGCAGTGTGGAGTAGTGGTTAGGGCTCTGGACTCTTGACCGGAGGGTCATGGGTTCAATCCCAGGTGGGTGACACTGCTGCTGTACCCTTGAGCAAGGTGCTTTACCTAGAGTCCTCCAGTAAAAACCCATCTGTATAAATGGGTAATTGTATGTAAAAATAATGTGATATCTTGTAACAATTGTAAGTCGCCCTGGATAAGGGCATCTGCTAAGAAATAAATAATAATAATAATTAAATCACATCAAAAAACGTTTCAATAGATATCAATAATTAACACAGCATAGTATTTCAAATAGGTAGCAACAATCACTAGCAATAAATAGTAACAGTCTCCTGTAAATTAGTACATTTAAAAAGCACCAATCACTTCCCACCCCGATGGCTAGGGTCCTGATATCCTGAGGGGGGCATATAAGCACTTATAGCCGGGATGGCCCCAGGCAGCCAAGCACAGCACTACCAATTCTCCCCTTACCTGAATGGCGCCATTTCACTGACTTAGCTTTTGCCTACATGAGCAGCCAATCACCACCAAACCCTCTATTGTATACAGGATGGTACATTGAAAAGCTCCTGCTCCCCTACAGGTAGCAGCACTCAGTACATACCTCAGGACACCAGGAATGCAATTTAGCCCAAATGACCTCCCTCCTGAATCAAACAGTCCTAAACCAGGCTGTGAGAGTGATCATCTCTCCATTTACGTACAACATTCATTTAAAAATTGTTCAAGCTGATTGTACAATTAATTCAAGTACCTCCAGTTTTGTTTAACACATTCTAAATTTCTGTACATTAATCATTAGATAACATGCAAACCTCAGTTTCACAACAAGCAGAATCATACTCACTTTAAAACATATCGTTCGTGCAGCATTACAAGTTCAACCCATTTTCTTTAACCCAAGACCTTTATAGCTCAGAACTTATATTCTAAGAGTTACAATAGTGGAATACTGAACGTGCTTTCTCTTTCTCGCCATTGTCTAGTGACCTGTGGTTTGATAATGTGTCCACAATCTGGAAACAACAGAAGGGGTCACACCACATTGACAAGCTACATATCTGTGCGTATCTCCAGATTCCAGCATTGGAAAGGCTCTGGCAGGCTGGACTTCAGTCAAAAAAAAGTTTTTTTGCCACCACCAGTCATCATTAGAAGCCATGATTCTCAAAGCAACAACAACAAACGATGTTATTACCTGAGCAGACACTACTGATGATCAGAAAAGTAACTAGAGCAATGCCTTATTTAATGTTTGATCCTTTAATTTTTTGGAATAGTGTATTTAAGTATTTATTAAAAAAAAAAAAAAATAACAAAGGTAAGCCATTCTTTTCTTTGGTGTTTGCTCCAACAAGGCGCCTTTGTCCTCATGGTAGTCGTGACTTGTTTGGTCCTGGCAAGGGGGTGTGTCAGGGGCTCCTTTTTATAGCAAGACACTCCTACCAGCCAGTAAAGGAACCGCAGCCGACCAATCTCCAGCAGCGATTCCTTGTAAACAAACGGAGCATCTGGCCTGCAAACATACCTGAGAAGCCAGTGTCTGAACACTGTCCCTGTTACTGGGCTCAGTTACACTGCATAGTAAAATATGCTCCCAATGTTAGCACAAGGTGAAATGAAAGGACCAGTTTTGGCCTGGCTTTTTTTATACACCACCTTGTTTTTCACTCCCATTTTCCTCAGGCTGCATCATTCACCTTTCCAATATTATAAATGTCATCTGTAATTATAAATTCAGGCTATCAACACCACACAATGGTCCATCCCCATTATAACATTTTCTAACTGTTCTCCTACTGTACAGTATGTGCTGTTTTCTGTGCTGCCAACATGGCAGGGCAGGCTTTTGACACAGAGGCAAGTGATGTTCCAGACAGTGTTGTGGTTGATGTTATTCTACAGATCTTATTTATTTAAGATATTTTGAGGATGCAACATCGACAATGGATAATTGCAAAGCACACGACATGGTTTATTTAGATTTCCAGAAAGCTTTTGACAAAGTCCAGCATAAAAGATTAATTCTCAAACTGAACGCAGTAGGGATTCAAGGAAATGCATGCACATGGATTAGGGAGTGGTTAACATGTAGAAAACAGAAAGTACTGATTAGAGGAGAAACCTCAAAATGGAGCGATGTAACCAGTGGTGTACTACAGGGATCAATATTAGGTCCTCTGCTATTCCTAATCTACATTAATGATTTAGATTCTGGTATAGTAAGCAAACTTGTTAAATTTGCATACAACACCAAAATGGGAGGAGTGGCAAACACTGTTGCAGCAGCAAAGGTCATTCAAAATGATCTAGACAGCATTTAGAACTGGGCAGACACATGGCAAATGAAATTTAATAGAGAAACGTGTAAGGTACTGCACGCAGGCAATAAAAATGTGCATTATAAATATCATATGGGAGATACTGAAATTGAAGAAGGAATCTTTGAAAAAGACCTAGGAGTTCATGTTGACTCAGAAATGTCTTCATCTAGACAATGTGGGGAAGCTATAAAAAAGCCAACAAGATGCTCGGATATATTGTGAAAAGTGTTGAATTTAAATCAAGGGAAGTAATGTTAAAACTTTACAATGCATTAGTAAGACCTCATCTAGAATATTGTGTTTAGTTCTGGTCACCTCATTACAAAAAGGATATTGCTGCTCTAGAAAGAGTGCAAAGAAGAGCAACCAGAATTATCCCGGGTTTAAAAGGCATGTCATATGCAGACAGGCTAAAATAATTGAATCTATTCAGTCTTGAACAAAGAAGACTACACGGTGATCTGATTCAAGCATTCAAAATTCTAAAAGGTATAGACAATGTCGACCCAGGGGACTTTTTTGACCCGAAAAAAGATAAAGGACCAGGTGTCACAAATGGCAATTTGATAAAGGGGCATTCAGAACAGAAAATAGGAGGCACTTTTTTTACACAGAGAATTGTGAGGGTCTGGAACCAACTCCCCAGTAATGTTGTTGAAGCTGACACCCTGGGATCCTTCAAGAAGCTGCTTGATGAGATTCTGGGATCAATAAGCTACTAACAAACAAACGAGCAAGATGGGCCGAATGGCCTCCTCTCGTTTGTAATCTTCTTATGTTCGTATGTTCTTATAAAGTAATTTGAGTCACAGGATGGGTAAGGGAAGAAATCAGCATTGTGCCAAACCATGGAGAGTGGATTTCTAATAAAGTGGCAGGAGTGTGTGTTTGCACAATTGTCATTGAAAGAGAATTCTTACAGGAAAGCAATGGTAAAATTAGTCTGAGCGCTAACATGTTAAATTAAAGGACCAGTAATTTATTAAATATACATTTTGCTCACTTGTAGATACAAACCTAATGGTAACAGTAAAATGTAAACTTTATAAAAAATACATCCTTATATCTGTCTACTGTGTAATTAACAGGTCAAACTGGCTTGTCTAGTTTAATCTATTCTAATATCCTTCTCAAGTTGGGTTGAGGTACTGAAAGTATTTTGCATATATTTTGAACTATTGGCCGCACTGCAAAGTCATTTTCCAGTAGGAAGAAGCAAGCATCTCTTACTCATGAGAGCGAGCCAGGACTCATTAGAGGCTATACAAAAGCATAACAAAGTGTAATAAAGCATAGTGGAAGCTTGGTAAAGCATGAGTAAGCATGACAAAGACCAGGTAAGTATGGAAAAGCATATTAATAAACATGGCAAACCAGAGTAAACTGTGGTAAATGCATAGTATAACCAAGGGAAAAAAACATGGTAAAACTGCAGAAAATACCAAGGTAAACTTCTAAAAGGGTGCAGAACATACATATATACAAACTGAAAACACAAGTGGTGTACCATGATTGAAATAAAAGTTATAGTTAACTGGGGCAACAGAAGTCAGGGAATGTAAATCCAGTCTAAATTAGATTTTCCCATGTAAACTGTTATACTAAACTGAAAAACACCAAATCTTTCACAAAATGAAAAATGAGTTCATGAGCAAAACTACAACTTTCATAAATTCCTAGGGTGACTATTAGCCAATCTAATTTTGAACGAGGATTTGAATTGAATACATTAAAGCAGCAGCCTCCTCTGTTTCACTTTTTTTTTTTTTTTTTCTCAGATCACTTTTTCATCCTGTTAGTACCCTTCATTACCTATGATTGGCCTCTGCTTGTATATTGTATGAAACCACCTTTAAATGCCCAAACCCAGGTCTCTACAAAATCAAAGGGGGTACATCCAAGATGTATTGGGACACTATAAGCACAGACTTTCTCTCAGTGCTTAAGGAGTGTGGTTCAATGTGATTACAACTGAACAAACCTTCTGTGGTCGCACAGGCTGTACCCCGGCCGTTCACTAACAGTATGCTTGAACATTGCACTGTGCATCTCAGCTGAGAAGGCTCAGGCGTGACATGTACGGCATTTCCTGTGGGGGCGGATCGTAGGATGGCAGGGTGGCTGCTGACTGTAGCGCGTTTCAATCAATTTGATTCGGGAAAAAAGGAGCAGCAGTTGGATTGAAGGGTGTAATAACCCAGTGCTCACTTTTTTTCATGTGTATCGAGGACGTTTGAACAGTGTTTAAACTGGTCCACCAAATAATGTGGGTTTAATCAATTTTATAGACAGTTCAGCGGCTTGTTATATGAAAGATTTAGTTAAGAATCAAGAGCACAGTGTTATTAGGGTTGTAGCTGTTGCCGAGGACAGGCCGGTCGGAGGTTTTTTTTAAGCAACAGGGGTACGGTACTGTCTCAGACATATCCGACGTATGCGGCTTTGAAGAACAACAAACAGCCTTGCTTAATTGTAAATAACACGCAAAGGTAATGAACAGACTGATTTTACTTTTTAGTTATGTATATATGTGTTTGTATTTGTGTTATGTGTGTCTTATGAAAAAAAATTGTAAATACATCCAAAGCCGTTTGTATTATTTAAAAAAAAAAAAACATTCAGCAAGAAGGATGTAATGTTTATTTGTTATGTAAACTCTTTGAAAAAACAGAATTCACAGGTATTAAACTAACTAAACAACTTTACTACTACTAACTCACACAGACCCTGCTGTGCAAAAAAGGTCCCGGGAATGCGGTGGTTATTTTTGGGTGGGGTGGAGAGCGAACTGGTGAACGGATTTTTCAATTCCTGAAATGTTTTTTGTTATTTATTATTTTTAAAGCGACGTGTATGAAATGTAACCAGTCGTGTTCTCTAAAGCGGCTACTGTTGTGTTTAATGGGGGTGATAGGACGTTTTGTATCTGTTTTGTTTCGCCGCTTGAGGCATGTTTTGGGACCAGGCCCAGATTCCAGAACGACTCCGTAAAAAAATGGAAAAACCAAAGGGCTGTCTCCTTATTTAGAAATCTAGTGTTGTACCGTAAATCGCGTCACTAATCTTATAACAGCTTTTCTATTAAAAAAAAAAAACTTCGCGTGAAAGAAATTGTATGATTAAAATCAAAGTAACTGATCGTAGTCGTCATTAATGCCCCGAAGGTTGGAATTATTTTCTTTTTTTCCAGTAGTTTCCTTTGTCTTGAAAACAAACAAAAAACAAACCTCGTGTAAAAATGCTTTGTGACCAGTTACACAGATAATATACAAAAGCCACGATGAACGATGACACCACATTCACATTTTAAGAAACCTTTTTTCTATTTAAACTATTTTTCTAATTACTTTATTTAGGGAGTGTCACTGTGGAGCCCCGGGCCATGCTTTTTTTAAATAGGCAGAACAGAAGGACATGAGTGGTAAACTTCTTCACACAAGGAGCTTGCGTATAAAACCAGATACATTGCACTCGGATATAAACAAACACAATTTATTTAGCTATTGGAGCTAGACAACGTTTTGAATTAACTTATTTGGCAGGTCAGAAAAACTTTAAAACTTAAACGTGGGATAAGAATTGAAAGTTATTGAACATAAGTTATTGAAAGTAATGTCTTTGTATGTTTGTTTCTTTGTCTTTTATAATTTAATATCTATAACCTCACACTACTACTGCAAGACTATTATTATTATTATTATTATTATTATTATGAGTAGTGGGTTCTGAGTAAGGTTAAAGGGATTCATGTTTTTAAACAGGAAAAAATCTCAAGCAATATCAGTCATTTTAGCCTTGGCTAAATTCAGGAGTCTTTTAAAGAAGCAAAATAGCAACAATACTACCTACTGCATTTTTTTAACCCCCAAAATACACGAGATATTTAGCCATATCCATTTTACTTGGTAAGCTAAAACACAAGATTTAGGTTAATAGTTAAACCTGGACCTCAAGGTTATGGATGGGTGTTTGTGCTACAGTGTCTGTCTGTCCCAAGAAGCTTGTCCTTGCTCTCCTTCCTGTTCTGATCCAGTTGGCATTGCTCTGGCCTACTGTATAGCATCTAGTACAGTACTTGTGTCTGCCAGTCTTGCAGCACTTGGCAACTTAATTGTAGAGCAAATGCTGTTCAGGGTTTTCAATTCATTTTGAAGTATGTGGCACTTACAAGGTAGTAAAGGGCACCAATGTCAGAGGCGCATTGCAGTGAGGGGGGGGGGGGGGGGGAGTGTGGGTGTCGAACCTCCCACTGGGAATTTTGAAAAAAGGGATACAAATGGTGCATTCTGGCACATTGTTGCATGGTTTAACCATGTTCTAGATTAGTGGTCTGCTTGTAGTGTCTGACAAAGTACTCCATTAGTGCAATGAAGGAACTTTATTTCAGCACTGCTCACAGCAAGGCAAGACCAACAAGAAGAACAATGCACTTTAGGATCAACAAGGCCCCTGCAGTACAAGACTGGCTGGAAAAATAACTGGTATTTGCTAAGAAAATCAATGAATACTCTAATGCAAAAAAATATTTCACTCAACTTAAATATACCCCTACTGCTTTAAATCACACACGTTATACAGAGTAGTGTGCAAAGCTGTGGGATCACCCCACTAAAAATGACCTGTGGAAGTTATAAACAAATTGGAATGTAAGCAAAATATGCATTCTAGAGAAGTTGAGTGCACAGATAGCTGAACTAGGGAAGAATGTAAACATCCATATATAATCTACAGTAGTTTAAATATTGTAATTCAGAGATTATCCTTAATTTAATTTATCTTTTGATACTGAAGCTATTCATAAATTAGTATTCGTCAATTTAGTTGCATATTACTCGTTGCATACTGTAATGGGCAACTTGATATATTTATTAACTGCTGCCTATTCAATGTGACCCATCAATTTATTAATTACTGATTATTTAGCTTCAGTCGCAAATAACTGTTTAAATTATACGGATGATAATAGTTGTAATGTCGGATTTAAACAACACACGGGGAATTAAGGTTTAGGCTATTTGGATATGAACAGAATGAAAAAATAAATATTTATACTGTACAGATAGCTAGTAGCTGAAGCTGCTTCTGAAGAAAATAAATCTGTACTGTTAACAGTAAAACAAACAAAAAACCCCACTGTAGTTTAGAGTAAATGTTTGATTTGCATCAAATAAAAATTGAGAACCCTATCCCTGACTTTGCAAAAGACTCTGCAAGTACCGATTGGTGCCAAAGGTAGCTGGTCTTTCGTAATAATAAATCAAAAGCAATATTTATAACAATTTGTGAATATAAGAAAGAAAGTAGACTTCATAAATATTGTTCAATTTTTCCATCTTTGTTTGTGGACTGTGCTGGGGTTGAATCCACAGACCTACTGACGAGAGAACTAAAAAAAGAGTTGACTGCTTCAGATGATCTTTAAAGGCAGCCGCCTCGTTTGGATTATATTTATATCTTGAGTTAACCTAGCACTTCTGTTTTGGTATACTTGCATTTATACTTTTGTGTAAGCATATGTGCAGCACCTTAAGAGTATAGTAACACGAATAACGGCAGCATCTTGCCACCCAGAAATTCCCTGGAAAATGACTGCAGTGCAGTCAGGAGTTCACCTCCACACCAGACTGGGAACCACCGCGGATGAGCAGGCTGTTAAACTTTTTCTGTTTCAGCACCACTACAACTCAGATATTTGAACATACAGTGCCTATAGAAAGTCTACACGCCCTTGAACTTTTTTCACATTTTGTTGTGTCAGTGCCACTTATCACCACACCATACTCCACACTGTTAAGGGGAAAAAAAGTTATATATTAAAAATACAAAACTGAAAGATCATAATTGGATAAGTCTCCACCCCCCTGAGTTAATACTTGGTGGAAGCACCTTTGGCAGAAATTACAGCTGTGAGTCTGTTGGGATAGGTCTCTACCAACTTTGGCAATATTTGACCATTCTTCTTTACAAAACTGTTCAAACTCTGTCAAGTTCCTTGGGGAGTGTTGATGGACAGCAATCTTCAAGTCATGCCACAAATTTTCGATTGGATTTAGATCGGGGCTGTGACTGGGCCACTCAAGGACATTCACCTTTTTGTTTCTTATCCACTCCAGTGTAGCTTTTGCTGTGTGCTTTGGGTCGGTGTCATGCTGAAAGGTAAACTTCCATCCCAGTTTCAGCTTTCTTGTAGAGAGTTTTCCTCAAGGACTTCTCTGTACTTTGCTCCATTCCTTTTCCCTTCTATCCTGGCAAGTGCACCAGTCCCTGCCGATGAGAAACATCCCCATAACATGATGCTGCCACCACCATGCTTCACAGTAGGGATGGTGTTCTTTGGGTGATGCGCTGTGTTGGGTGTGCGCCAAACATAACGCTTTGCATTTTGGCCAAAAAGTTCCATTTTAGTTTCATCAGACCACAAAACTTTGCCACATGGCTACAGAATCTTCTGAGTTTTTTTTTGCATACTTCAAACGGGATTCAAGGTGGGCTTTCTTGAGTAATAGCTCCCTTCTTGCTACCCTACCATACAGGCCAGATTTGTGGAGTGCTTGGGATATTGTTGTCACATGCACACTTTGACCAGTCTTGGCCATAAAAGCCTGTAGCTCTTGCAAAGTTGCCACTGGCCTCTTGGTAGCCTCTCTGATCAGTCTCCTTCTTGCTCGGTCATCCAGTTTGGAGGGACAACCTGATATAGGCAGGGTCGTGGTGGTGCCGTACACATTCCACTTCTTAATAATTGTATTGACCGTTTTCCAAGGGATATTCAAGGCCTTTGATCTTTTTTTTTTTTTTTAGCGCCTCGGTGCCCATGGTTGAGTCTTTGCTTTGAAATGTACTACCCAGCAGAGGGAACTGCTGAATTTATCCTGAAATCCTGTGAATCACTACAATTTAACACAGGTGGAGGCCATTTAACTTGGTGTGTGATTCTGAAGGTGATTGGTTACACCTGAGCTAATTTAGGATTGCTATTACAAGGGGGGTGGACACTTATCCAACCAAGCTATTTCAGTTTTTATTTTTAATCAATTTTCTACAAATTTCTAGAATATTTTGTTCACTTGGAAGTTGTGGGGTAGGATGTGTAGATAAATGAAAAAAATATATATATTTTAATGCATTTCAATTCCAGGCAACAAAAGGTGAAAATTTTGAAAGGGGGTGTAGACTTTCTATAGGCACTGTAGAAGCTTGCTCCATAGGATATTAATGGCCCGTAGAAAAGCATTTAAAAATTCAGATTCAGGTTTTGGCTGAATTGTTGAATGGAGAACTAATTTCAATTAACAAGTCCGCACAGGTTTAAAAATCTTTGCACTGGCTTTCCTATGCAGTCTTCCTGTTTGTACATAAAAGGGCACAATTTTTAGAGAAAGGCAATCAGGACATGCAGATAGTTGCGAGTGTACATTTCGCATTTATTTTTGGCGTTTGCCAACATGTAATGAGACTAGACCTTTTTAAGCACACTTTTTGCTTCACAGCTTCAGGTTATGTATTTTGTCCCATTATACACTTGTCAGGGGGGTTCTTTAATGAAGGCCTGGGCTGTTGTCCATCGAGAACATACGTTGTTTTACCATATATTGGTCTAGTCTAGTAAATAGTAAACCCTGTACCGTAACTTAATTTTATAAAGCCCTTTCTTCATTGTGATAAAATCTGGAGCGTTACAATAAAGTAAGCTTCCTTCAGTACCCCAATGGCGATGTGTTTATTGTATTGTGTTCCTGTACAGTCAGCCTGATGATGAGGAGGTGGGGCGGGGGCTACTGTACTGTACATCCCATTCTCCCCCGGTCAGTTTAGTCACAGTCTGTGGGTTGACTGCCGAGCACACCCCTTCGTTTCCTGTATGATGATTCATGAGGAATTCAGGACTGGCATTCATGTTTCATCAAGAATTTCAAACTAAAAGGGCAAAGTGCATTTAAAATGTACTGGCTGTTGTGTTTTCAGTTCCTGTTTTGAAGCATCCAAATGAGCAAGATGGGCCGAATGGCCTCTTCTCGTTTGTAAACTTTCTTGTTATGTGGCAAAGCTTGTTACTGTGGGTTAAGACATGGTACAGAGTGTTTTATACTTTGCTGAAAGGTGCATCTCCCTCCTCTTAAATACCATCCAAACCTCTCAACGAGCAAGAGAGAACAGGCTTATGAGCCCAGGATATACAGTAGCCTACTGTGTGTGTGTTTTGAAGTAGTCATAAGAGTTGTGATTGGCTTCAAATGAAATCAGTTGAACAATTTAATTGACTAACATGTTAACAATGGCTAGTAATTGTTTATGGTTTCTCAGTAGTAGTTAGCTGGTTTGGTAGTGATTTCATTCCATTGTGGAAACTGCAGGCTCAACACTCTTTATTCTTTGTGTGGCTTACCAAGGTACTTGATTCCTTAAGGGCTTGCATTCTAAAGGGTTATTTAACTTTTTGCAAACACCCAGAGCGGTATCCTGTAACTAATGCCTAGGTGTGGCTCTCTTGTTTGAATCGTTTTCTAAAAGTGTGCCCGGTGGGTGTATTGTACATTGACAAAAGCTGCAAAAGATTAGTGGTTAACTACATGGCACTTTTATTTCTTCACCTTTTTCCATAGCTTAATATATAAACCTTTTAATTTCTGCTTATTGTGTGTGTGTTTGTTGCTGAATGCAAAATGGCTTTCACTCAACACTGAGTAGGATGTTGGTTATTTCTAATCGTAGTCGTTTTCTTGTTTCATTCATATGGCCGTGTGGATCTATTTCCCCAATCTATGTGGTTTAGACACAGTGAAAACACATGACATAACAAAGTTTACAAACAAGAGGAGGCCATTCGCCCCATCTTACTCATTTGGTTGTTAGTAGCTTATTGATCCCAGAATTTCATCAAGCAGCTTCTTGAAGGATCCCAGGGTGTCAGCTTCAACAACATTAAACATGAAGGGTGTAGTTAACCAGAGGAACATAATTCAAAATCTTTTACA
Source organism: Acipenser ruthenus (assembly GCF_902713425.1). Lineage (NCBI taxonomy): Eukaryota > Metazoa > Chordata > Actinopteri > Acipenseriformes > Acipenseridae > Acipenser > Acipenser ruthenus. The sequence continues at coordinate 98,432,267 of NC_081191.1, forward strand.
TTTATTTAAAGATGGGACAATTTTATTTAAGAATTCCAATATATTTAGCGTGCAAGATGTCTGAATAGGGTAAATCAGCCTTGAAAATTCCCCCCCCACCCCCGTCCCATTTTTTGGCATTTCTGAATCTGTTCCAGTAACTCTGGGGTAATGTACCATGTTCCACTTGAGGTTTACACTGTGCACCATCTTCACCTGGAACCCAGTTCTATTGACTGTTTGATTCTCTTTGAATGCCTATTACTCCAGCTTCATCAGTTATATGCTACAGAAAACAGCATGGTGACCCCCTGTGAACTCTAAAGAACCTGGCGGAGTGTAAACAAACCCAGAAAAGTGAGTCAAGTAAGATTGTTTATTACTATTATTATTATTATTATTATTATTATTATTATTATTTATTTCTTAGCAGACGCGACTTACAATTGTTACAAGATATCACATTATTTTTTACATACAAATACCCATTTATACAGTTGGGCTTTTACTGGAGCAATTTAGGTAAAGTACCTTGCTCAAGGGTACAGCAGCAGTGTCCCCTACCAGGGATTGAACGCAGGTCTATCCAGAGCCCTTTTCAAACCAGTCTTGATGAGACCTCACTAAGGTATTGTTTCTGTTTAGGAGTTACTTAAATTAAGGCAATTGACGCACTGTAATGTTCAACCTGCTAGGAAATGTAATTGAAATGAAAGGGCAATGAGTCATGCCAGCTGTATACATAGGATGGCCTTCACATGTGTGCCTGGTGTTGGATATTGGTGCCTTGTTGTATAAGCTGAAGCTCTGTTTTTTTTCAGTAAAATATTAAGCAGACGGTGATCCCTCGGCAGTGAGACTGTAACAGTAACACAGATGTGAAATGTGTGCTTTTTATGTTTTTTCACAGCTTGTCTAACACACAAGCCTCCTAATTGGCTTGTCACCACAGTGACGGCTTTGGCCAGAGAAAATGCAGCAGCATAAACACGATGTCTAACAAAATGATTGGAGTACAGTGATGCAACTTTGGATGGCATTAGCATTTTATTGAGCTGTTAAATTTAAAGATGCGTGAGTTTTAAAATAAGGAGGTATTTGACTCTGTTTTATATATATATATATATATATATATATATATATATATGTGTAATACACACATTTTTGTAACTGGATCAAACTTGAAGGGACATTTTAGCCCACCTATATTCACTAGCCAAGTGACTATTTTTTTCATTATTTAAGCAAAGATGCATCACACTAGTATAGGAGCTGTAAGCTTGCATGCTCTCGGATGTGTTCACTTACATGTGTTCCCCTGAAGAAACCCTCAAGTCCTGCAGCCACTTATTATGCTCTCGCTGCCAGGACAAATGCTTTTTTAAAATTTCAGTGAAAATTAGGTCATGCAGCAATCCACTCATCCAGTGAGTGATTTTTCCTTCCAATAAAATTGTGCATTAAGGGGATACCGTACATGTTAATTTGTTGGTTAAGGCAGCAAACACCATCTTGTTGCCCACAGGGGGTTTGCATCTGTTTTCAGTGCCTGTTTCAGCTTCTCACGACTTTATTATGCACCCATTAGCTGCTATACAATAAACCAGTTTGGTGACATGGATAGCGCAACCTGTGTTTGACCAGTTGCTCACATCAGTTAATTATGACATTTACTACATTTCGATATTTGATATGTTGTATATAGACAGTCTTGGTATGTGGCTAAGGACCAAAAAAAAAAAAGCTAATTGTTGCAAGGGATGCATGGAAAATGTTCAAGTAAAAGATCTGACTGCAGCTGAACTGGCGTTGAACAGAGATTGTGTTATACTAAAGTTCAGCAACGTGGTAACTTGCTTGCCTAATCACAGTGGTGCGATGCTATACATAGCCTTGTCTTCACACAAAATATTGTGGATATTTTGGGTTTTAAAAATGTTCCTGTTAAGGGGAAGTAGCTTTTCTACTGTATCTTTTCTATTCCTGCAAGGGTGCATACTGTAACTATATCCCAGTACTGACACAGATATACAGTACTGGAGGTGTCTGTACACTTGTCTCCAGGATATACTGTGTAGACAACTTTTATTGCACTTATTTTAATTGAACATAACTTTCTGTATTTAAGGAAAATGTAAGTTATTATCCCAGCAGAAATTGAATAGTAAAGACTGTGGAAAAGATTTCTGAAAACTGTTTACCCTGGAGAGGCCATTTTCATTCTTGATGATCGAATGTTGAAAAGCACTTGTTATTGGAGCCTTGCTACCCGAACGAGCCCGACGGGACCCGACAAGAAGTGTCGGATCGGGTGTAGTTTGTATATTATAGTTTGGGGTTGGGTCAGTGTGTTATCAGCGAGAGGATTGTTTTTTTAAATTGAGTATTTTTCATCTGTGTGCTTCTTAAAACTCACTTCCTGCTTCCTTTTTTGCCTATCTAAAAATATCTCGTGTGAGTGGCGAGGACTTCTAGCATTCATGCCCGTTAACCAAAAATTTGTACGAAGGAGATTTTGTACGTCAAAAAATAGAGGCTAATGGAGTAAAAAAATATCAATATAAATTCATCTCTGCAGTGGCGCACTGAAAAGGGATGTATTCATCCTGTAGCTGTTTTAAAAGCCATAGTCGTGGTGTAATATATTTGTTGAACATTAATTTTGCGGTTAGAAATTATATAGACTTGACCAAAATGAGTGTGTGAATTTACAAGAGCATCTTAATGTGTGGCTATTTATGGTAAAGTTTTGAAGAAGCCTGTTGTCATCTTTTAGAATCATGCAGTATTGGATTATTCGGAAAGGAAGTAAGTCATATGATCGAGAGATTTTTTTTCTTTATTTGTTTTAACTGGAAATCGGGAATAGACTCTACACGGAAGGTTTCAAAAGCGTATGTGTAGAATTATTCTATTTCTGAAGATGGTCGGTCAGGTATGCAAATATTTTAAAGGTATCGGGTCGGATTTGTTTGGTGGGGTTCGGATCGAGTTTTAAATTTAGGCCCGAACAGACCTCCATTTGTTATACATCTTACTGTGGGTAGTTCACCAATAATTCTAAACCGTTTGATTTGTAAAATACCACATGTCTTCTAACACAAACATTTCAACAAGATCTGTTAAAGTACTGTCTTCACTGTTAAAATGGTTTTGTAGCGCAGGCAAATCTGGAACAGAGCAAACAAAGTACTTTTGGCCTTCAGGTGAGACTGACAGCCAAGATAGCCTGCAATATGTTTCCTGGAGGTGGCTCCCTGCTCCTCTCCTGGAAGATATTTTAGTATCAGGGTGTTTGTTGCTGTACAGTACGTGGCTCCATTGATAATACTGGAGAGGAGTGAACAAGCCCAGGCTAGCTGTAACAGCGTAGGTAATTTGTGGGCTACATGGAATTCGTGTTGGTAAAGTGAGTCTTGTTATCCAGTTTTAACACAGCTACTGTACAGTTTTATTTATTTTATTTTTTTCTTAATTTTAAATTCCAACATGCCAACATTTATTTTTGTATTTACTCATTTATGTTTATGGTTTGGTCTAAAATGAAAACATGTGGTGCTAGTAAAAGTACTTACTGGACCCATTGGCTGTTTACAGAAACTGACAAAACAGCAGGCTACTGTGCTGTACCCACCAATTACTTTACATTAGAAGAGTTTCATACTGTGGTCATATTTTGTCTTATCAAAATATTTGATAGCTGGCTTTTGGAACAGTACATTGTGGCTATACTGTAACAATCTAGAAATAAATATAAAACACAAATCTAAAGGTTGTGCGTGGATGCTATTTAAACAGGTTGATCCAGATGGATCAGACAGAACAATATTAGACGTGCGTGTCTGACGGTTCTCTAATGGAGTTCTTGCTGTCTGACTACTTGTACTGTGATTACAGCACAGCTCGCCACGTGGCTGCTGGTGAATATGACAACTGATTAATCATGAATATGGACATGGAGGTGCTGGAAGGATTACTCTGCCTTGTCAAGGCCTGGCTAAAGTACAGTAGTCTGATTGCCCTCAACACTTCACAGGACCGGGACAAACAAGCCTGCGAGTGACACAGCCTGAACGTGTTAGATTCCAGCTCTGCCAGTGGAAGCTGCTGTACTGGAGTCTGCATGCAGTGTTAAGAGTACTAAATCTTTTGGTGTTACTGCACAAAGTTCTGCGTTACAGCATGAAATTCACTTTACATCTTCTTTTGGGTGTTTTTTTTTGTTAACTAAACCATTCTGCTTAGATGAGGGCCATGGGGATGTTTTTGTGAACAAAAACACATTTTGCATTTTTTTTTTTTTTGTAAAACTTTAAAGTGGTGCTCTTACTGAATTCGCTGACCTACTGTACAGCTGGGTATCTTTTTAGTATTTGAATTTGTAACTAAGGTGTAATGCAGTATCCAGGTTCTAAAGCATAAACCTGCAGACAACCCTTAGCAAACTACAGTCCTTGCACATCAGGCTATCCAACAGAACTCTGTGACAATCCATGACTACAGTTTAGCTGAATATTAGTTTTCCCAAATTAAACGTCTCTCCATCTTGCTTTTAAGTAGACTGTACTGTAGCACTCATTTCATGTGTGATTCAGATGAGTTTCCTGACCAGCTTGCTGGGAGGAAGGGACAACCAGCTGGCAGATAGAAAGATGATGTTCAGCAGGCAGTTTCCTGGTTACTGGAACATAACTTAAGTGTTTGTTGCCATAATAACTGAAAATACGACAGCATGTGGTTATGCCTGCGCTACATGTGAATTTTGGTGGCATGTTCAAAAACCATAAAAGCATGGCTGCTGCAAACTGTTTTTGTGCTTACAGATGGATCCTTTCAAAGCGGGTCGCGTGTGCGTTTCATAATAAGTAATTGCTTGAACGTGGAGGTCAAACACAATTTGTTATAAATTCTGTATTTCTGGAAAAGACAAGCCTGAAAACAGGAGGAATGTTTTTCAGAACTTTATTCTACTATGCAAACAAAGATAGCAGTTTAGGAGGGTGTAACCCTTATTGGCAAGATCATGGAGTGTGCTTGATAATAAAAGCTAATCATTAACAAGTGCACCAGAGTGTCATTTCGAACCATGCTTATCAGTGCTCTAAATGTGGTACAAATTATTCTACTTCTAGAAAGATAGATGTGTTGCTTGTGGTTGGGCTAGTTTCATACATTCTTCACACCTCAAAAGTCAGAGCATCCTCTTTTAATTATGAGCGTTCTCGTAGCTGAATGCACAGTGCTGTTCTGTACATCATCTTCAATTATGTGCGTTCCCCTAGCCTGAATGCACAGTGCTGTTCTATACATCATCTTTAATTATGAGCGTTCTCGTAGCTGAATGCACAGTGCTGTTCTGTACATCTTCTTTAATTATGTGCGTTCCCGTAGCCTGAATGCACGGTGCTGTTCTGTACATCATCTTTAATTATGTGCGTTCCTATAGCCTGAATGCACAGTGCATATACTGTTCTGTACATCTTCTTTAATTATGTGCGTTCCCGTAGCTGAATACACAGTGCTGTTCTGTACATCATCTTTAATTATGTGCGTTCCCCTAGCCTGAATGCACAGTGCTGTTCTGTACATCATCTTTAATTATGTGCGCTCCCGTAGCTGAATGCACAGTGCACATACTGTTCTGTACATCTTCTTTAATTATGTGCGTTCCCGTAGCTGAATGCACAGTGCTGTTCTGTACATCTTCTTTAATTATGTGCGTTCCCGTAGCCTGAATGCACAGTGCTGTTCTGTACATCATCTTTAATTATGTGCATTCCTGTAGCCTGAATGCACAGTGCATATACTGTTCTGTACATCTTCTTTAATTATGTGCGTTCCCGTAGCTGAATGTACAGTGCTGTTCTGTACATCATCTTTAATTATGTGCGCTCCCGTAGCTGAATGCACAGTGCTGTTCTGTACATCATCTTTAATTATGTGCGTTCCCGCAGCTGAATGCACAGTGCATATACTGTTCTGTACATCATCTTTAATTGTGCGCTCCCGTAGCTGAATGTACAGTGCATATACTGTTCTGTACATCATCTTTAATTATGTGCGTTCCCGTAGCTGAATGTACAGTGCATATACTGTTCTGTACATCATCTTTAATTATGTGCGCTCCCGTAGCTGTTCTGTACATCATCTTTAATTATGTGCGTTCCCCTAGCCTGAATGCACAGTGCATATACTGTTCTGTACATCTTCTTTAATTATGTGCGCTCCCGTAGCTGAATGTACAGTGCATATACTGTTCTGTACATCATCTTTAATTATGTGCGTTCCCGTAGCTGAATGTACAGTGCATATACTGTTCTGTACATCATCTTTAATTATGTGCGTTCCCGTAGCTGAATGCACAGTGCATATACTGTTCTGTACATCATCTTTAATTATGTGCGCTCCCGTAGCTGAATGTACAGTGCATATACTGTTCTGTACATCATCTTTAATTATGTGTGTTCCCGTAGCTGAATGTACAGTGCGTATACTGTTCTGTACATCTTTAATTATGTGCGTTCCTGTAGCCTGAATGCACAGTGCATATACTGTTCTGTACATCTTCTTTAATTATGTGCGTTCCCGTAGCTGAATGTACAGTGCATATACTGTTCTGTACATCATCTTTAATTATGTGCGCTCCCGTAGCTGAATGCACAGTGCATATACTGTTCTGTACATCATCTTTAATTATGTGCGTTCCCGTAGCTGAATGTACAGTGCATATACTGTTCTGTACATCTTCTTTAATTATGTGCGCTCCCGTAGCTGAATGCACAGTGCATATACTGTTCTGTACATCATCTTTAATTATGTGCGCTCCCGTAGCTGAATGTACAGTGCATATACTGTTCTGTACATCATCTTTAATTATGTGCGTTCCCGTAGCTGAATGTACAGTGCTGTTCTGTACATCATCTTTAATTATGTGCGTTCCCCTAGCCTGAATGCACAGTGCATATACTGTTCTGTACATCTTCTTTAATTATGTGCGCTCCCGTAGCTGAATGTACAGTGCATATACTGTTCTGTACATCATCTTTAATTATGTGCGCTCCCGTAGCTGAATGTACAGTGCATATACTGTTCTGTACATCATCTTTAATTATGTGCGCTCCCGTAGCTGAATGTACAGTGCATATACTGTTCTGTACATCATCTTTAATTATGTGCGTTCCCGTAGCTGAATGTACAGTGCATATACTGTTCTGTACATCTTCTTTAATTATGTGCGTTCCCGTAGCTGAATGCACAGTGCATATACTGTTCTGTACATCTTCTTTAATTGTGTGCTCCCGTAGCTGAATGCACAGTGTACACACTGTTCTGTACATCTTCTTTAATTGTGCATTCCGGTAGCTGAATGCACAGTGCTGTTCTGTACATCTTTAATTGTGCGCTCCCGTAGCTGAATACACAGTGCATATACTGTTCTGTACATCTTCTTTGGAATAAAACAGGCATGGTTACAGATTTTTATAACCTCTTTTTCCCCCCCCAGTACACCCCAAACAAACATCCGTCTACTGTAGTTGTAATTTGTTTTGAGATCAAACGAAATACAACTCTATTTCTGTACTGGGTGATTTAAATGTCTGGTTGTTCCACTTGTCCCAATTAATGGATAACACACAGTAGCAGATTGAAATGAGCTGCAAGATGTCCTAATATAGTAGGCAGATTGTCTATGTTCATAACAGTATAGAGCAGCATAGAGAGCAGAGGACTTCTTCAGAGCAAGGACGTCTTTATTGTCCTTTGTTTGTTCGTTTTAGAGAGGCTGTTTAATATTCTCCTCCAGTTTTCCTGTTGCACTCACACCACAGTGCTGCTTGATGCTTCTATTAAAGAACCATTATGCTGTCGGCTCGCTTCAATTAATTTTATACTGGGAACATGCTGAAGAGTACAGAGTGATATGTGGGTGATTTTCTGCTTTCCATTAGCAGTCCTGGGGGGGTGGAAGGGCAGTACAAGGTTACACTGGAAGACTAACGTAAAAGATAAAGCTGCAAAACAGTGTCCCACGGTACATTCAATTCCCTTTGTTGTGTGTAAAATACATACTTCTGGTATAAACCTAGTACACCTCGGTTCAATTGTGCATTTTAACCCTTTTAAAATGTAAGGTAGTTTAGTTTATCATTCTATTGATTCCACAAGCTGTCTCTGTAAATAATGTGTACAGTACATTATATGGAACCTGGAACACAGTTTGAGAGACTGAAGTAAAGTGTAGGTCTCATAATACCTTTCAGTAATTTTCTACTGTATCAGTTATTTGTTTATGCACCTGTAGTGTGTACAGTAAGCAACCAGATCTCTGACACAAAGCATCTACTTCTTTTAAATGTTGATTTTACTTCTACAAACACTTCTACTGGTATGGCTTGTATTTTTCCTGGAGATTTACTCATCATTTTCAGATTAATACTGGTCTGTTTTTTAAAGGTGGTGTTTCAGTACCAGTAATGTTCTTTTAGTTGTACAAACACGAACATGCAAGAAATATCCAAAACCAGAAAAACAGTAAATTATACAGTATTCATACAGGTACTTTAGCAACCATTTCACCATTTAAATATACTCCAGTTGTAAAGGTGTGTGCACTCTCTCAGTTAAATAGCCTCAGGATGTAGACTGATGAGCGGTTAACGGAAACGAGTAATCGACAGGAGAGGAGGGGTAGGGGTGAGTTATTGAGAGTAGGCCAGTAATGACATCACCATATATGGGAACAGATCCACTTTGCTCTTATGTCTGTAATGCAAGGCAGTGCTTGTCCAGATCTTCCTAAAGATTCCATCCCAGAGGAATGTTTGGGTGTTCCGAACCTTTTTAGCCATGCGTTACTCTGTATGTCATTACTCTTACTTATAAACACTGTTGGGATTTTGCAGTTTGGCTGTCTACAGAAGATAGAGTGTTTATCATTAGTCACACCCTGGTGGGCAGTATGTAAAGGAAAATGTGATACAAGCATATGGGAATAGCCTGAAAGTGGACCTGGTTTACAGTACTTTACTATGAAATATTTTTGACATAGCAAATGATTTACTCAAGTAAAACCTTAAGTTTTATTTAGACTTAATTATTCATTTATGTTGTGTCTAAAAATATATACTGTATGTATTTCTCATTCAGGCGTTGTATGATTTGTTAACATTAAGTCAGTGTTTTTCCAGATGAATACAAAAATAAATCGCTCTGCTACTGTTGGGATGCTTTAAATATGCATACTAGATAAAACTCAAAGCTATTGGCACTGAAGCCACCATTTTGACCTCCCACTCCATATTCCCCTTTTACGCAGCATGGTGCTGAAAGAAAAGAGCATTTACAGTAGAAGGTCACACCCTGAAGAAAACATGTACTGCAGATGGTGTAAATAAACAATATCAAGCATGTTCTTTGTTTCTTGTGAAATACGTACTGTAGTGCGGTCTGAAACCTTAAGACTTTAACGCCTTCTCCCCTGCATTCCCCGCCTCGCACTGTGTTATGTTTCAATCCTTCCCTTTTACTTACTGAAATGCTGTAAAAGCTGTCCGACTGAACTCTGAAGAAACAAGTCTGTTTGCTAACCACCCTATCCTCACCTGTAGCCTACATTTTACAATCCAACCGTATTATGACTGCTTTATAATAAAAGCAAATTAATAATTAATAGATGGGGGGAAAAGAAACCTTACTGACGATTCGCTTTAAAGATCCCTAGGATAACGCTTCACACACACAGATATCTTCTGTTGTACTGTAGTATTGTTTGCTTGTAGACAATGGAATTCACATTTCAAGTAGAGTATAATATTTGCAAACATTCACTATTGAAAGTTGCTGTAACTTCTCTTTTGAAGTAACTTGTGGTTCTTTAGATCTTCTTCTATATTGATAACCATCCTGGCAAGAAGAACTACATGTGATTGTGCAGATTAGATGCCTGCTATCTTGTGTGATCTGCAGTCTACTGTATCTGTGTTCCATTCATATTGGGATATGGAAGTTCCCTTGTAGGCTTACTGTATCACACAGCAGGGCTCTTACAATTACTCCTGTTTTCACACATGTTCCTGTACTTACTCATGTATTATAGATCCATTTCTTTTTCCCATAATTGCAGGAAATATGCCAGCCAGCCAATTGTATAACCTGCGCATTCATAGTGTAGCAGCAGCCTGGCCTGTTCTACACAGAACCATCTTGTTTCTATATGACATGCAGTAAGATCGCAGTGGCACCGTGCTATATTTAACCTTTCCACCATTTTAGAACTCCCAAATGCTCCCTTAAACAAACTTGAACAAAGCATGTTTCTAAAAACCTGCTTCCCCGTAAATGGTGGGATTTCACCAAATGTTGTATCTGTTGATCTACAGCTGTGGCCAAAAGTTTTGCATCACCTACAATTTTAGGATTTGAGACAATAATAATAATAATAATAATAATAATAATAATAATAATAATAATAATAAAACCAGTGCTCCAGGTAAGGTTTTGGGTCTGGGAGTATCTTACCTTCTAATTTAATTTAACAATGTATTTTCAGCAAGTAAAATGCAACATTGCCCTCAAGTCATGAGTAATCTTGATAAATACTGTACAATCTTTAACGGTAATGGGTAGGCATTAAAAAGAGCCTTCAGTTTTAACTGCAATGTGACTTTGAACTACTGTACAAAAACTTAGTATTCAAATAAAATCAGAGACAACAGCTATTTTTTGCTTAATTGACCATAGCCAATAAGACTTTGAAGATAAGTACAGAAATAACATATATATGAAGATAAGCGCAGAAACAGGACTTATATTTTAAAATTAAATTCTTAAACTCGGTGAACATGTTAAAACAGTTTAATATTCTAGGCACCTTTTTATAGCGGTTGCGTCTGACGATGGTTCCAGTTGGATTTGTAGCTGGACTGAGGGTTTTATGCTAACCTGTGTAGCTTTGAATGTTTCCTGTTCTTACTGTGGCTAGCCTGAGATTGGAAAATGTTTTTGGGTTGGTTTTTGTTGTGTATAGTTTCCTAGTAACTGAAAACATTGTATTCTGGGAAATGTAGTTAGTGGAGGTGGGAGGGGAGGCAAACAAGCTGTGCAGCAAAATTGTTGTGCATATTGTTACACATTAAATTTTAAATGTAGTGCTTATTTCAGATTTGTAATGCATACCTGCTGCTTTTACGCAGCTTATCTGGACCGCTGAATAAAACCTATATGAATGTCTTCTATTTAACATCATGTAGTCAAAAAAACTACAAAAGGATATTGCAAGTGTCTACCAGAAGCCATAATAGTAGTATTTCATGTTAAATCAAAATGTCACATTTTTCTATATGTTTGTCGTAAAGTATATGAAACTACAAAGCTGTATGTTCATGAATATGTTAACGTAACATTATTCAGTAGGTTTAGTTCGACTTTATGAAGTAAAATGAGTTAATTCTATAGGGTGATGCAAAACTTTTGTCCATAGCTGTATCATTCTTTGTTTGAAGCTATATCTTGTACTCTGCTGTACACACATGTACAAGTGTCTCCTGTTCCAGGTGATCACTGTAAAGTAGCTGGTGTTCTTGTGAAGGAGAGACCTTCCCAACAGCACAGAGAGCTGTTCCTGTCAGGTTTGGGGTCAGTTCTGACTGTATAAACAAATCAAAAAGTGCGCCACCTTGTGTCCAGAGCAGGACAACAGGCTTGTGTTCCAGGCAAACAGCCTGTAAATAAATTGTGCACATTGAAGAAAACTGTGTGTATATAGTTTTGCGCTTCTTTGGAGTTTCAAAATTAGTTGTTATATAATGAATATTTAACAATATTCAATAACGTTAAAAATAAATAAATAAACGATAGTGATGTTAAACGCAATTTTGGAGTAACGATCAGCTAGCGGGTATGCATGGTGTAAGTAAATCAATGTATTATTATTATTATTATTATTATTATTATTATTATTAGGCAGGGATTTTCACATTGTGTGTTTCACAGATAGTGAAGGTTAGGTGGTACAGTATTAACAAGATGCAATGCATGATGCTGCAGCTGTCACTGAATAAAACAGTTTTCATAAACTCTTGTCTAGTTTTATATAGATTACATTCCAAAGTATTGTAATCTGTTTGGAATATATATATATATATATATATATATATATATATATATATATATATATATATATATATATATATATATATATATATATATATATATTTTAGTAACACTTATGTAGTATGTTAAACTTGCTTTAGCCTTGTCGCGAATGTGTTATTTATTTATTTTTTTCTCCTGACGCTACCAAGGTATAATTACACATCACATTCAATTGTTGTGCACAAGCTTTTACTTAACTGCAATGATATTAAATAACATCGCGAGAAGAGGAGTGCAATCATCGATATTTACTCGAATGATTATATTTTGTGTGCCCAATTAATCGATTGCTATTTTGAGGCTTAACTGACAGCCCTAGCCCACATTGAAGTCACTGTTGGCCAGTTAATTCGGCTTGAAATTAAAGCAGTTATAATCTCAAAAACATCTAAAATATCAATTCCAGTTCTTCTGAAGGATTGGAAGTTAATTGGAATTGAAAAACAGGAATTGTTTACTGTAGCTGTTTTATTGCTGAGATGTAGAAAATAAACTGTTCTTTGGTTCAGCTCTGCTAATTATGATGTGGCTTTTGTCCTTTGCTGTGAAGCAGGTTTTGGTTCAAGACTTTGAAACAGGCTGAAAACCTCCAGTGACAGTTCAAACAATGTGGGACCTCAGTGCCTGGTACTGTCGTATCATTTGTTGACCAATGAGACTTGTTTTCTTTGTACTTTTAGTAACAGAATCTTATAGTACTGTACATTCATTTTCCAGCAAATTTGAATTCACTGTGCTATATAGTCAACCCCAAATCTTGCGGCTTCTTTTAACCTGTACTAAAGTAGATCCTTCCGTATGTGTTAAACCAAACTTGCATTTGTTACACATTATACTATCCTGTATATTTGTAGAGCAACATGGTTGTAGTACACATTGTATTGCATTGTCAGGTTTAACTTTTTTTTGTAGTCTGTATTCATTCTATTAAAAAATGTAGTACCATACTTATTATTATTATTATTATTTATTTCTTAGCCGACGCCCTTATCCAGGGCAACTTACAATTGTTACAAGATATCACATTATTTTTACATACAATTACCCATTTATACAGTTGGGTTTTTACTGGAGCAATCTAGGTAAAGTACCTTGCTCAAGGGTACAGCAGCAGTGTTACCCACCAGGGATTGAACCCACGACCCTCCAGTCAAGAGTCCAGAGCCCTAACCACTACTCCACACTGCTGTCCTACATATAAACAGATCAACCAAAGCTGAGAGACACTTACAGTATATATACCTAGGGCTTCTGTTTTTATTAATTTTGTTATTTTATTTTTTAGCTATTTGAGTTGTTATATTGTTTTTTGGGGGGGTTCTTTCGCTTTTTATATACTGCATGAAATTATTTTTGATTACTTTCCAAATTTCTTCCGTCACAATGTGTATAGTAACTCGACCTCACTTCAATTGTACCGTCTTTCCTTTGCTGTCTTCCTCAACAAAATCTTTATAATCACTGGCATATTCTTCTGGGCTTTGTGTGTGTTTTTTAGGCTTTTTTCTTTTTAATATATATATAAATACGTTAAGTTTTAAATCTCAGAAGCAAGAACAATGCTCAGTTTCTAATTGTAATCTAATTAAGCCTTGCAAGCGTGTTAACAATCCTCCAATAGAAATGTAAGAATTTGTTGGCACTCAGTTGTTCGGGTGGGTTTAAAGTATTCAGAACGAATCAGTTATATATATATATATATATATATATATATATATATATATATATAATATATACACACAAGTCAGGAAGGAGGGACATTGCCCAACTGCACTGGGAGTGTGTGTGTGGTGGGTTTTTTTTAGGTTATTTTATTAATTCTCACAGTGAAAGGGGTTATTAATACTTTGGTCATGTAAGTTTAAAAGCATACTTTTTTCTTGTGGAAAGGTCAAACCCCACAGAGAAATATATTAGAGCAAAGGTAATCAAAATGCCCATTATTGCAAGCTTCAGACCTGTGTGCTTTAACACAACTCTCTTAAATACACTTGACAACTACTGTACACTGGAACACTTTTTTTCTCCATCACATGCATTGTGCTGTACATCCAAAAATGAAGAAAACAGCTCCCCAGAATGTGGTCCGCTTTTGCTAGAAAGACCCCTTCAGCACCTTGTGACTCTCCTGAGATTAGTTGCAGCTTTCTAACATGCCAATTTAAGTGTAATGCAGTTTTATATAATTGCACAGTAAGATAAAATAGTTGTCAAATGATCTACTTTACTACATTTAACATCCCCATAGTTGCTGTGCTGACTCCCATCGGGACAGAATTAGATTTAGTTTCATAGTGCTTGCATGCGGAATGAGTAAGTCATCTTGAAATGGAACCCCTGCTGGTTTTGGAATAATTTAACCCATTGAGAGTGTTCTCAAACTACTGTGGTTTTGTTGGAATGCTTCCAGTGCAAGTGTGAAATCTATTTTGGTACAGTTTTGTATTAAACATGACTGACTTTGTTTTAGGTTGTTTATTTGTTTTGTACTTCTAACTTTTATTTGTTTGTTTCTTTTCCTTTCTATTTTCAGATGGATTTAAAATCCCTTTTTATATGCACGCTACTGGGGTGTTTGCTGTGTTACATTAATGCTCAACAAGGTAATTCCTATTAATTTATTTTACCTTTTTGGGGGGGGGGGGGGGGGGTTGGTTTAAAAAAAAAAAACAAGTAATGTATGTGTTTATTCATAAAAGCATTGCAAGTTTATTTCAATAAAAAACTTGTTAAAGTGCCAATTTATTATTGTTTAATATTCTATGAATGTTTTTACAGATGGAAATGACTGTATTAAAGCCAATGCAAAGTCATGTGGAGAGTGTATACAAGTTGGTGCAAATTGTGGATGGTGTACTGAACCAGTAAGTGCCTTTTTAAATGTTACGTTGCATCTAAATTGAAGACTTGGTTGATTTAAACCAATCATAAGGGATTTTTCTCTTAAGTATCCATTCTGCCTGGGTAAAGTTGTGTTGGCAGCATCTCTTGCAGTTCTCAACTGATTTGTTTGTTTTTGGGGATATGGGCCAGTCCAGTGCACTACCAATAGTATCATGTGTTTGCCTGTTCCTCGACCAGCTTTAAAAACAAGACCGACTGTTGTAAATGCAAGTGTTCTGTGGTAAGGGAATTTGATTTCTGCCCCTTTTTTAAACTATTACATGATCTCCCTCCTTATGAAAAAATATTGCTGATGTAACTTAAAAAAAAAGGATGGTGAGTAAGTAGATTCAAGAAACTGCACAGAGTCCTTTTCTTCAATCAGTTGTTAGGTTTATTGAAATATGCAGGGAGCCTGGTCCCAGGTACAGGACAAACAAAATACTCGATCTTACAATTGTTGCATGACATTAAATACCCTTCTGTATAGATGGTCCACCTCCTCTTTCTCTGACACTTAACCAATAGAAAAGGTACAACTCATTATCCTATTACCATATATTTCATTTAGTGTGAGTGTGTGTGTGTGTGTCTGTGTGTGTAATCTAGTGTGACGACCTCTGAACTCAGTGCATTCTTCAGACCCCTGGTGGTGCCCCAAAAAAGGTCCATACATCTGGTTTTTGTCATCTTCCTTGTTCCTATCTCTCCGTTTTGCCTGAGACCCTTTGAGTCCAGTGGCATTAACTCTTTGGATCTCTCTGAAGTCTTAGAGCCTGACCCCTTCTGGTCCCCTTGAAGACTAGCTTTATGACCCCTTCATAAACCAGCTGTATATTCTAAGAATTAGTTTTATACCCCAGTGGACTCCCCGAACGTCTTTCATGTCAGGGCTGGAGGTCAAAGGACTTGTTTGTACAGCCTTGTGCTGCTGGCCAGTCATTTGCTTTGACACAAAAGAATCCTTTTCAGTTGTCATAACTTCAGGGTAACTTCTCTACCATATTGCCTTCAATTTACTTCTAATGTGCAGTTGTTTAAATGTAGTTAAATATATGTTAACTTGGTGTTTCTCAGCTCTCTGCTACCATCCATTGCTCAATGAAGCTGCTATTATTTCTTGCTTGCTCGGAGTCAATGCAGTGCAAGTATCTATATACCCAGAGTGTATTGCCAGCCTTCATCTATTACATCAGTGCTTGCATTTTTGGAACTAAAATTTTTTCTATCCAATGTTAAATCACTTTTCAGAAAAATAACATGAATACAGCTGTCATTGCTCATGCGTAGCAAACTGCTATTCAATACTTGTTCCATGTTTTCCAACAATTGCATTTGAAAACAAATACAATCCCTTAAATTTGTGTTTTTTTCTAATTGGCTAAACACAGCAAAAAAGTCTGAAAGAGAAATAAAAGGGACATTCAAACCACTCCCAAGTTTCCTTATATAATTTTTCATTGCCTGTTTTTGTACCCTGTAGGATTTTTTAAAACAAGGGGAGCCGACCTCGGCAAGGTGTGATGTTCTTGAATCTCTCAAAAAACGGTGTACAGAGATTGAAAACCCCAGAGGCGATAAAACAGTGCTTCTGAACAAGGCAGTAACGAACCGCAGTCATGGCACAGACGAACGTAAACCAGAAGATATCACGCAGATTCAGCCGCAGAAAATGGCTTTAACCCTGCGATCAGGTAACTATATATGACACTATGTCAGATCAGTACATTACCATTGAGAGCCTATTGCATGTTGCAAAACTCTTGTTTAGTAATTGATCTTATTTTATACTTTGTTATTTTTTTTTTGTAAATGCAGGCTGCTAAAGGTACAGCATACGTTTCAAACCTATTGTTGGTCTTCAGACCCGTCAACCATTGCTCCCAGTAGGGGTGTTGCATTGTTTCAGCAATGTCTTGCTTTTTTGCAGAGCTGTCAGTGCTGCTTGTCAGTCTTGTAGGAGGTCTGTACAGTGTATTGCTGGGTATTCTGTATTTGGGTGTCCCCAGTACGATCCTGGCAGCAACACCTTATTTAAACATAAAGGGGGGGGGCAGAGATACAGGAGGTATGTTAAACTCCATAATGTTCTCTTTCTTTTTTTACAGGTGAACCACAGACCTTTGAACTGAAATTCAAGAGAGCAGAGGACTACCCCATTGATCTCTATTACCTTATGGATCTCTCATTCTCCATGAAGGATGATTTGGAAAATGTGAAGAATCTCGGAACTAATCTGATGCGTGAAATGCAAGACATTACTTCTGATTTTAGAATTGGTAAGAATTCATCAAGATCAGGCATGCTGAATGAATGTGCATGTCCCAAACATATCAAACCTAAGGCTATTGACCAACGTGAATAACACTTACTTCTACCATGTTTTCATGAACCACATAACTTGGGTACATGCTTGAGTCCCCGTCCCCCCCCCTTTCACACACACACACCCCTCGGTTTCCATGTTTTTAAATGACTTGAGTTGGCTCCCAGTTAGGACTGGAGCCCGAATTCTTTGGTCCGATTTCACTCCTCCGGCTGGCCTGAATTCTAAAGTCTGAATTTGGTAGGAAATTACATCACTAAATGTCAATCAAAAATGTTGTAAGAGGCGGGAACATACCGTATAACGGGACATTTTGGCTGGTATTAAATTCAGCGGATTTGCTACCTTGAGAAATTGCCAGTCATAAAGAAGAACAAAATGCCAAACTGCATTGCATATTTTTAATTCCAAAAAGATTAAAAAATGTTTACTTAATGAAATTTGTCTGCTAAACCAGTATCATTTACAGTAACTCCTCATACTAGGATCTACAATGTCATTGCAGCAACTTGGAGAATAAAAAAGGCCTTCTAATCAGTTAGACTAGCAAGCACTGGTAAAATCATCTCCGTTTTTATACTGTGCTGAACTAATTTATTTTAATGTTTTGTTTATGGACTTTGCGATACCTGCACGGTGGGTGTCTTTTGATATCTACAATGTATCGACAATAACAATCAACCATTTTGTTAGACTTTCTAACATGTCTGGCATAAACAATTGTGGCTGTTACTTAATAATTAAACCCTTGCAAAGAATAAAATAAAAGAACATGAAAAATGCTTCACATAACAGTCCTACTACAGTAACGGGCGCTGTTTACAGTGCCTCTGGGTTTCTGATTGCATTAGATCACTTGCAGATTTAAATCCTTTGATGGAAATGTCCGGTTCTTGTAATGTTTTCAAGTAAATTGGCTTCATAACTGTCATTCTCATATTCACTTTGACATCCGACACATTATTTCCCTTGTCCAGTGCTTCTTTCCCAATTCTGCATACCAATCTGCCAGAGGTATATGTACTGCATGAAACAAATGTGAAGGAATATTCAGATTGATTTGTCTTTTAAATTATTGACAATTAGACTGTAATACCATCTGCAGTGAACGCATGTCTTGACCTTTAACTCGCAAGTATTTCCTGCCCAACTCACGTGATTTGCAGACGACACAAAAATAGGAGGAGTGGCAAACAATGTTGCAGCAGCAAAGGTCATTCAAAATTATCTAGACAGTACTTAAAACCTGGGCAGACACATGGCAAATGACATTTAATAGAGAAAAGTGTATACGTGCATTATAAATAGGGCTTCTGTTTTTTGGGTTTTATTAATTGTATTTTTCTGTGCTTATTTTTAGCTATTTGAGTTATGTAAATCAGGTTTTTTCAGGGCTTTCGTTTTTTGATGTACTGTATGAAAAAAAAAAAAAGGTTTATTTAGCAGACGCCTTTATCCAAGACGACTTACAGAGACTAGGGTGTGTGAACTATGTATCAGCTGCAGAGTCACTTACAACTACGTCTCACCCGAAAGACGGAGAACAAGGAGGTTAAGTGACTTGCTCAGGGTCACACAATGAGTCGGTGGCTGAGGTGGGATTTGAACCGGGGACCTTCTGGTTACAAACCCTTTTCTTTAACCACTGGACCACATAGCCTCCTAATTAGTGTTTTCGGTTACTTTCAAAGTGCTTGAGCGGTTTTTGGGGGGTTTTTTTCTGTCAATATGTATAGTAAGTCGACAGTGTTTGCACACTTAAGTTGTACCTTCTTTCCTTTGCTGTCTCCTAAAACAAAATCCCTATGGTCACGGGCACATTTTTCTGGGGTTTTTGTGTGTAGACATTTTTGTACATTTCGCCACAATTCTGTTTTAAATCCTCTGTATCTTAACTGTAATACAGCTTTAAATCCTGTAATCCCGGGAAAAGAGTAGTCACCATGAATAGATTAACCATTTCCAGTTTTTCTGGTGGTGTGGCGTTTATTGGCTATCCACCGATTTTTAATTTTTTTAATTTTTGGAGGTGCTTTATTAGTTAAAACCGAAAATCAGAAGCCCTAATTATAAATAACATATGGGAGATACTGAAATTGAAGAAGAAATCTATGAAAGACCTAGGAGTTTATGTTGACTCAGAAATGTCTTCATTTAGACAATGTGGGGAAGCTATAAAAAAGGCCAACAAGATGCTCAGATATATAGTAGTGTTGAATTATTTAAATCAAGGGAAGTAATGTTAAAACTTTACAATGCATTAGTAAGACCTCATCTAGAATATTGTGTTCAGTTTTGGTCACCTCGCTACAAAAAGGATATTGCTGCTTTAGAGAGTGCAAAGAAGAGCAACCAGAATTGTTCCGGGTTTAAAAGGCATGTCATATGCAGACAGACTTAAAGAATTGAATCCATTCAGTCTTGAACAAAAAAGAAACTACGCTGCAATCTGATTCAAGCAATCAGAATTCTAAAAGGTATTGACAATGCCGACCCAGGGGACTTTTTCAACCTGAAAAAAGAAACAAGGACCAGGGGTCACAAATAAAAATTAGATAAAGGGACATTCAGAACAGAAAATAGGAGGCACTTTTTTTACACAGAGAATTGTGAGGGTCTGGAACCAACTCCCCAGTAATGTTGTTGAAGCTGACACGCCGGAATCCTTCAAGAAGCTGCTTGATGAGATTCTGGGATCAATAAGCTACTAACAACCAAACGAGCAAGATGGGCCGAATGGCCTCCTCGTTTGTAAACTTTTTATATTATTATTATTATTATTATTTATTTCTTAGCAGACGCCCTTATCCAGGGCGACTTACAATTGTTACAAGATATCACATTATTTTTACATACAATTACCCATTTATACAGTTGGGTTTTTACTGGAGCAATCTAGGTAAAGTACCTTGCTCAAGGGTACAGCAGCAGTGTCCCCCCACGTGGGATTGAACCCACGACCCTCCGGTCAAGAGTCCAGAGCCCTAACCACTACTCCACACTGCTGCCCTTGGGTAACTCGGAAAAGCATGGAAACGTCTCCTTTTTTCACCATCAACTTGAGTTCGGAGAGAATTTGGACCAATTCAAGTGCACTAGAGTTGGCTGTCCATGGAAACGAGGTACTAGTTTTTGAAAAGAAAACCGAAAACCGCTGCTATATAGCTTGTACCATTGGCTCATTTTAGGTCGGTCATGTATTGTCTTGCTTTTAGGTTTCGGCTCCTTTGTGGAGAAAACTGTGATGCCCTACATCAGCACTACCCCAGCCAAGCTGCTGAACCCTTGCACTGGCGACCAAAACTGTACCAGCCCCTTCAGCTACAAAAATGTCCTCAAGCTCACCAACAATGGAAACCAGTTCAATACTCTTGTAGGACAGCAGCAGATTTCTGGAAACTTGGATTCTCCTGAAGGTGGTTTTGATGCCATAATGCAGGTTGCTGTCTGTGGTGTAAGTATGTCTTTCAGTGCTGCCTGATTTTGGGTAGTTGGGAGAGGTAAGATTATCAGTTAAACAAGTATGTCAGTAAAACACCACTGCCCCATCTGATACTCTCAGTAACTTGTGCTTAATGTCAATACCACGTTTCATGACAACTGGATAAGCAGTTTTCCAGGTCTATGGAGAAATCTGTGAAGTGCACATATGTACGACCGCCTGTACTATATCTCCTTTTTACAGGGGATTTAATACCCAGCGGGGGGTAAGAGCTGTATAGCTCAGGGTGTTGGCCATGGCAGGAAATGTTTCCAGATTGCATTGTTTGATTCATGTTAACATGCAAAATCAGGAACAGCCTGAACAAGCAGATGCAGATATTGTTTAATTTTTGCATTTTTATTTTATAGGAGCATATTGGCTGGCGAAATGTCACCAGATTGTTGGTGTTCTCCACTGATGCAGGATTCCACTTTGCTGGAGATGGGAAACTGGGTGGAATAGTTCTGCCAAATGATGGAAAGTGCCATCTGGAAAACGGCATGTACACCATGAGTCATTACTATGTAAGCAAGAAGATATTCAGTAGCACAAAATAAAATTTAGACAAGGTTTCTTTTTTGTGCTTTTTGTAGACACAGGTTTCTACACCTAAGTGTTGTGTTTTTTTTTTGTTTTTTTTTTTAAATCTGAGGGTTTCTTACGTTGGCCATTGCTCTTTCCCTCTTCTGTATATTAAACTTGGCTTTTTAAATTGTATTTACTACCTTTGGTTACACAGCAGACTTTGGGCTTCATTATCAAATGAGGAAGGGAAGAAAAAGGTTTAAATTGTTCCTTCCAGAAAGTAAAAATCAGTTTTACATTATGAATAGCTTTCAGAATCTATTTTTGTTTTTGTATTACACAAATATTTTTTTGTGAAATTGCTCTTCTGTTATGCTGTTTATTTAGTTTAGACTCTGTTCTCTAGGACTATCCATCTATTGCCCACCTTGTACAGAAATTAAGTGACAACAACATCCAGACCATCTTTGCTGTGACAGAAGAATTCCAGCCTGTTTACAAGGTAAATTGACATTGTGTACAGACTCATTGAGTATTTTCTGTAAAAAAAAAAAAAAAAAGACAGTATTACAGGATCATTTGGGCGCGGCCGCTACAGTATATCCTGTTTACAATAAATAATGTGAACTTGCATGCACGATCTTTGGAAACAGGCAGCGCTGAAGAATTGTTGGGTTTTGATAATCTGCAGCATCCGCTTTGAATTAAAATGTTTGTCCTGACCTAGGGATGTGATTTTGTCTCAGTAAGAAAAAATCATGGCACAGTCACGGCTAAAAATAGACAATATCACGGAATGGTCACAGCTACGAAGATTTGAACTGTATGTAATATACTGTAATTTAGTATTTGTGCAAAGTAAACATGTATTTAATGTATTTAACATGTATTTAATGTGTTTTCTTAACACCTGATGTGAAAAAAAAGGCTTTGGTTCATTTTGAAGTTTGTATCTCCTTTTAAAGCTGCTCCCTCTGCTTTCATGAAATTGTTTGGAATATTGCTCTGCTAGTTGCTTAGAACTTAATTTTTCCACTTTTTTTATAGTTCTGTGTAAGTATTCACCTTTGACGTTTGCTAACTGCTTTTAACTTTGCACTGAAACCAATTCAGAAGTGAACAAGCTGCGTGGGAACAAATGTCAAAATTCACAGGTTCTGTGACCGACGTGACCACATCCCTTCTCATGACTGTCTGAAGCATCTCTGGTTGTTTATGTACTGAATAAAAGAATTAAATACAAGAATGTACTCTGGGTGGATTCTAACTTCAGTCATACAGTAATAACACTTTTAAATGTCGGACTGTTTTTGTGACCTTGTTTCTTTAGAAGTGTATTCCTGAGTTTTTAGGGTGTAATTGTAGACACTTTAGCAGTGGAAAATGTAAGTTGTCTTGACCAAAAAATTGATGTGTGATCTAGGCCTGTTAATGAATGTGAGAGATGTATTTCAGATATGAAGTTTGTATGTATGGCTTGTTTTTCTAGGAACTGAAGAATCTCATTCCAAAGTCTGCTGTAGGAACTCTCTCTTCCAACTCCAGCAATGTAATCAAGCTGATTATCGATGCTTATAATGTAAGTATGAGTGGTTCAAGTCTCATTGCCCTAATGGTGAGGAGTGGAAATGAGACATTACCCCCCTCGCCTCGCTTGATCTTATCTTGTACCCAGCCAGCTGCCTTTTGTGCACGGATCTGCCTTAATGGGTAACCAGCCTTAAAATCCAGTTTTATACACAAAGCAATTGAAGAGACATTGTTAGACTGGTGTGGTCTGTGAGACCGGATGCCAGCATTGTCTGTTTTTATGGGTTGTTTTGTGTTTTGTTTTGTAATTTTAATTTTTCTTCTCTTAGGAACAGTGCGCTTATGCATTATATAACTATTTCCCTTTGTTTTGCAGTCTCTGTCTTCAGAGGTAATCCTTGAGAACAGCAAGCTTCCAGAGGGGGTGACTATTAATTATGTTTCACATTGCAAGAACGGGCTCGTCAACACTGGAGAAAACGGAAGAAAATGCTCCAACATTTCCATTGGAGATGAAGTAGGAAGATGATTTTTTTTTTTTTTAATCATACAAATTAAATTCATGCTAGTTTTTTATTGCAGTCCTTTAGATCTATGTAATTCATACTTGCATGAATGTTCACTGTCTGTTTTCAGTTTGAATTTCTTCTTAGCAATAACATATTTCTGCAGGTCTGCCCGGCCAACATGCACTTGATTTCTTGCTCGACACTGTTTATGTGAACCAAGGCCCCAACTCGTGCAACTGAGGCTTCCTGACTGGTTTTGGCAAAATATATCTGCAGCTGTTGAATATTTATAATATATAGGATGACGAGTGATTAGACCACAGCTTTTTATGCTCTTTTGTAGATAACTGGCACATGTTGCTTTCAAGCAATACAGTTTACTCTGGCTGTAGGGATTTTTCTCCCAATCTGTTTTGCTTGCTGTTTTTTCAAGGTCATGTTTAATATCAGTATTACTGCACACAAATGTCCAAAGAAAGGCCAGGATGAAACAATCAAGATCAAACCACTGGGCTTCACGGAAGAAGTTGAAATCAAACTTAAGTTTATCTGCGAGTGCGAGTGCCACGACAAGGGAATTCCAAACAGCCCAAAATGCAACGATGGCAACGGGACATTTGAGTGTGGTGCCTGCAGGTAGGGGGAAAAAAAGGGAAAAGTTTAGCGTTCTATCCGCATTTGCTAAACAAAAAAAAAAAGGCAATGCATGTCAATTTCTGCTTTAATTACACAATATATTGGGTGTGTAGCTGTTTACTTACAAACTCAAGAATACAGGACATTGAGAACCACACCAATGAACGTTTCAGTTGCTTGGCTGTTTTAGTTGTGGTCTTTAATCTTGTTCCAGCCCACAATTGCACTCCATACTGCTTTGCAATTGTCTTCTAGCCAGACAACCAGAAAGAATTGCATTCCAAATTAAACACAGCTGCTTCGCAAAGCCTTTGTTGATGGTTATAAAAAATTTCCAAGTCTAAATTATATCGGAGGGGCTATTAAGTATTTTATTGAAATATTTTAAAAGGAAAACTATCCCCTCCCCATAATTACATTTTTACTGTATGCATTGTTAAATGTGCGTGTCTTACCTAGACAAAACATACTGTCTAGTGTGTGCTCAGAACTTGTTTTGCAATAAATCGTTTTGCAGGTGTAATGAAGGCCGTATTGGTAGGCTTTGCGAGTGCAGCACAGAAGAAGTGAACAGTGATGACCTGGATGCTAACTGTCGACGGGACAATGGCACTGATATCTGCAGTACCAATGGAGACTGTATCTGTGGAGAATGTGTTTGCAAAAAGAGGGATAACCCCAACGAGATCTACTCCGGCAAATACTGCGAGTGTGACAACTTCAACTGTGACCGGTCAAACAACATGATTTGTGGTGGTAAGAAGATCGATACAGTGTTAATATTAGCTATACTGTATAGCGATTTTGTGCATTTACAAGAAGACTTTTAAATTGCTTTGAATAAGTCTTGGGATTTTTAACTACTTGTGCTCTGATTTGCAGGAAATGGCGAATGTGTCTGTAGGGTATGCAAATGCTCCCCCAACTATACTGGCAGTGCCTGTGACTGCTCACTGAATACATCCACATGTTTAGCAAAGAATGGACAGATCTGCAATGGCAGAGGAAATTGTGAATGCGGCACCTGCAAATGCACAGATCCAAAATTCCAGGGACCAACCTGTGAGATCTGCCCCACGTGCCCAGGAGTGTGTGCCGAGCATAAGTGAGTCTTTCAGTGCATTTCAGTGTAGGTAAATTGAAATGCTGAATATCAGAAAGAGACTCATTTGTTGCCTGGCTCCAAAGCCAAGAATTATTTTTTTGAAGTTGAGTTAGTTTTTTAAATATTGGGGGGGGGGGGGGGGGGGGGGGGGGGGGGGGGGGGGGTAATAATAATTGTTTTTGTTGTCTCCTCAACACTGAATAAGCACGACTGTTGCAAGCTTATTAAATCGTGTTCCGTTGCATCTGCAGGGAGTGTGTACAGTGCAGAACCTTCGGTACAGGAGAGAAGAAAGACACCTGCGAGGCGGACTGCTCGTATTTCAACCTCACCAAGGTGAACGATCGGGACAAGCTGCCCCAGCCGGGCCAGGCCACAGCACTCACTCACTGTAAAGAGAGGGATGCGAGCGACTGCTGGTTTTACTTCACCTACGGTGTCAACAACACAGAAAACGACATCCATGTGCACGTTGTTGACGTACTAGGTGAGTGCTGTGAATACAAAGTGTGGTGGGTTCAGTTGAAACCCCAGATTCTGTAGTCTTCTAGGAATGGAACCAATCTGAATCTCAAACTTTTCGTTCAATTTAAAACTACTGTAAACTCTGACTAACTTAATGAATTATTTGATCTATTTTTGCGTGCATCTGTTTTTAAGTGGAGTCTGTCCTTCAATGTGGTGAAACAAAATACCCTAAGCTAGAATGCATGTGTACACAAAAGGCCCAGAAGTTACCGTACAAAAGCTCTGCTGTATTGATAGAATCAAACCCACGGATCCATTCCTCCCCATATTATTTAAAATGCCATTCTTTTTTCCTTCCTGCTCCCATGTAAACAGAGTGTCCTACTGGACCGGACATCATCCCGATTGTGGCTGGTGTGGTCGCTGGCATCGTGCTGATTGGTCTCGCTCTCCTGCTCATCTGGAAGCTGCTCATGATCATCCACGACAGAAGGGAGTTTGCTAAGTTTGAAAAAGAAAAGATGAATGCTAAATGGGACACGGTGAGCAACACTGGTTTTACATTTTCAAAAGCATTGCTTGTTAAAAGTTGAATGGGTCATTATATATCTTAATTTCATTACAATATTTTTGACAAAATATGATTTGATTACTTAATATGGAGATTGGCTTGCTATGCTGGAAATAACTTGTCTGATAGGTTGCTGATGCAACAGGGTTCTACCATGTTTTTGAAGATTCATAGCCTTTGTTTCTGTATAGGCCTGAGAATAGGTTCCCTATCAAGTACAAAATGTAACCATTACCGAATGGGTGTTATACCTGTAAAGATCCCAGAACCTGAACAGAATATCAAAGCTGCACCAAGCGCCCGTGATGTAGCCATGCTCGCCCCGGAGAGCATAAGAGGGCTACAGACACGGGTACTTGTATAATTTTTCCTTCAAACATGCTGCAATCATGGACGCAGTGACCTCGAAGATTAATGGTTACATTTGTTTCATTAGGAACAATATTCTTATTGCTGAACTGTAATTGTTATTACTGTTTTGTGAGTTTCTCTGGTGTGTGTCTTTCCTGTCTTGCACAGAAGAGGAGCACAGCTGCTGGGCTCAGCAGCTCTGCATTAACTAATTAAAGATTCTCTTTGTTGTGTGTGTACTTTTGGTTTAAAATAAATAAATACCAAATAACACGGTTACAGCTGCTGGGCTCAGCGTTGATGCGCTTTTGGTAGATTGTTTCAGTCTGTCACAGTATATCACTGCCGTTTTGGTGGCTGCTTGCAGCACCATTACGAAGGCTGTTTAGGCTAACAGCAGACTTTCCTCAGTTGTTCCAACTGTGGGTTTGCCAGAAGCTATACAGTCCCTGTATACTGCTGCTTGCGGTAATGCAGGGCAAGGTTACTGCACAAGTACCGTACTGACCCGGTGCAAGTCACCACACGTGTACTGTACCACGGGTACCGTACTCGCCCAGTGCAAGTCACCACACGTGTACCGCACCCAAGGTTCTGTAGCTGTTCAGTTTACTGGCCAGTCTTCAGTCCTGTATACTGCCCTGTTACATTCTGTACATCGGTGCTGAGCGGACTGAGGTGGCAGTTGTTGGATTCTTTTTTTCACAGTATTGTGCATTATTGCCCTGTTGCATTCTGTACAGGGGTGTTGCTACTCGACGGCTGGGTAACTATATATAACAACATATTGGTAGCCTACCAGACCTGTTTATTGAAGGCTCTTAGAGTCACAGACCCTCACCCTGAATAAAAACCTGCTCCATATCTCCAAACTGAATGGACAGGCTGTGGGCATGAATCTTGCTGCTTTGGTAGCTGCAAGAAGACAGCTTTGGCTTTCCCAGGCATGAGTGTCTGACAGGGATAAAGCACTGCTGTTAGATGCCCCCATTACACCAGGACATACCTTTGGTCCTGCGGTGGATGAGATGCTGCAGTGCTCACTGTGCACGGGAATCCACAAAGGAACTGGTGCGTCTGCTTCCCAAGCAGCCACCCCAGGTGCACAAACCAGCGACAAACTGGCGCCCAAGGCCCCAGCAGCCTCAGAGACCGGCACAGCTGGCTGCTGCAACAGCCAGAGGGGGTTTTCATAACCGGCCCGAAGCTGCGCACCGTGGCAACTTTTAACAAGTTCCGCCACCAGCCTCAGAAGCTAAGATCGCAAGCCAAGCCACAAGTCCGGCAGCGGCCCTAGGGCCTTATTGCCACAAGCCCAGGGTTTCTTTTCAGGGAACCACCTGGAGTATTGGCATTAGTGCACCACAGACATCTGGATGCTTTCTACTGTACAGACCGGCTATTCTTTCCAATTCAAGCACGGTCCCCCTCCCTTTCGGGGCGTGACTACAACATTAGTCACAGACCCACAAGACGCTACAGTACTTTCTCGGGAGGTGACAGCTCTGCTTCAAAAACGAGCTATTTGCACAGTACAACCCCTCCACTTGATGGAAGGGTTCTACTCCCAAGTACTTCCTGGTGCCCAAGAAGGATGGCGGAATCAGAGCAATCCTTGACCTCAGGCAGGTCAACCTGTATCTGAGTCGACAGAGGTTCAAAATGTTGACCATACAACAGCTGTTGCAGTCAATCAGGCCAGGCTACCTGGTTCACCATGGTGGACTTAAAGAACGCTTATTTCCACATCCCCATAAAGCCAGGGCACAGGAGGTACCTGCGGTTCGCTTCTCAAGGAACAGTGTACGAGTTCCGTGTACTGCCATTTGGCCTCTCTAGCTCTCTGTGTCTTTTCAAAGTGCATGGAAGCTATCCTGGCTTCATTGAGACTCTGAGGCATCAGAGTGCTGAATTACCTGGACGACTGGCTCATTTTGTGCCCAGTCTCCAGCACAGGCACAGGCAGAGGCCCACACGGAACTCGTCACCGCCCCCTTCATTGGTTGGGCCTGACGGTGAATTGGACAAAGAACCAGCTTACATCTATACAGATAGCCTCCTATCTAGGAGTGCAATTGGACTCCAAGTCCATGCTGTCCACTCTATCGGACAGAGTGCAGACAATAGCCACCTGTTTGAAGCTTTTTCAGCTCAATACAACACTTGCAGTAGTGACATCTAGAGACTTCTGGGCTTGATAGCAGCAGCTTCCCAGACCCTTCCTTTGGGTCTCCTGCACATGCGCCCTCTCCAAGCCTTGTTCAGTAACGGAGTTTTTCAGCCCATATTGAACCTGGGCCACCTAGTGATAGTGTCTCGCCACTGTCTAAAGGCGCGCTCTTGGTGGACGCAACCTGCCCATCTATGTCTAGGCATAACAGTGGGCAGGGTCACCAGAAGAGAGGTCATCACCACGGACGCGTCCAGCCACGGCTGGGGCGCTGTGTGGAATGGCAGGGGTGCACAGGGGCTATGGAACATAAATCTTTTGGAGCTGCAGGCAGTTTATCTTGCCCTGCAGAATTTTTTTACAGGAGGTTCAAGGAAGACACATGCTTGCCCACAGGCAACACTACCAAGGTGGCTTATATAAACCACCAGTGCAGCCTCAGGTCTCCCAGTCTCCATTGTGTGGCCCAAAAGCTGTTCTGGGCACACAAACATCTCCTCTCACTGCGGGCGGCACACCTGCCCAGGGTGGTAAACTGGGCGGCGGACCTCCTTTCCAGGAGAGTTCCCAGCGCCTCAGAGTGGAGGCTTCACCCTGAAGTGGTGAGCCTCTTTTGGGGCAGGTATGGGAGAGCAGAAATAGATCTCTTTGCCTCCCCGGAATCGACCCACTGCCCCCTTTGGTTCTCCATAACAGGAGACTGGGACCCGCTGGCTATAGATGCCTTGGCACACCAGTGGCCGAGGTAACTGTTGTATGCCTTCCCACTGCTCGCCATGCTCCCGCTCTGTCTAGAACAAATCAGGCAAGACCAGGCCAGGGTGCTATTAGTAGCCCCTTACTGGCCCAGGAGACTTTGGTTTTCATCTCTGATGCAGCTCCTGAGCAACCAGCCTTGGAGCCTGCCCAATCGCCGCAATCTGCTCAGTCAGGCGCAGGGAACCTTATGGCATCCTGACCCATCGAGCCTACACCTCCTGGGTCTGGCCCCTGAACGGCTGCTTGCCATGTCAAAATTGACTTTGTCTCCCCAGGTGTTCACTTCCTGGCGGGACAATTTTTGAAAGGAGCTTGGTGGCTTCGGCCACCTCCTGAAGGATATTGTTCCTTGCTGGAGGCTTAACATAGTGCTTGAGGCACTCCATGAAACCTCCATTTGAGCCCTTATATTCAGCCGAGCTGAAATTTGTCACTTAAAGCGGCTTTCTTGCTTGCAATCACCTCTGCTATGCAAGTTGAGTGAGATGCAAGCATTTTCAATTGCTAAAGCCTGCTTAATTTTTTCAGAAGCTAGGACAAAGGTTATGCTTCTTACCAATCATCTCGGCATTCCACATCAACCAGTCTGTGGAGTTGGAGGCTTTCCGTCCACCTCCTTTCCAGTTTGACATGGATCGACAGCTCCATACCCTCTGCCCTATGCGGGCACTAGCTTATTATGTGGACAGGACACAAAGTTGGAGGTGGTCCGAACAGTTTTTTGTCTATTATGGGTTTAAGTCCCATGGGCAAGCCCTGTCTAAACAGAGGCTATCAAAATGGATAACGGACAGTCAGGACGGCCTATGAGCAAGCCAACTTGCCCCCCCAGAAAAGCTCGCTGCTCATTCCATCTGGGGCATGGCAACTTTGTGGGCTTTGTTTCTGTGTGCATCTGTCAATGACCTTTGCAATGCAGTGGTTTGGGCTACTCCCCAAAACTTTACAAGATTCTATCGACAATGTCATGGATCTCCAAAACCCTGGCTTTGGAACTAGAGTGTTGAGGGTGGTTTCAGAATCATCCCTTACAACGTAACATAGAGGTGAGTTCTCCATCCATTATAGAGCCCTAGCTACATGTTACTGGGATTGCGACTGGTAACGCACAAGGCACAGCCTTGTATCCTTGTAGCAGTCCGGCCGTTCTGCAATATTGCCTTGACGGCTTTGGTACACTCACCCATTCGGGAATGGTTACGTTTCATACTTGATAGGGAAGTTTGGGTTATTACCAAGGGAACCATGGTTATGATAACCCAACGTTTCCTGTATTGTAACTCCTGTGCCTTCAGTCTTGTCAGCTATACAAAGATTTATCTGGAACTTTATATTATCTTTTGCTTAGTTTGTAATGTTCATGTTCTCTCTAACTATCCATGCTTCATACCTTGCTTTATTCATGTATTCTTTTTATACATCTATCATATTTTCTACTCCAGCAAGAGAATCCAATTTACAAGAGTCCTATTAATAAGTTCAAGAATCCAAGCTATGGACGTAAAGCTGCTGCTCTCTAAATCTCAGTTTGTATTTCTTTTTCCTCTCCACTTTTTTTTTCTGCATGGACTTCATCTGACCCTTTGTTTGCTAACGTGTTACACAGCAATCTTTTCGTGCACATCTTTCTCTGTTCAATTTGTTCTGTTTTTGCAGCTTCCTCCCCACTACTAAGTGGCCCAATTATTTATTTATTTTTAAGTATAGATGTAGAAGAGATAACAGTACATGAACATCACAACGATGCCCACGTGGCATTATCTGGTTGGGAGAGAACTAAAAAGCAGAAGTGGTTGCACTGGCCAGGATTGAGTTTCATTGGCGGAACTTTGTATGGAAAATTGTGCATTATTAACAGATCACTTTAAATGAGAACTGAATAATAATAAATAAAAAAAACCTTGTGCATTTTAGACAGAGGGTCAATTGCAATGAACTTGCAGAGTTAGTACGGAACTGCGTACTAAACTCTACCCTGGTTAGTACAGAACTATCTCCAGCTGCGTTTACAAGTTAGTCCCAATTGCAACGAAAAAAGATCAGGAACAACGTTGGGGATTATCCGATCACGGCGTTAGTATGGTACACCGATCTTATTGTCTGAATCAGAATTGGGGGGTGGGAAATTAAAAAAATCTGAGAAAATGATCGGATCGTACGGAAGCGTATTGCTGCCACGGGAAACAAATACCCAGATTTTTAAAACAGAAAAATGCTGCCATTAAGGAAGGAGAAAAAAAAAATATATATATATATATATATGTCTTTTTTTTTTTCTGGTGGCAACAATACGCTTCTGTAGGAACGTATTTGTGAGTTAATACATTTTATAACAGGTAAACTGCAATATTAGCCGATTATTCCGTTCAAACAATACAGGTGTAATCATGAAGCTCACAGGAGGCTGTGTGGTTAAAGAAAAGTGCTTGTAACCAGGAGGTTCCCGGTTCAAATCCCACCTCCGCCACTGACTCATTGTGTGACCCTAAGCAAGTCACTTCACCTCCTTGTGAGACGTATTTGTAAGTGACTCTGCAGCTGATGCATATATCACACACCCTAGTCTCTGTAAGTCGCCTTGGATAAAGGCGTCTGCTAAATAAACAAATAATAAATAAACAAATAATGAAAAGATGCAAACACATTTTAATGACTAATTACAAACAGCAAAGTATAAAAAAAATCATTTTTTTGATTGGATCATTCAGTTGCTTAATTAGGAGGAGTTCAGGTGCTTCCCAGATCTCTGCTCGTTGTCAATTTAAAACTGCCAATAAGTTAACATGTAGGATTGTGGCTCTCCAGGGCCAGGTTTGCAGACACCTGAATGTTTTTGAATGATATATTGCAGACTTTTTAATTTTAGACATGATTTTCACAATCCATCCACACACATACATACACACATACATACACACACCCACACACACACACACAGTTGTCCTGCATTATACCACCTCCTTTATAACGCCACCCTCGCATACCGCCACCTATCCTCTCTGAACAAATGTCACCAATGTAAAAACTGTGCTATTTGTACCTGTTATATCACCACCCCGCTGTCCGCTGCATTTAACATCAGAGCAAAAGAAAAAAATCTGCATGTATGAAATCTGCATGAAAATAAGAAAGCAAGTCAGCAAGGCATCGCAAATGTTTTCTCGCCTAAGTGAGGCATATACTGTTAATAGAAGGACAACTGGAGACATTCTAATAGATAAAAACAAATGGCTTACCTTGATGGAACGGGTCGATTTTGTTTTACCTGAAAATGCTTGACGTAGTCTAAAGTAAGTGACTTTCATAAACCACAGTAAATGTTAAAAAAAAAAATAATAATTGTTTGTTTGTTTGTTTACGTGCAAGTTTTACACAAATGAAGGCTAACTTAAACTAAAGCTTCAGTTTTGTAAACAGCAGAATTTTTTTTTTTACTTTTTCGCAGGCTTACAGTCGTGCCACAAACAGTGAAGTTCAAATGACAGTACAGGAAAAAAAATTGTTTGGGTGATTTGAAACTAAATTAGTAGCTTTTTTTATTTAAGTATAAACTGTTCCTCAAAAGTAACCATGTATATTTCATACAAGTTTTATTAAAGTGGCCTGGAGATACTGCAATTGTATAATTAAAATGTTTGAATTCATTGCAAACCATAGAAGGTTATGTGTTTTGTTGACCTTCACTATAATGCCACCTTCGCTTATTGCCCGTTTTTTGCCCATGGCCCTTACCTGGCAGTATGAAGAGGGTTGACCTGTGTGATTTTATATATATATATATATATATATATATATATATATATATATATATATATATATATATATATATATATAATTATTGACATGATTTTCACTATCCATCCACACACACACACTAAATTACGTTGCTATATATATATATATATAATATAAAATGTTGTTTTAATGATAAACCTAATTAATGAATACTTAGCAATACATTTGACATTTCTTCGTTCTTGCTCGAGTTGATACGATGGAACAGACCTTAGTCTAAAGAGGTTGCTGGACTGCGTTGGTATGATACTTAGTCTCCTCTAGGGGCGCAATTCCTTTAGTACAGGTTTGTTGCAATTGGGAACAAATTTAATACGTACCTGCAGATCATCTTCATTTGCTAAGTTTGTTGCAATAGGTACTAACTTCCGTACTAGACTAGTACACATCTTCCGTACTAACCACGAG
The DNA here is from genome assembly GCF_902713425.1 of Acipenser ruthenus. Classification (NCBI taxonomy): domain Eukaryota; kingdom Metazoa; phylum Chordata; class Actinopteri; order Acipenseriformes; family Acipenseridae; genus Acipenser; species Acipenser ruthenus. The sequence continues at coordinate 98,465,919 of NC_081191.1, forward strand.
ATCATCCCCTGCTTTCAGTTCGTTGCAATTGACCCAGAGTGAATCCAGATATAGAGGCTCAAACAAGTTTAACAACTTTTTTTTAATGTTACAAAATGCAAAATACAGAGCAGACAGTTCACTTAGACAGTATTGCCAGGCAGCCAAAGAAGTGAATTAATCGCATCTTAGGCCAAGCTGTGGAGCGGCTGCTGCAGGTGTGTGTCCTCTGTAGGGTCGACGTCTTCCAAAAATTGTCTTGTAGCTTTCTTCCTTTATATTCTTGCAGTTTCACATCACCCTGGCAGCAGTTCCACTTATCTGTCCCAGTCCTTCCATTCTGGTAGCATCACCCCAGTCATTGCTTTTATGCAATTCTTCTATTGGGCTTTATTTTTACATTGTAGAATGTCACAATTCTCACCTGTACCACAACCTTAAGTTCAAAGTTCACAGACAATTATGCTAGCTTAGCAACACACAAAATGACCATCAATATTTTTAGCACCCTCAGATGTACTGTAACATTACAGAATATTAACTTAAGTAAAATACAACCCTAAGAAAATGGTCCTGCATGCTTGAACCTTTTTAACATTTTAATTTGCATGTTGATTTTGATTTTCTAAACAGTTTTGTTAATCTCAACCTACATGGAGCTTTAATTGGCTTAATGCTAAATTACGTTGCTACAGTGTGTGTTTTGGGGGGTGTAAATGATAGCATGACAGTGGTGTTAAGGAGTGAGCCACATTTTTGCCCTGTGTGCTTTTAGTGGTTGGTTTGTAAGGCCAGTTTCAATTGAAATAAATTAATATGGAAACTGTTTAGACTGACTGCCCATAGATGTGTAACATTTGGCAGCATTTATTAGTAGTTCTAGGCTTGTACTTTGAACTCAAAAAGGAAGGTTCTGTATGATGAGCTCATGGTGCACAAATTAACAGTAACTGGACCTTGTTAAGCAAATGTATTCATTGTATTACTCCAAGGACCCTAAATCGCCTAATCGTTATCACTGTGGAAATAAAATCACAGATGTATATCATAGTCATATCAGCAGGGTGTGGGCTTTCCTTATTGCTGTCTGGGGTCACAGAGTGGCTCTCCTGGTAAAAACACAGCCGCGTGGTGTGCAGGGTGTCTTTCAGGGCAGGTTGATGTCCTGGCTGTGCAGTCACCGGTCTTCACAGGCGATTCTGAAGGGAAGTCACTACAGCAAACCCTACTGGCCAGGCACTCGGTGAGCTCAAACGTGGACACCTGCAGGGCTGGCCTTTGTCCTTCAGAGGCCAGTAGCTCGCTGACATCCGCTCTCGAGTTCCTGGGTGTAAGAGAAAGCTGGCTCGGTCATGGGATTGGAGGATGCCCACTGAGCAAATTGGTTGCATCGCAGGAACACTGAAGCACTATTTTTTTATGGATTATAAATTATGAAGATAGGCAAGGGCAATAGGATGTGTTGAAAGGTATTGAAGAAAGACATTGTGGATATAGAAGGAAATGGATTCTAATTGTACATTTTCTTTTTGTTTTCCAGGGTGAAAATCCCATCTACAAGAGTGCAGTGACAACTGTGATCAATCCTAAGTATGAGGGCAAATAATCAGACATGTGTTACTTTTCTTTTATTACAACACTGTATGCAAAATTCTTTGGGAGGGGATGGGGGGCGGCTGCAGCAATGGGTTTTAATTTAAGTTTTTGTTTTTATTTTGTAAGTTTTTCATTATGATGGGCCACTATTGTTTTTTTTACTAACCATTTTTTTCACTATGCAGTTTGAAAATGTACAATGTAGTAATTTTTTTTCTATCTAAAATTGTTGATGCCACAAGAGGTCTTTTGATTTATTACAAGGTCAGATTTTGCCTTTCATTTCAAGCAACCCACAAACATGGGGCTGTTTGCATAGTTTTTTTTTTTTTTTTTTTTTTTTTTTTTATAGCCATTGTTACGGTGCCTTCCAGGGCTTGAATTTACAAAGGGTTATTGCAGTATTTGTATTTTGTTGTAAGATGCTTTCTATCCTTAGGAATGTTATGTGCAAGTAGTGTAATGGACTGTTGGTTTAGGAGTGGGAAATGTGCAGAAGAAAGATACTATGTGCAGGTGAAAAGTTAGTCTAATACTGTACTAAAGGAAGATGAAATGTGCTTCTGAAAGATGTGCTTGTAAATGTAGCTACTGATAGGCTTGTTCAGTTTAATACCAGCTAATTAAATTATCTGCAAGTAGCTTGAAGGTGCGTTCCTGAAATTCAAGCCCTGATCAACTCTTTAATGCCCAAAAAAAAAAAAAAAAAAAAAAAAAATGCCTTATTACAAAAAGCTTTAGTTTGTTTTAGTTTTTTTTTTTTTTTTTTGCTGTTAAGTAACATAACTGTATTTTGCGGGATTAACGATTTTGTTGACTGAGCTTGCATATGTTTTTTTTTTTTTATTGTATTAACAATTTATTTTAAAAGAAATCCTCCATACACATTTGTTCCTTGTATTTGTATGTATATAAGCAGAGGTTACAGTGCAGCCTTGCATACAAATGATCCACACAAAAGGATTAGCAACACTATTTTGTTTTGGACATGTCATGCAAGAAACAGCATTAGAAAATGGCCTCTGGAATCATTTTAAAGCGTCTCATGTACTACATGTTACATCTTTAAGTGCCTTTTTATTTTAGCATCATGTTCACTTTTGCAATACTGTTTCTGAAATTATTTATTAAAGTACCAAAAATTACCATAAATGCTTCATTCTTTTTTTCTTTTTAAAACTAAATATACCTGTGTTTGGTTTCCTTATCTTATTACAATACAGTTTATCCACTATGCAAAGTAAAGCAGCTCATAATGGAGAACCTCAAGAGTGTTCTGATTCACAATTCTGTATCCATTCCTGGACTCCAATCTGGATGTACTTTGGAAATGCCACTCTCTCATTATCCCCTGCTAGGCATGAAATCCCCTGTGACGGAGATCTAGTGGAGGCATGTGAACACGTTGCCAGTAGGCAACTTGATATTCACATCACTGTTATTGAGACACTAGTATTCTGGGTAGATCTCTATACAGTGTGGGTTTGTCTGTACATTTATCTGCCCATCTGTGTGTCGCACATGCATTCTTCCATATATCTGGAGAACCACTTATCCAGTTGTCATGGGACTTTGATATTCTCAATAACTTATGCTAAATGAAGCAAGTACTGACTTGGGGTCGGGAGTTTGTCTCTGTCTATACAGCAGCTCAACTGCATGCCACACTTGCACTTTTGCATGAACTGCTTCTCCAATGGTCATGAAACTTGGTATTAACATTCTAGATTGGAGAATAAGAGTTTCTGGAGAATATGAAAATATTGAGAATCACTCAAATTGTGCTATAAACATTTATTGATATACATTGTATTTGTTTGTTTAAGGCATGCATTTGAGGTCTTGCCTGACCTCTATGGAACTTGGTTTCAGTAGACCAGGTCTCGGGCCACAGTATCTGTTTTCTGTATGAAGAGAGCGCATGCATCACACCAAAAAAAAGAACTATGCATGAACCATAAATTGAAAACCACAAAATTCTATGAGAATTTGATATTGATCACATTCAATCGAACAATATTGGGTACTGAGGGCAGTCTTTTTTACATTTATCAGAAAGTAGCTCTGCCAAAGATCTGAGAGCAACTCCAGTAAGATGTTCAAAATGGGGGTGGGGGGTGGTGTCAGAAACAGGGTGATGGACTAGAATGTTGTTGTCTATAGCATCCACTAGAGGGCAGCATTTTGTAAGATTGAGCAATCTTTCAAAAACCATCTATTGTCACCGTGAACTTTAATATTTTCTAGAAGGCGTTGCAAAGTAGTAAAAAGGTTTTGGAACGGCTAATTGTACTGGTAAACCCTTTTATAAGCGTTGGGTTACATACAATTACCCATTTATACAGTTGGGTTTTTACTGGAGCAATCAAGGTAAAGTACCTTGCTCACGGGTACAGCAGCAGTGTCCCCCACCTGTGATTGAACCAATGACCCTCCGGTCAAGAGTCCAGAGCCCTAACCACTACTCCACACTGTATAAAGCTTAGCCTCTTTTTAACAGCAATATTACTTGTAGGAACATCAGTCTTACAGTACACCATTAGCCAGTATTCCAAATTTAGCACTTATGTGTGCAAAAATGCAAGTATTGCCACCAGCAAAAAAGATGCACAAAAGCACATGAATTCCTTTAGAAACAAGTACCGTATTCTTTCGAATTTAGATGCAGACCAAATTTCCCACCCTCAAGTTGAGGAAAAAATAAAACACCAAATAAAGATGCATTTACAAATATGAGAAAATTGATGTATTCAGCAGATCATTACAGTTATGCACTGCTTCTCATTTCCAGTCATGATTACTTACATCTGTTTTTCTCCCTTTTTGTCAACTGTGGTATTGCTTGGCATTTCCGATCTGTCCACACTGGTACTGTTTGTTAGAACAGAGCCTAATAATGAAACGCTGACATTGTAAAAGCGAATGACACTTCTTTGTAAATGGATGCCGTATGTAATGGATGATTCGAGATCGGGCAGTATCATTTTGGTTCGTCTTTTCTCAGTTACGTTGCTGTTTGTGTACTCGGGCAGTCACATCCTTTGTTGGCAATTTTAATATACGCATCACTGCTCGAATTTAAGACGCAGACCATTTTTGAGAAGAAAAAATTGGTTTAACGTGTTTCTTAAATTCGAAGGAATATGGAACTGTTTGTCCACCACTAGATGGTGATATACACTGTATATCAAGAATTAGAGATAAAAAATAACATAACAGGGTTTAATTATTTAATTTACGGATGAACGAGTTGTGCTGGACCCTTTTGCACTGCGGTTAAGGCGTTCACTTGGGGAGCGTGAGGTAGCCCAGAGAGTGGCAGGGACACAGTAAATATCCTTTATATAATACCCTGTTGATGTGTAAAAACGCTCTTCTGACACCATCTCTGAAATGTTCTTTTCAAACAGCTTGGATCTGTTTGGCTGAACGCCAGGAGACTAACAACATGTTACTGGAACCACCTCCAGCTTGTCAGAAAGAACTAGAAACAATCTCATCAGAGTAAGAGCATTTGTAAAATAGAAACTGCAGTGAATAGTCCCTTCTTAACCCTGTCTTGCATTCTGTTATCAGTGGCTTACTTTTTAGATTTAAACTATAATTAAAGGCAGTCCAATAACAATAACAGCACATTGGGCATAAGGCAGCTGTATATTGCATACTGTACATAAAGTTATTGCAATCAGTGTTTTGTGCCTTTTTATACATTTACCAATTTTGATTATGTGATTAGATGCTTCTAACAAAATATGCTGGCTGTCATTGCCTATCGTAAATAACTTGTGCACTGCACATAACAATTCAACCTATACTCTCAAAAAATCGTATTTCCATTCTTAACACACAGGCAATATGCTAACTGCAATGTGTTCTGTGTAGGGCATGTGTCCTCTGCAGGGTCTTCAATAAGGGTAAAACCAATGAAGAGTGTGACAGCGACTGTATTTACTTCAACCTGACGCTGGTGGAGGACCGAAGGGAGCTGCCACAGGCAGGCCAGAGCGACAGCGCTCACACGTGCAAAGAGAAAGACCAAGATGAGTGTTGGGTCCACTTTGTATGTGACGGTCACTACAGAGGCAATCAAGTCCAAGTTCATGCTGCGAGAAAAGCAAGTGGGAACCCAAACAATGCCTACCTCTTCCATGCTTTACTTTGATATTTATGATGCTATGATATTTAAAATGCCTGCCCCTAAAAACCCATTAAATAACAACTATGTGTCCAGTTCGATAAGCTTTGACTATAGTTTGTTGAAAAAACAAACTCCAAACCGTCTGTAAAATCAGCGGCTTCAGTTTCACAAATAACTTGACAAGGCTATTCTTCATATTCTTTATGTGACCTTCTTGTTGATCATAACATTGGGGCTTAGTTCCTCTGTCTACAACACAAGGAGAGTTGCATCCTTAATCTGATGACCTCTGCAGTTCTTACAGAAACAGGAAGTTTCTTGTAAACAAGAGATTTGCTCTTCAGCGATTTCAATATGATTGAATCCACCTGCTGGTAAGAACATTTCAGAAATCACTGAGACAACCAAACGGAGTTCATTAAATGAAGGCGACATGGCGGTGCAGCAGATTCATTCCCAAGCCGTGCCTTTCATCAGGCCTGGGTTCAATCTAGCTGAAGTTTTCTTTCACAGACCCGATCAGCTCCAATCTCGGACTAATTTACCTAAGGAAACATCCAAGATATTAATCCTGGTCTGCAAGAGTTCTGTTTATCCCAAACTCATTGCTTTGGAATTACTTCTGACAAGCCAAGTATTACAGACCTTTGTGCTGTTTTAAATGGGAATTTGTTTTCATACAAGTATGAAAGGGTAAGGGTTTTGCTTAAGGAGTTTATATCATCTACATATCCTGCTGTGTGCGTTCTGTGCGATTCTCTCACATAAATATGCTGTCTTTCAGGGTGGCAAGCGATAACTGAGATAACAAGAAGTTCGGAAAGATAGATGATATCTGAAAATAAATAAATACATACAAGTTTATTGCAAAGAATACTTAAATACTTCAATACTGCAGAAATAGTAACAGTAACTCTTCGCTGATCCATAAAACCTTGATCAATATTAAACTAATAAGATTTAAGGCCAATATGTCTGCAAACATATCTATACAACTGCATATTTAAATATAATTATTTATATGATTGCAAGAATGCACCAACAAACAAACTGAGCCTCAGTGACTGATTCAGAACCAAATGCTTGCATGCAATCTCTGCTTCCAGACAGCCAGATCACACTACGTTTGCACATTATTGATATGTTTCACTTTGCAACCGTGTGCTGGATTTACTGTAAAAAATCAAATACTGTACCTAAAAAAAATCTTTACCTGTGTTTAGCATGAGTCTGTTTAAACCATTCTAAATCGAAAGACGTTCCCTTGTTCGTACTGTGCCTGCCTGCTACAGGATTTAAGGAAACGATTTGCCCGGCTATTTTTACTTAGCTCTTTTTGGGTTGGTTCTGGTAAACGTTCATCTTTTTTGATAAGCGCACATTTTCTTTTAAGAGTGCTCATCGTGTGGATGTTTCGACATTTACTTGCTGTTCAATAATTGCACATTTCAGAATGGCGCAGGCAGGACATGCGCGTACATACGCAACGGCTTGCTTCCGTTTTGCTTGTTATACTAGTTTTAAACTTAGAAAAGAAAACTTACATGACCTGGTGCCACATTACACAATCACATTTACACCGATTTTACATAAGAACATAAGAAAGTTTACAAACGAGAGGAGGCTATTCGGCCCATCTTGGTCGTTTGGTTGTTAGTAGCTTGTTGTTAGGATCCCAGGATGTCAGCTTCAACGACATTACTGGGGAGTTGGTTCCAGACCCTCACAATTCTCTGTGTAAAAAAGTGCCTCCTATATTCTGTTCTGAATGCCCCTTTATCTAATCTCCATTTGTGACCCCTGGTCCTTGTTTCTTTTTTCAGGTCGAAAAAGTCCCCTGGGTCGACATTGTCAATACCTTTTAGAATTTTGAATGCTTGAATCAGATTGCCGCGTAGAATTCTTTGTTCAAGACTGAATAGATTCAATTATTTTAACCTGTCTGCATATGACGTGCCTTTTAAACCCGGAATAATTCTGGTCGCTCTTCTTTGCACTCTTTCTAGAGCAGCAATATCCTTTTGTAGCGAGCTGACCAGAACTGAACACAATATTCTAGGTGAGGTCTTACTAATGCATTATAAAGTTTTAACATTACTTCCCTTGATTTAAATTCATCACTTTTGACTATATATCCAAGCATTTTGTTGGCTTTTTTTATAGCTTCTTCACATTGTCTAGATGTAGACATTCTAAATGTTCGCTATGTATTTCCTTTAGCAGAACTCAAACTCCCAGAAGCTTCACACATTTACATGTCTTCCACTGTTCTTATGAAGGACATGTTTTCAATCTTGACTGACTCAAAAATTGATCATTTTTATCTAACAGCATGAGCGTGTTTCCTATAGGAGAATGTGAGAGCTATGAAATGATGGCAATAAATATTAAATAAGATCAACTGGAATTATATTGTTAGCTCTGTACTTTAAAAATAACTATCACCATATGGAAAAAAAAGTAAAAAAGTACAAACAAAAAAAAACACTACCATTACTAAAATTGCGATGGGGAATGCCAGTTCTGAAGAAGCCTGTCTTTCTGCAGTGGATTGTTGCTCCACATGTTGTCTACCAGTTTCTTTCTCTGCTGGTTGTTTGGTTTTGGCAATGCTCGTCTTCTCAGGGCTTGCTCTAAACTGTTCCTCCTCTTCTGAGTGTTCAATTGAAACCGAGCTCTGGACACATCCCTCGTATTTCTCTTTGCTTTCCTCGCCTCCTTTAGGCTCTTGATCAGTAATTACTGCAGCTAATGGTTCTGGGGTTTCTTCTCAGTCACTCTGAACGTTGCTCAGTTTTTCTTTACGTTCTGGGACACTCCCTTTTTGCTTCTCCTTCAGTTCCAGAGATATCTCCATTTCCATCCAGCATCCTTTCTGTTTCTTTCTTTTCACTCGTCTCCTTCCTTTCCCAAGATTTCCTTTTTATCATTTTCAGCCTGAATATCTTTTTCTGTTTCACAAATTTTCTTCTCATTTTGTTTCTCAGATTCCTCTTTCACAAGTGGGTCTTTTTCCTTCTTGTGTTCCAGAGATTTCTCTCTATCAGCCTGCAGATCTTTTTCTTTCGCTTCACTTGTCTTTTCTCCCTTCTGTTCCCGAGATTCCTCTTTCTTCTCTGGTGGAATTTCGTCCTTTTCTTTTTTGTGTACAGGAGATTTCTCTTTATCAAGCTGGTGTTCTCTTTCTATATTTGTGATCAGGATTTCACTTGTCTTTTTCTCCTTCTGATCCCAAAATTCCTCTTTCTCAAGTGGAATTTCCACCTTTTCCTTTTTTTGCTTCGAAACATCTCCTCCTGCTTTCCCTTTTTCTTTTTTTTCTAAAGACATTCCACTTTTTGCTTTCTCCTTCAGTTTATGAGATTCTTCTGTTTCTATAAGCTGTTTAGTTAGTCCTGAAGTTTTTTCTTCCTTTTCAAATTGAGATTCTTCCTCAAGCCCTGCAGTTTCTGGTGAAATTACTTTAGTTTTTTCTTCCACTGCTGGATTCACGTCTCTGTCAGACGAAATGGTTTCAAGTGAGACTACAGAATCCACAGGCACTGCACTCTGTGGGGCAATTCCTTTCGCTTTCTCTTCCAATGCAGGAGAGGTTTTTGTTTGAGGTGGACTCTCCTGCTCAGAAAGACTTGTTTTTCTTTTCTGTCTCTCCCCGAGTTTCGAAAGATCACCCTTGCCTCTGGAATCACCAGCTTTCTCTTGAGTACCTGTTTTCTGAGTGACCTCTTTGGGTTCTGCTTCATCCTTAACCTTTGGTTGTTTGGGTCTTTCCTCGGTTACTTCTTTTAGCTTTTTTGATACCTTTGTTTCTGCCTCTCTGGTACTTTCTTCCTTTGCCTCAGCAGTTTTCATCTCTGCCTCAGACTCTTTAGTGCTGGTAGCTGTGGTCTGTAGCTCCTCTGACTGGTCCCTCTTCTGAACTTGTTTATATCTCTTCACTGATAACTTTCCAGCAAGCTTCTTCCCATTGGTTACTTTGCTTTCATTTTTAATGGACACTACCTCTCAGACATGACACCGGTCTCCCAAATTAACAAAAAAATAATTCTGTTGTTACCTGACTATGAATTATAATATACAGTTTACTACACACAGAGTAGAATTTTTGCTACTTCAGAGATTTCTGAAACATAACAATTTATCCTACATATATTTATTTTCATCTTATGTGTGGAGGGGTTAAGATATGTCAACTTCCAATGAAATACAGACTAATGAAATAACTTGTATATTTTTAATAAACTAAAAACCATAAAACAAATATTTAACGAAAGCAAAGCTTCTCAAAAAAAAAAAGAATATAAACTTTAAAATAGAACTACTATTACTGTTTTAACAGAAGAAATACAATTTTACTCTGTCCAGCAAATAATTGTTTATATTACATGACACCGATAAATGCATAAAGCTGAAAAATGTCTCCAGTTTACTTGTAGTTTTTCCAAGGTAATGATATTAAAGCAACCTCACTTTGAGTATTTGCTCAGTTGCTCCTTAAGCATTTCATTCTCTCTCTCAAGCAACGCAATTTTCTTTTCCTGCAGAATCAAAATGAGTTCCATTGGTCACATATCTATCTGTTACACGGCAGTTACAATTGAGTTCTGGTCATTTATATCTTCTTTACACTGCTGGCCTGGTATGACACCAGAGAACAGCATACATTGACGGAAAAAACACATAATTAAAATGATGAATTTGAAGTGGTACCATTATATCACATACGCTGGAGTAATGGAGAAATATTGTCTACTCTTCTTAAATGTAATTCCAGTTTTATCCTCCTTTGAACTAACATTACATTAACTTGGCCATTGTATAAGATAAACTATTCACAAAAATGTAAGAAGTAAACAATAAATATGGTATATGTATTGAGACCAACATGTCGCATGAGGAAAGAGAAGCAATGAAGAGCACATTTCAGAACAAGAATTCAGACAGCGGTTTAGCCAATGTGACTCCAGTGGATGCTTTAGAGATAACTGCCCCCAAATGGCCTCACCACCTCTATAATGAGGGCTGAAAATACACAGGAAATGATTAAATGAATTACCTGCACAGCAATTGATGACTATTGCTTCGTTACCTTCTGAATCTGAAAATCTTGTTCTTCTTTACTGCTTTTCCGACCATCACTATAGTACCATACAAAAAAAAAAAACGGGATGTGTAATTACACATCATTAGCTTTGGTTTTTTTTTGCTTCTATTTTATACTTAAAAATGGAATATGCATATATTTAAAAGACAAAGCTACAGAAGTAAACTGCAGCTGCAATTACGTCATTATTTGCAATGATTTACCTAACTTTCACTATATTTACTGGGTTTGTCTAAACTTTTACTATGGTGGACCACAGTAATCTTTATAAAGGATAGTATCAATCTTACTTTAGTACTGCGATGGGCAAGTCTGGGGTGGTTGCCTGAGAAGAAACTACAGAAGCAGGGTACGTGATTTGTTCTGTAACGCTGGCCGTCGCCCTGATATTCTCCATTTTTTCTTCAGTTAGATCACAAGCACGTTTCAGGATGCTTTCCTCTGTGTTTTTTTTATTGCTTTCCAAAAGACTAATTTTTTCTATCTGTATAATTGTAATATCGTGTTAAAATGCTAATGTTTGATCAATCATGCAATCATTCTCTGCAACATCGCTTTTTCCTAAACAGAAAGAGACACACAGGGAATCACGAAAGGCATGATGTAAAGAACAAAGACAGTCATATTTAAACGCTGGCCCTGCTTTTTAATACGGAAATGTATTTAAATGTTTAGCTTCTTACCATTTTAACAGCTTTCAGCTCCTTTTGGTCCTGCTGCTTCTCTGCTTCGAGGATGCTTGCTTGAGCCTGTACCTACGGCACGGTTGTAAACAGAAACTTAGAAAACTAATACCACAACTAACAGGATTACATTTTAATTAAGATGCCAGTATCCTTATAGCAGCTTTTAAGAAACGCCAAAAACAACAAAAACAGACAGACAACAGTCAAAAAGATAACTGCTGTTAGCATCAAAGAACTGCAGACAGTTACCATAGTTTTTTTGTATTACTTTTTATTAGTATGTAAAGATAGTCCTATTGCAAACTTTCATCTAGGGTCTACACACATCTAGTGGCCCTCAGTAAAAAACTGAGGAGAGGCGCATTAGTAATAACAACGTTGTTGAAGGCCACTGCGCTAAGACTACTTTTTCTCAAAACTGTTAAAATCAGTTTTCACTTCTTCCTATTACAGAAGGACAGACAAACTATTCTTTCAACATTCAAATTCATGACAGTATGTCTACAGTTTACCAGGAGACACCACAGGACCCCATGTATTATGAGGACCACAAGTCACACAATCAGTGGTTTAATTACAATGCTGTAGTCCCATATATACTGTATATCAACAGTTTAAAAGTTTAACATGATCTTGATATTAGTTAATAACCATAACTGTTTAATTGGTGTGCTAATCCTGAAACAACAGATGTTTAATTATTTATATTTGCTTTATTGCCCAAATATTGCTTTTTATTGAATGTTTTTGGAGCCATTGCACATAACTATGTTTACACCACTGGGCCACTGGGTGGCACTGTGGAGGCAAGTTAATATTGAAAGTTAAATACTCTACTTGAGGCAGCAGCTGTGAACTTTCATATAGCAGTGCCTATATAAACCCAATCAACCCAGCTCATGTTGCTGATCTGATAAACTGTCACACCTCACTAGGCGCCTTCTCTGTAGTTTTACTTCTTCTCAGCTCTTCTTTAATTGTATCCTCCCTTTCAGCAAGAATGTCTTTCTCCTGTTTTGCTATCCTGTATTTCAAAAGACAGGTCACAAACAGCTCTGTCTTTCTCTTCTTGCTATGTACCTTTAAATGAAACAGACAGTGTCACCTGCACTACAACATTGAAGACACAGACACTCACAGTTTTAGTTTCTGCCAGCTCTTGTTGCACACTGTAAAAATGACTTATTTCACTGCATTTCAAGGTATAACAATAGGTATTTCACGATTAAACATAATATTTATTAAAGCAGAAAAAAATAGCATTTTCCCATTCAAAACTGATAATTTTCTCTACACCACAAATGTTCCTAAATATGTAAATGCTTACCTGAAAAACAGTAAATGCAAAATTGTAGAATTTAAAGACATTCTATTTTCAGCATCAGTGAATTGTCAAACAAAATAAATAAACACATTTAAAAATACCAACAGACACGTAATATGTTCCTTTCTTGTACTGGACAGAGCAATCTTTACAGACATATTTTTGATCTGGTATCTTTTTCGTTGGAGACATTTTAAAGAAATCGTGCAGCTCTATGCAATGTGTGTTCAATCATTTACCAGAAGTAAACTAAACTGGCTGCCAGGTTCCTAAATGCAGTGCAACATTTGCTGGATTTGTTTTTAAGTGATAAATATACTGTATGTATATTTACACTATGCCTTCAGAAATGGGCATTTTCAAGGGAACTGCATATTACACGGCAATGAGAAACCATGAAAAAAATAAATACAGCCTTATCAATAAGGACAGCATAGCAGGCTGAAGCTCACCCCAAGATTTACAGCAAGCCTCCAATTTAAAATTACCTCACCGCTACCAACACTTGCTATACAGGAAGTGAACTAAAAGATCGACGAGCTTCATCTGAATGATAGTGAGAGCGATGCTGTTCTAATAAGATTTGAACACACATGGAAAAGCTTGGCTAGAAGACCATACTGGGTATATACTGTACGTGTTTACATTACACAGACAGCATTACCTACCGGCTTTAATATCCGTCTTGGTTTTCTTGAGCAAATCCATGATGTCCTGTGAAGCACTTGACCAGAACTGCTCTGTAAATAAGTGTGCGTGTTTAGGTGTAAGCAATCCAACCTGGGGTAAAAGCTACTCAAATAATTAGGAAAAGTGGTCTTTGTGCAATGGGGGTCTTGTAATTGCATTTGGGAATCCTAGCTTGAAACTACAGAAAAAGTACAAACTTTAATACGAGACAATTTAAAAGAACATAAAACAACATCATTAAATTCAATTGATACATTTTAAAGCAAGTCACGTGAATGCCAAACGAAGCGTTTCAATGATTTCTATTCTAGTCTCTGTGAAGGTTTAGTTCAGGGTTCATTCTAATGCACAGGAGGGGGAGGTTTCAGCAGCCATACTGACCCAAAATATATACAGATTAGGTATTGAACCCATATTAGTTCATTGACACTAACACAGTCCTTACCTTGTGTTACTGGCTGCACTTTACTTTGCTGTACTTGCTTGTGCTCTTCTGGTTTTACTACTTTTACTTTATTTTCACTGTCAAAAAAGAAAATGTTTGATACGCGAATAGTCACTACGTTGTCTGTAACTGTAAAACACTTGATCAGTGGTACTACAATGTTACACACCTTTTAAGCAAAACGCATGGTCAAAAGATATCAACTGGACAACAAATGTACAATGTATACATGTTACATTTCATAACAAATGTACAGGTATCAATGCATACATGTTCCCTTTCAAGTCGAAGACGACCACCAACATTAAGTATGGGATATTCCCTGCCCTAGAGGTAGGTAATACTGACCTCTCTATATCAGAGCTGCCGAAGGCCCCTTCCTGTGATGATGCACTCGGTCCCGCCTACCGAAGGTACAAAACCGTCACTTACCGGAAGATCTCCCTCTTTTTCCTTCTCAAGACGGTAAGGTAGGACCTCTGTGTCTAGACTGAGCGTGTTGATAGGAAGAGCCCTCGAGTCGAATCGGGTCAGTTGTATTTCCCTAGCATTCATGCTGAAAGCTGGCTTGCCGCTTTCCTGGAATCAACGACTCTTGAAAAAAGACCAAGTTCTTTTATCTTTCTGTCTTTCAGCAGCCCCCCTTGGTGAGCCGCTCTCTTTTTTACTGTCTGTCGTATGTGAGCGGCTGTCTGTGCAGTCACCCGCGAGTGAGTTGTCTTTACCTGAGAGTTACACAAGTATCCTCCTCGGAGCCAGGCCTGGCCGTATCCCCGCTGTCGAGTGACCCAGCTGCGCTCCCTTCCTTGGGGCTAGGTACTGCCGTATCCCCGTCCAAGCGGAGCCGCCGGCCGAACCTGACCGCTGCGGTGAGTCGGTTCGTGTGCATTCGGTGTACTCTCTCTCACTTTCCTTCCTTCTTATAAAAAGTGTTACATTTTTGCTGAAAGAACTTCACCCACCGCGGCTTCGGCCTTTGTCCGCCCCTGGTATACGCTCCGTGCTGACCAGGTGTGTGTGTTGACCACGCGGTCTGGGTACGCACTTTGTGTAGCGTCCTCTCCGGTGCTACGGTACCGCGGTGCATGCATAGCCTGATTCTCTCTTGAATGCAGGCTGCGTATTATCCAACGCCAGCATAGGAGTACAGCGTAACACGGTACTTGGTGTCTCCCCAGTACGCAGTATACGCAGAGCGATATTCACAGCGCTATGTGCAGTCAGCCGCAGGTGCTCGTTACTCCTTCCTAGTCAAGTTACGCACAGAGTGCAGGGTACACAGTCTACGCTCCCACTGGAACATTCGACAAGGCAAGCAGTGCTGTGCACGTTGCTGTCGTTGCGTAGGCACTGTGCCACTAGCGCATACCTCGTGGTGCCGCACGGTAAACAGTGCAGGCATAGCCTGTTACTCACTAGCCCCCATAAATAAAAAATAAAAAAATGGGAACTATGCACATGAACAGACCCATGCCGGGGTTCCATGCCTGTACGACCTGTAACGCCAGCATCCCCACCCGCAGTGTTTCCCAGCCTTCCCAGACTTTGTGGAGGAAGTACGCTCCTCCTGGGATAGACCAGCTTCGGCTCCCAGCGTCTCCAAGCAGGCTACACCGCTCTCCTCCTTGGAGGGCGCAGATAAGCTTGGCCTGACGGGGTTTCCCCCGGTAGACTCCACCATCGCGGCCCTGGTGAGGCCCCGCCGGTGGGGGGGCTCGCTAGAGACCCGATGTGTCCTAACCCTCAGTGCAGGGTGACAGAGACGCATTTAAAGCAGGTGTACACAGCAGAGGCACAGGCAACCCGCTCGGCTAACACAGTGAGTGTGCTGACTGCGTATTTGGATGGAGTGTTGCGCGAGGCCCCGCTTCCGGAGCCGGTGGCCTCAGAGCTGCGTCTCCTGTCCGATACACTGCTGCAGATCTCCGGTCTGCAGGGGCAAGCCCTGGGCCGAAGCCTGGCGGGCTTAATTGTGGCACATAGACAGCTGTGGCTGTCACAAGCCAGGGTCCCTGACGCAGATAAAGCTGCGCTGCTGGGTGCGCCCATATCCCCGGAACATACGTTTGGGCCAGCTGTGGAAGAGATTCTGCAGAAATCTCTTCGGGAACGGGAAGCTTCCCGTCAGGTGGCTGCACTGCTCCCTCCCCGCGCTCCGGCGTGGACTAGGTTGGGCCATTGGTGGGCTCCCCAGACTCAAACTGTTACCAGAACAGTTCCAGTCCCCACAGCCCCGCGGGGTGACCTAAGGCATCGCCTTCAAGGTAACAGAGCCCAACCAGCAGGTAGAGGAAACGCAGGTCGTGGTCGATCCACATACCAGCGTCTCAGGGGTCGTTTTCAGGGCCAGCACGCTACGCGCTCACCCCAAACTGCTCAGCCCCAGCCTCAGCAGCCCCAGCAGGGCCCCTGAATGCTGGCGGCCTCAGACCCCCTTTTAGGCACAACAGCTGCAGTACTGGCGCGCTTGCACCACAGATACCTGGGTGCTCACTACCGTGCAAACCGGCTATGCGCTTCAGTTTCGCTCGGGACCTCCTCCCTTTCGAGGTGTCATAAGCACCTTCGTGCCAGACCCCTTTCAGGCCTTGGTACTTCAGGAAGAAGTGGCTGCCTTGCTGCGCAAGCAAGCCATTCGTCGAGTAGACCCCTTCTCCCAGGAGGAGGGGTACTACTCAAGATACTTTCTGGTACCCAAAAGAAATGGAGGGGTTCGCCCCATCTTAGATCTGAGGCTCCTGAACGGGTTTCTGAAAGAAAGGAGGTTCCGAATGCTGACACACTGTCACATCCTCCAGTCTGTCCGGCCGGGCGACTGGTTCACAACTGTGGACTTACGGGACGCATACTTTCATATTCCCATTCGTCCAGAGCACAGGAAGTTTCTGCACTTTTCCTTTCAAGGAAACCCGTACGAGTTTGCTGTGCTGCCGTTCGGTCTCTCTCTAGCTCCACGTACATTTTCAAAGTGCATAGACGCTATACTGGCTCCCCTGCGGCTGCAGGGGATCAGAGTTTTAAACTATCTCGACGACTGGTTGATCTGTTCCCAGTCTCGAGAGGGAGCTCTAGCCCACACAGCAATTGTGACGGAGCATCTGGTCAGACTGGGTTTAGCCTTGAACGATGCAAAGAGTCGGCTCGCACCAGTGCAATGCACCACGTATTTGGGGCTCCGGCTGGACTCCAATGCAATGCGCGTATACCTGTCGGACGACAGGGTAGCAGCTATTCGGATGACAGGGTAGCAGCTATAGGGATCGCAGGTAACCCTCAGGGTGTGCCAGAAACTACTGGGTCTGATGGCCGCAGCCACAGTAGCGATCTAACTGGGTCTGCTTCGCATACGCCCGCTGCAAGCGTGGCTCAATGCATTTCATCTCAACGCCAAACGCGACAAACACTGCAGGTTGACTGTGTCTCACACATGCTCAGCAGCCCTATGCTGGTGGAGGGTTCCCTCTCACCTGCGCAGAGGGGTGCAAATGGGAGTAGTATTAAATCGCCAAGCGGTGACAACAGACGCCTCCAACCAGGGTTGGGGAGCAGTCTGAGAGGGCAGGGGAGTCCGCGGATCCTGGTCGGACCGCTGGGCACCCCATGCTGGAATTGCAGGAGGTGTTCCTTGCTCTCCAGCACTTTCTTCCAGTGCTGAGCGGCACACATGTGTTGATCCGGACGGGCAGCACAACAGTAGTAGCGAATATCAACCACCAGGGAGGCCTTCGGTCTCCGGGGTTGCATCGCATAGCTTTCAGGCTATTAGTATGGGCCCAGGCTAACCTGCTGTCCATGCGGGCAACGCACATTCTGGGAGTGGCGAACTTGGCAGCGGATCTCCTCTCCAGGAGAGGTCCGCATCCGTCAGAGTGACGGTGGAGCGTATTTGGGAACTGTTCAGGAAGGCGCAGGTTGGGGAGCAGTCTGAGAGGGCAGGGGAGTCCGCGGATCCTGGTCGGACTCGCTTCGGCTGAGACGACACTTTGCCCCCTATGGTACTCCCTCCAATGCTTAGGCGGTCCACTCGGCATAGATGCCCTAACGCACGTTTGGCCCAAAGCGTTTTTGTACACCTTTCCTCCTATACCATTGTTGCCGGCTTTTCTGGAGAAAGTCCGGTCAGAGAAAGCATCAGTCCTCCTAGTGGCCCCCAGGTGGCCCAGGAGAATATGGTTTGCAACCCTGTGCCAGCTGCTGTACGGCCAGCCTTGGGAGATCCCGCTTCGTCTGGATCTCCTCACTCAGGCACAGGGCTCCCTTTGGCACACGGATCCAGGCAGGTTCCAGTTGTGGGTCTGGCCCCTGAAAGGGACCGCTGGTTAGCCCTAGGGCTATCGGACGCGGTTGTGAGCACCATGCAGAATGCTAGGGCAGACTCCACTAGGTCGGTGTATACCTACAAGTGGAAGTGTTTTCAAGCCTGGTGCCTGGCTAGGAACCATGACCCTGTTACTTGCCCGTTGCCAGTTATATTGCAGTTCCTGCAGGAATTGCTTGACGCTGTAAGGTCCCCTTCCACGTTAAAAGTGTATCTGGCAGCTATATCTGCTTGTCATGCCCCCGTAGATTCTATGTCCCCGGGTGCACATATTTTGGCTACGCGCTTTCTTAAAGGCGCATGGAGATTACATCCTCCTAGGAGGTCTGTTCTTCCCGAGTGAAGTCTTAACATTGTACTGGAGGCTCTTACAAATGCCCCGTTTGAGCCTTTCGACTCCATAGAGCTGAAGTACCTGTCTATGAAGACAGCCTTCCTTTTAGCTATCGCCTCTGCTAAGCGGATCAGTGAGCTGCAGGCGCTGTCCGTGCACAGCTCCTGCATGCGTGTGTGGGAGGATGGAAGCAGAGTTTCGCTGCGCACCAACCCCAATTTCCTCCCCAAGGTGATCACAGCTTTTCATATTAACCAATCGGTGGAACTGCAGTCTTTTCATCCGCCTCCATTTACTTCATCGGAGGATGAGAGGCTAAACTTCCTCTGCTCAGTGCGGGTATTAAGGTATTATGTACTTAAGACGAAAGCTTTGCGTAAATCGGACCAGCTTTTTGTTTGTTATGGTACACAGACTATTGGATAGCCCCTCTCTAAGCAGCATCTGTCACACTGGATTGCGGACACAGTGTCAACTGCATATAATGGTGCAGGTTTACCCCCACCTGGTAGAGTAGCTGCGCATTCAACTAGAGGGTTGACTACATCTTGGGCCCTTTTTAAGGGCGCTTCGATGCCTGATATTTGTACTGCGGCTAGCTGGGCTACGCCGCATACTTTCACCAGATTCTACCACATTAATGTGGTAGATCCTGCTGTGGCGTCTGTGGGCACAAGGGTCCTTGAGGGTGTAAGTTCACACCGCTAACCTCTGGGTTAGACAGTGTTGTGCGTCCCTCATATGCTGCTGGTATACATTATCCCATACTTAATGTTGGTGGTCGTCTTCGACTTGAAAGGGAACGTTAGGTTACTTACCGTAACCCTGGTTCCCTGAAAGAGAAGACGACCACCAACCGCGAGGTCACTTCGGTTGCCCTCACGGGTTCGACAGAAAAAGAGGGAGATCTTCCGGTGAGTGACGGTTTTATACCCTCGGTAGGTGGGACCGAGTGCGTCATCACAGGAAGGGGCCTTCGGCAGCTCTGATATAGAGAGCTCAGTATTACCTACCTCTAGGGCAGGAAATATCCCATACTTAATGTTGGTGGTCGACTTCTTTTTCAGGGAACCAGGGTTACGGTAGGTAACCTAACATTACATTTCATAACAAATGTACAGGTATCAATGCATACATGTTACATTTCATAACAAATGTACAGGTATCAATGCATACATGTTACATTTCATGCCGTATAAACAAATGTTATTTTCTGAGTCAATTTTATTTTACATTTACATTGCAATACTGTGTTTAATTAAAAAACGAGGTTGTTAAAAAAAAAAAAAACGTTAAGTGCTGTAGAATATTTTATCATAAAAAAAAATCAAAACAGAGGTATTGCATTTTCCTTTTTTGAATTAGTTTACATACCAGTACAAGTCACTTTCTACATGTCTTCACCAGTTATCAGACGTTTCATATTCTTTACCCGTTTTCTGCATGTGTGCTTATCTGGTAGTATTACAAAATTAAGCAATTCACTCAATTGTCGTTACTGTACACTAATGAAACAGGTGACCACACAATGCCGATAGCCGTCACAAGCTATTGCATTAGCATTAATGACATTTCACTTCAACCTCAGTTGCAGGATTTCAAAGTGAATCCCGCCAGTTGTGGCTGAAATAAATGACACTATGTAACACAATTTTTGTTCCTGGGTAGTAAGTGTTATTTCCTAATTGCTTATGCCTCAAAAGTATAGAAAATGGCTATTATTCCCCACAAACTGCTTTTGTGACCAGGACAGTGATATTTTGAAATTTACCTATTTCCAATGAGAAAACGGGTGAATTTATGTCTTTACGTTCACATAAAGTCAGAAAAAAACAACATATGAATCCAAATTAACATGTATTTATACTAAAGTAATACAAAAATGACTACAAAAGATTTAGAAGTGAGTAGTTTTTCGGGATTTACGATTATACTGTAAATCACTTTCACGAATCAGCCGCCAAATGTAGTCTCCCATCATGTTCTCGTTATACTGTCCTTGGCGTTCAAAGTCCAGTATATCCTGGTGGAAGCGCTCGCCTTGCTCCTCCGAGTACGCTCCCATGTTCTCCTTGAATTTATCAAGATGAGCATCAAGGATATAGACTTTGAGGGACATCCTACAGCCCATTGTGCAGTAGTTCTTCACCAGAGTCTCAACCAGCTCCACATAGTTTTCGGCCTTGTGATTGCCCAGGAGGCCCCGAACCACTGCGACAAAGCTGTTCCAAGCCGCTTTCTCCTTACTAGTGAGCTTCTTGGGGAATTCATTGCACTCCAGGATCTTCTTTATCTGTGGTCCGACGAAGACACCGGCTTTGACCTTTGCCTCAGACAGCTTAGGGAAGAAGTCTTGAAGGTACTTGAAGGCTGCCAGCTCCTTATCTAGAGCTCTGACAAATTGTTTCATAAGGCCCAATTTGATGTGCAGTGGTGGCATCAGCACCTTCCAGGGGTCCACCAGTGGCTCCCACTTGACGTTGTTCCTCCCCACAGAGAACTCGGTCCGCTTGGAAGGGTCCACCATGCAGAAGTAGCAGTTGCTTGAGTGGTAAGTGGGTTCCCGCCAAATTCTTGGGATAGCAAACTTCATGGCTCTCTTTTTCCCTCTGTACCATCCTACAAAAATACATTTATTTCACCCATGACTAATGTGTAAGAGATTCTCGCAACATTTTTCATATATGATATATTTTTTCAATAACATTGAAAATTGTAAAACATTTTCAAATTAAAAACTTTTACAATTTTAAAAATTTTAATAAATTTTATAACATAAAATTCCGAGCAACAATTGTCCATCTTACCTTCCAGAGTTTTTTTGCAGTGCTCGCAGGTGAAATGAGGTGCCCAGGGTTTGTCTTGATCCCCGACAGGCATGCCGAAATATGCCTTGTTGGCCTCACACATCTTAGCAGATGCTTCCACTGAGTACTTTTTCGCTCTTGTCTTGATAAATTGGCCGCAGACATAGCAAAATGTGTCTGCCGGATGCTTGCAGCCTCTTGATGCCATCTCAGAAAAATGCAGATATGTATCCACTTAGGCAGTTGGAACTAAACTGAACTGGTGGGCTTAAGGCCCCTGTATTTATACTACTATTTATATTACTGGAAAGTTCTAGAAGTTACTCCAAGTTTACTCAGCACTGAATCAATCTGGAATGTTCTGGAAAATAGGTAAATTTCAAAATATCACTGTCCTGGTCACAAAAGCAAAGTTTGTGGGGAATAATAGCCATTTTCTATACTTTTGAGGCATAAGCAATTAGGAAATAACACTTACTACCCAGGAACCAAAAAAAAAAATAATAATTTGTTACACGGTGTGATCAGCGCCATAAGGCCGAGCTGAAAAACATGGTCACCACTCTTAAAGGGGCCGCACCCAGCTACCGCAGAACCATTAGAACAACGCAGAGACATGTTGTGTCCGACTGTACTTATATTTAGCTAAATGCTGTACCTGTAATAACTGCCTTTGTGCTACCCCTGTCCCTTAGAAGCATGACATTGTGATTGTAGCTCAGTTAGTCTTATTTTTCAGTGCTGTTTTATAGTTACCAATAAACTGCCTGGTATTTGAACTGATCACAAGCTATCCTCCTGTCCTTGGGTGTGTGTACTAGCATTATGAAGATGAAAACAAATGTAATTACAGATTAATCCACATGGTGGAAACAAGAGCAAGCTTTTCTGTGGTCACATGAGATGCTGCAATATAAATGTAAATGCAGCGATTACATAATACATTCCTCTCAGCTCCTGATCATTTGTTTTGAACACGCCATTCAGGCTGGTAATATCTGACAAGTAGCAAGCAGCAGCCGCTTGGGGAGGGAGTGAAAAGCATCATGGGGCCTGTGTTATCTGGGCTTAACTGGAGAGAGCCATATACTCCTGTCAAAATATCCTGTGAGCTCACAACAGTGTAAGGTACTGCACGCAGGCAATAAAAATGTGCATTATAAATGTCATATGGGAGATACTGAAATTGAAGAAGGAATCTATGAAAAAGACCAAGGAGTTTATGTTGACTCAGAAATGTCTTCATCTAGACAATGTGGGGAAGCTATAAAAAAGGCCAACAAGATGCTCGGATATATTGTGAAAAGTGTTGAATTTAAATCAATGTTAAAAGTTTACAATGCATTGGTAAGACCTCACCTAGAATTTTGTGTTCAGATCTGGTCACCTTGTTACAAAAAGGATATTGCTGCTCTAGAAAGAGTGCAAAGAAGAGCAACCAGAATTATCCTGGGTTTAAAAGGCATGTCGTATGCAGACAGGCTCAAAGAATTGAATCTGTTCAGTCTTGAACAAAGAAGACTATGACTACTATTCAAGCATTCCAAATTCTAAAAGGTATTGACAATGTCGACCCAGGGGACTTTTTCGACCTGAAAAAAGAAACAAGGATCAGGGGTCACAAATGGAGATTAGATAAAGGGGCATTCAGAACAGAAAATAGGAGGCACTTTTTACACAGAGAATTGTGAGGGTCTGGAACCAACTCCCCAGTAATGTTGTTGAAGCTGACACCCTGGGATCCTTCAAGAAGCTGCTTGATGAGATTCTGGGATCAGTAAGCTACTAACAACCAAACGAGCAAGATGAGCCGAATGGCCTCCTCTCGTTTGTAAACTTTCTTATGTTCTTATGTGTGTACAACCTTGAAGCCAGTGAGATTGTGGGATGACTGGCAAGAACCTTTTTTTTGAAACAGCACATTTATGGAGCCACAGATCCAAACAAAAATGAAAGATGAATTCCCTTAAAAATGACTTACGCATGATTCAATTTTAATTAATCATTTTAATGGCCCTTGGATACATCAAGTATGAGATACAAAACCTGAGCAAGCAGGCGAGCCGTGGAAACACCCTGTTTTGTTGCCGTGGGCAGTCGTAGCCGGGAGCGCCAGGTAGTGGAAACGGGGCATTTGCCGGTACCTGACTTACCTTGAAAATGCCTGGAAAATCCATTAAAATCATGTGACAATGCGACCAGCCCCACCAACATTATACAGAGAGCAGGTGGCGCTGGCAGAGTTCAGAGGTCACACTGTCACATGATATAGGTGGAATGTTCAGTCCCAGCACTTAGTATTCTCCAGACAAAATCAAGTAACAAGTTTTAGAGAAAACTGATTAAACTTAATACTGGAGCAACAGACCTACAGCTAGAGAACATCATAAAATAGCAAGGAGAAGACCATTTGAAACTACTTCCAGTTGTCTCTAAAGAAAGCTCTTAGTTTGCATACAGTGTCTTTAGGGTAAAAGCATGGTATTGGTGCCAATAGAGAAAGACATTGGGTGGTTAATGAAATAAACCTGGTTTGTTTTTAAAACATTAAAGAGTTCATCCATGTTATTTATTTTTTTTTGTTTTATCTCTAGCATTTCATAATTAACTGATTTATGACAATACAGCAGTTCCATAAAGAAAATCCTGGATGTCCTTCCCCATGGTCTTTATAAAACCATAACAATAATGAAATACGGCACATGAAACATTTACAAATAGTTTTTCTGTAAATGTACGTCATTATTTTCCAATTTACTATATTCCAGAATAGATACTGTTATAAAACAGGCCCTAAATCCTGTGCTGCCTGAAAGGGTTAAAGGTTCAGTGACAGTGTTGTGAACACAGCTCCTCGCTGCTCACTTAACATCGCACCGTTTAATGTGCTGTCAGTGTGCTCTGCTTTGTTACAGCATTGCAGAGAATCTGTTGTCAGCTTACTCTTGCTCGCAGTGCTTCTAAACCTCTTGTCAGCATATTCTAATTCACAGGGATGAATACCCTGCCAATTGCTATTCAGTCAAGCGCTCTGGCCAAGATTAGGCCTTGTACCAAACACCCTCATTACTTAAATGACAGCTTTTAAATGTAATAACAGGTCTCCATAGCTATAGCTGTAGGGAAGTCCACATATTTAAATTCCATATTGGGTTACAGGTATAAGTGAGGTTAATGAATATCCTAGCAACTGAAGTTCTGTGTTTCTGTGCCAAACATTGTAACAGGCGAATACAATATCCGGGTTCTACAGTCAGTGTTGCTCTGCCACTGCGCATCACCCACCACTTGGTGTCAGATGTAACAAGTAATCAATTGGCTGATTAGGCCCTGGGGCATGTTTTAAAATGCATTAATTAATAATAAGTCTGCTTATCACTGCTTAATTTGATAAACAACAGCATTGATTTAAACAGAATACCTCCTGACAGTTATTGGGGTCATATGCCAGTCAATAAGAATACCTTAGTAACCATACTTAAAGCTACAGTGTAGCCCAGTGTTCCCCACCCTGCTTACCACTACATCACTCAATGAGCCATATAGGCATTTACAGCAGAAGTGTGACACACAGAAGCTCTGTTATAACATTATTATACTGTAATGACAAGACTGTACAGCAATACCTATAGCTGTGATATGTGAAGGTTTTCACCTTCTTAAATATGCTAGCTAGAGGAATCGCAGGGCAGCTAACCGGGGATGTCTTGGAGTGAATATGGTTTTAGTACCATCATGTATGCAATGTGTTCTGTGTTTGGACTTCCAATCCTGCACTCCCCCCCCCCCCCCCCCCCCAAATTATAAAAAAATATATATTATAAAGCCCTTTTCTACTTGCACTGCTTCAGGAAAAAGCAACTGCAACTGAAGGATGTTATCCATCAAGAAGTGTTGTGTGTTACAGTGAAAATTGCTGATGGAATCCCTCCTTGGGACAAATGGTCAAATTAAGCAGCATTTCAAATATCCTTAATGAGGCTTAGGCACTTTTATACTGTCGAGCTCCATTGACTTTCAACATGTTTTTTGGCAGCACCCTGAAATGATACACTTCTTTGCCTCAGACCGTACAATAACCAGCCTGAATCTTGCCCTTATTTTACATTTAAAAGATAGAGACAGAAAAAAAACTGGACCCATCTATTCAACACCCGGACGTGGAACTGTTTCCATCATAGTATGAAGATGGAATTTGAGAATCTTTCCTTCTCTGGTTTTAAAGATCGTATTTGGGAATTGCTTAGAGCCTCCTGCCAATGCTTCTCCTTCCCTCCACCTTAACAAACAGAGGTCTTATTTATTCTATTCTTTCATCTGTGCATGCTGCTGATTAAGTTTGAACCACACATGTTTTCCAGGGCCCCCATGTATCCATGAGGGTAGAAGCTCTTGAAAGTGTCATGAAGTTATTCCACATACTGTAAGTCATTTAAATATACTTTGTCGTGATACTAACACCTCACATGATTGCTGAATGACATCTAGGGTTAAATACCACTTATTCAATTCTAAATTAACTATGGCCATTCACTTTTCCTCAAACTGATAGCTCTCAATTTACAGCCGTGGTGAGAGAATACATCTGGAGGGATGCTGTCACTTGTGCAACTCAGGATTAAGTCGATACTGAAATAGCAACAGCACGTACTTCACCTCTACACCAATCAATAACCTACACAGCAGTAGAAGCTGGAGCAAATAGGTGCTTTTATGTCCTCACATGTTACATGCACCTTATTTATTTATTTTATTTATTTATTTCTTAGCAGACGCCCTTATCCAGGGCGACTTACAATCGTAAGCAAAAACTTATCTGAACTGTAGACTGTTGAGCTATACTAGAGTCTATACTGAAACTGTTATTTTTTCCTAACTACTAATAAACTTTATTATAAGTTCAAGTCTAAGCAGAATTATGAAGAAGTCCTATTCTGGAATGCAGACTTATTTATACTAGTCAATTTTGCATCTTTTTATTTGTTTGTTGTCTTATTTGCTCATGTTTGCTCTCGTTTATGTCTAGTTCAATATTATAATTTTTTTCTTGTATTCAAATTTAACGGACACCCTTGTCAACACCCCCACCGCTATAAAAGAACAAGGGTCAGCTTCTATTGTGATGCCTGAAGGGGGGCTACAAGAAGAGCCGGGGTTTTGTCAGCAGTGGATCTGATATTTACTTATCTTTTCAATTGACAATAGACTGGTCTGTATTGCGTTAGGGGGGTGCATCAAGGACCAGGCTAAACTCATCTAGAAATCGTCTAGAAAAAAAGATAAGGGCTGGATTTACTGATACAGTGGAGGTGACCCCTCCTACCACTTAGATCCAGCTGAACAGCTGACGTGTGGCCTGGTCTGCCTGCCACCCTTTAAGTCTGTTATGAACTTTGATATTCTGTCACACACTAGACTATGTTGTTCTGTCACACACTAGACTATGTTGTTCTGTCACACACTAGTCTATGTTGTTCTGTCACACACTAGTCTATGTTGTTCTGTCACACACTAGACTATGTTGTACTGTCACACACTAGACTATGTTGTTCTGTCACACACTAGTCTATGTTGTTCTGTCACACACTAGACTATGTTGTACTGTCACACACTAGACTATGTTGTACTGTCACACACTAGACTATGTTGTACTGTCACACACTAGAATATGTTGTTCTGTCACACACTAGTCTATGTTGTACTGTCACACACTAGACTATGTTGTTCTGTCACACACTAGACTATGTTGTACTGTCACACACTAGACTATGTTGTACTGTCACACACTAGTCTATGTTGTACTGTCACACACTAGAATATGTTGTTCTGTCACACACTAGACTATGTTGTACTGTCACACACTAGTCTATGTTGTTCTGTCACACAATGTCTCAGCATTCCAAACTCAAAGTCCTAGTACAAAACCATTTCAAAGGAATGGACAGGATCAATGTCACACTGCTTTCAAGTCAACCCCACACCTCCCCAAATAAAACACAATATACACATGATACAGTTTAACACATGCACTTTATTTATTTATACAGAAAAGTTACTAGACTGTAATTACCTTTCTGACTGAGAAACACCATAGACCTTGCAGTACAATATCACACATGTGGCACCACTGAAGTGTATTACAATTATCATTTTGACACTAAAAACACATATTTATATATTATTATTGTCACAGGGTTACTTGGCCTACAAGCCAATGTCAAATAGACTATTTCAAAATACTACGGCATTAGCTCAAATTACCTTCAATAGCACGACGACCACTGTTTGTTTGTTTGTTATTTCTTTCTTTCTTTCTTTCTTTCTTTCTTTCTTTCTTTCTTTCAAAACAGAGATCAAAATTAGTAAAATATTTGAAGAAAAGGGAGTGCGTCTCTTCAGCCAAGAATGTGACAGTCTGAAAGGTCTGACATGATTAATATTACTAGGTTTGGGTTTTAAAATATTACCACAACAAAACTCTTCACAGGCTCAGTCAAACATTTCGAGACGGATATCTGGACGGTCAGCAAATCTGCTTCCACGCAGCCATGTTAATGAGATGTCTCAGTACGTGTAACACACAAATACACTTCATTCTATAATGAGGATCGCCGTTTGAATACTCAGGAGGCAAACGTATAACATTAAACCGCATCAATGTTGATGATCCTAGCAAATTCTGCTGATCCTGCTGCTTTCTGGTCTTTAACGTTAATACACCACTGAACTTCCTATGTTGCGTGTGAGATCACCAACCCTAAGCTCTCTACAGGTGATTGGTGCCACTCGTCATCCAATCACAAAGCGCCTGTGTGCCATTGCAAAGTTGTTAACCCCAGAGTCTTCTGCTGGTTTGGTCAGTTTTTAATCTTCTTCAAATAAAGCTCTTATTTTTTGTGATCTGCATAACGGCTTACGGATCTTACAACAAAAAATAAATAAAAATGCGTCAATCGTAGGAAACAACTAATCAGTTTAATTTATAAGACAAATCAACGGATTAAAAATGTTTAAAAATAATTTTACTGCATGGCGTTTGTTGTTTGCTAAAATCCAACTGTACAGCATATATTTTAGTGATCGTGCTGAAGAGCCCTGTCATCAACACCCTGGTTTGCTGGTAAGTTTATTATTTGTATAACTACGTTTCTCAACTGTTTTCTCAGCATACTGTGAGATAATGATAATTGTATATTAATAAATTTAAATGAGACGATTCCCTTTGCTTTGGTCTATAAATTCCGCCCATATTGTCGCGTCAATCTTTGATTCCTGGCAAATGTTGAAACAAAGTAATTATTTTTTTGCGCCGTGGTATTTTCAAGGATAGTTCAGTTACTGTACATAAAAAACACATTTGAATTGATAGCGTTACAATCGTGTTGTGATGTCGCAAAAACGAAAAAAACTTCATTGGATTTTTTTGTTGTACTTTTTTTTTTCTTGATGAAACGAGATAATGTCTGGAACGCAAAATGCGTACTCTGCATTGTTTTAAATCTAAGTACTCTTTTATTTATCTTTCATAAGAAAGCTGAATCACAGATTTCACATAGATCTAATCGAGAGACCTGGTAGTATAGATTTTTTTTTCAAACTCGATTGCATGTATGAAAAATTGCTGTGCTTGTGTAAGAAGGTGGAGGTTGACATATTTAGCACGGCTTTTTAAGTTATGGCTGTAACTGAATGGTGGCTGTTTGTAGTGCTGCTTATTCTAGCCCTACTTTAGAAATGTTGCTAAAGAATAACATTTAGAATCTCGGTTATTATCAATCTGCTTCTAAAAAGGAAGGTCGGGTGTCTTTCTCTATGTGTGTTGGATTTAAAAAAAATATATATATATTTTTTGCGCACGGTCGAAGATCGTTTTTTTTTTTGTTAGCATCGATCTGTGATGGTGGCGCTGTGGTGTAGTAACATTTCTTTATTTTGACAATTTTATTAAAATACAACAAAGCGGGACGTGGTATTATTATAGAAAACTGTTCTGTAGATTGCACTTCATTGGAGGGGACCTGGATGCGGCTTGGAAATCTTTTTTTAACGTTTAGTGTGATTGTGTGTGTTTTTTTTTCGTTTTTTTTTTCTTCTTTTTTCTCGCAGTACTGTATTGACGGGAATGCCCCAGAAGGTCTATCTGATCTTTATGATCTAATTGCAGTTGATACAGGATTTAGAAGAGGCGGGGTTTACTACAATGTGTCAGCCGTTTAGTTTTCCTTTTCTTAGAAATCTAAGTCTAAATGGGGTACACATGGCACTGGCTGCCCTTCGTCAATGAAATAAGATTCTCAAATGATTAACTGTAAAGTAAGTGCTGTGTTTCTTTTATTATGGCTTCAGAACATGGGTTTTCAAAAACTGCTGTATACATTTTTGTATGTGGTAGTTATAGTACAGTAATTCAAATCTGGTTTCTTGTTTAGTAATTTATTTAATAATCTATATATGTCTGTATATATACATACACGTGTGTAGTCTGGTTGCTTCAAAAATACCAGTTAAAAAAGCCTTGTGTTAATAAACAGCATTTATTTATTTAATGTATTTATTTTAGAGTGTTAGGAATAGACTGTCCAAACATTTATGAACCTCACCTGCTTAAATGCTGTTACCCTACTTTGGTTATAATCAGAAGCCCCCTTTTTGTTCTTGGTTCAATAACCGTCTGCCACACCTGGCTAGTTGTAACCTAATATTTATATGTTCATTCCTCAGCATTTTTTTGTCCCCCACAGTACAATACAGGTTTTGATTTTATATGGTACCATGTTGTGGAATGCAAACAACCCAAGTTTATGGTGCCAGTATACTGTGGGTTGGGTCAACGACTGTTCCCACCAAGTTGGTAATAACAATGTAGTGGACTTTTAATTGGAAACAGAATTGATGTGGTATACTCAGTTGCATGATTTTTTTATTCCCCATGAACATTTTGGAGGCCTGTGTTTGCAGGATTTTTAAATAGAGAACTGCTTAACTAATTGTGATTAAGCTTAGTAAGGGCTGAGTAGCGCCACTTTGGTATCAAAATCTAGAGATATTCAGAGGCTGTCTATCTGTCTGTATTGCTTAAATTTGTACATACTGTGGATATAGGTCTCTTGATCTAATTCTTTTTCATGGGACAGTAGTCTCCACGTATAGGACCACCTCCTAAGAGAACCCTACACCTAAGAGAATACCGTTGTGGTGAAATCATTTTTCCCGTTGTAAATGCTCCACTTAAAAGAACACAGTTTTGACACCGCTAGCGATTTGTTCACAACTGATACAGTACGATTTTGTAATCTGATAACTCCTCATCAAACTTAAATTCAAATGGTTTATTTAATCTTTTCAGATGTGACTTGTCATTGAGTGTCTTGAGGCACACCAATCTGGCTTATTAAATCTTTCCCGAACCGCCGTCATATCATTACCTCGTTGCGTATTCTGATTTCCACGAATGCACCTCATCGCTACAAAACAGCATGTAAACACACGGCAAGACACGCTGCTGATTCTCTTGCTACAAAAAAGCTGGAAATTGTTTGAGCTCCTGAAAAAAACCTGAATCGGACACAAGTCGCAGAACAATGTGGTGTTTACCATTCTGTTAAAATGTTGTGTGTGTCTTGAATATTGCTCCTCTGCAAGTATTCACAATTAATCTAGCCGCAAACTAGATACAGTGCAGTGAGAAAGACTTCGTCAAAATGTTTGTCTACATTTAAGTTCCTTTTAGTGTTTCTCTAGTTAAATGAAGATAGATTCACTGTAACATGGATACACTATGGAAACTCATTCTTGGCATGCAGAAAAACATCGCCTTTTGTGCTCACTTTCAGCAACATAATAAAGCTCTCTCTTCATGAATGAAAGTGAATGGGGATGCTCTGCAGCCAGCCGAGAGGTACCATGAAATTATTGTGTCCGGGCAGGAAGACCACTGTACATAAAGAGCTTTGAAAAGAACCATGATGCTGGGTTTCATTTTCATGTTTTGCAGGCCTTTGTTTTTGTTTTCTTCTGAATATATTTTCTGTTCAGACAGGATCATTTAAAAGTACCTTTCTACTGTATCTCCTGTCTCCTGAGAGGAGTGAAATGTGATCTCATTGCAGAATCAGCCACCCTGTGCGGCTGGCTGCTGTGAATGAGTAAACATGGCCAGGCAGAGGCAGCTCGCAAGGAATCGTGGGTATTTTACTGTAGCCCACCCCTACCAATACACCCGCAATGTGTAGTAACGCTAGGGTCGCTTTGCTGGAAAGGCTGGTTATTTATAAATGAAAGCTGAAAAATGATTCGGAAGCTTAGGCTGGTATTCGGGGGAAGGATTATTGAATGATTTCTGTCTTTAGGATTATTGAATAATTGCTCATTAGATCACTTCCTATATAAATCTCAGGTAAACTCACCTGGGCTACTTTTGGAAAGCAATCTTGGTTGTTTTTTCACCATTCATTCTAGTGGTATAAAATGAACTCAAATTCAATTGCCTTAAGTTTTTGAATGGGTTTTGAATGCGCATAGTGCAAAAACTCAGGCAGGCAGAGGAAGCAGTGAAAAGCAACAGACGTACACACACACACATGCACACACACGCACACACAAACATACACAGAAAAAACAATGCACATGCATGACCATCGATGGTGATCAAACAATTATGATAGATCGATGCATCACACCAGCCTTAATATGGAATGTGACCACATGCCAATGAGAAACATCCAAAAGTGATGCCAAGCAATAGTTGCAGATGGTGTTGCAAATATGTTGCAGGAAAAAAAGCTGAGTTCAAATGGTTAATTTAGTAGTCATTCAGTGGTGTGAGAGGGTATTAGATGCCAGCGAGATGGTTTTCTTTTGTTTGTTTAAATGTATTTTCTTTCTTTAGGCCAAAAGATGTAAATGTAATAACACAGGGTAACCTGAAATGAAAACATTATCATGAAGATAAAACATAGACATGCTGTTCAAGCATACACATTTTAATTAGAATAACAAGTATACTATACATAAAAGCAATGTACACAATATTACCAGTAAATAAATATGTAAGATCATTATTTCACAACAGTTTGTTTGATTTCTAGTAGGGTGTTAGTTATCCTTTGGCAACAATCAAAGCTCAGACCCTGTGAAATTACTTTGTACCAAATCTTGTTAGATGTCAGGCGTAGTGTTGCACCATTCATCATCAGAGCAAGTGCCAGTTCAACAGTGGATCATGGGCTGTTCCAATAGGTGCCAGTGGTTTAATTGGGTTTAAGTTGGGACTCTGGGCTGGCCACTGCAGATTGTCCTCCGATCAATCCCTAACGGACACAGCCGTATGGCAAGGCATGCTGTCATGCTGCTAGATGTAAGGGCCCTCCCCATAGTGTTGCATCAACTCGCAGAGTGTAGCTCTCACACTCACAAATGGCAATGACAAAACATTCTTACTGCAACAGGTTCTATATGAACACATTAAATACATTTCATGCCAGCTTTTCTAGAATATGTTTAGAAACGTTCAGTGGCTACCTAGAATTAAGTTGAGAGTGTATTTTCTCTTGCACTGTTTGTATGACAGACCTGCACAGCAACAAGTGAATGAGTAGAGTTACCCACCCATCTTTACACGTATTATAGTAAAAAACAAATCTTCTGCACTGCCTTAGAACAGCTTTTGTCAATATAGGGTTCAACTGCAAATCAACTTTTATTATAACCTGCTTCCCGGTATTCTTGCATCATTTTGTTCAGCTCAATTCCTACTCCAGACCAATGCATAGAATAGTGTTTGGAATTACACAGCATGGGCCTGGGGAAATCGTGTGTCACTGAGCTATTGTCTTTAAGATGGCAGCTGGCTGGGATGGCGGTAATACACCCTGCTGTCAATGTGGGCTTGTGAGAGTGTTCTAGGCCACTATGTGCACGTCAGGGCTGCAGAGACATGAATCCACAGTAATACTGTATTTTATCTGGTATTTTCTAATAGAAAAAATACTGTATTCAGCATTAAGCTTGCAGGTGATGAACACCCTAACAAATGACCAGAACATGTTTCAAACTAGAAAAGCTGTGTGTTATCCAATTGTAATAAACAGGGTTGGTGTTTATTCCTTACAATTAATTTTTAAAATCAATTTCTTAGAAGGGACATTGTTGTGATTGGCTTCAAATAAAAGCTGTTGAACAGTTTGACTAAAGCCCGGGACAGAGACAGACAGACAGACGCGGCACGGCACGTGAGGCATTTTGCCGCCTGTATCACTGCCATTGCTTTCATATGGTGTTGGACAGATCAGTGCGGGACGATACCGCTAGTCCCGTGGCGACGCTGAGCGGGACCGCTCAAATCAAATCCAGAGCGATTTCTTCTGGCTGCCGGTGCGGTACTGTCGGTGGATTAACCAATCAGAGCCAAGTGCTGACAACACATGCTTGCCAGGAAAAATCATGGATGAAACTGTTGTCTACGGAGGTGTCCAAGCACCCTGAAGTGTTTGATCTCTCCCATATTTCAGAAAAGAACAGGCAATTCAGTATTTTATACATCACCCCTGATAAGCATCCTTCCTGCCTTTTTTTTATTATTTCTGTAGTTCACTAAGTTTTTATTATTAAATAACTGGCTGTAAAAGGATATATTTTCTAACACTTTAGTAGCAGGCTACTTGCTGTCAGCAATGTATTGTGTGTTTCTTTGGTAAGCTCAGATTGTTCATTTCATACACCTGCATATAGACGACAGAAAAACAAAGCTGAAAAACAAACCAGTGTTTTTATTTAGTAGATTATATGGGGGGCATTACAGCTATGGCCAAAAGTTTAGCATCATGCCCTATAGAATTATTAATGTTATGTTGACATTGAAATTACCGTATTTACTTGAATTTAAGTCGCACTTTTGTGGCCAAAATGAAAGCTCAAATTTGGGGGGAGCGACTTTGATTCGAGGTTTTTAGTTAGGGTACCAATTTACATTTGCGCATGTCAATTATTCTGGTGCGCTTGAACAAGACCAACTGTACACATTACTGTCCACAACAGATATTAATCTTGGTACAGTACCGGTATATTAAAATGGCTGCACTGCTTAATGGCGGATTCTCCATCACTCTCTGATTCACTAACTTACTCACTGGTATTATGGTCTGTGCCTGGTTTAACTGTGGGAACCCCACTCGTGTAAACTCCAAAGTCCTAACTCAAACCTACAATAAACTAGACACTTCTGTCTTGCACTAATTTTGCTTGCAAACGTGACAGTCACGTTGGCCAAAATAAACAAACCAGGACAATAAAGCAGACCTAAATAAAGTTCAAGGTACTGGGTGCAACAGCTGATGCAGGACACACATATATAAAACCACTTTTTATAGTTGCATTTATTTTCACAGCTGTTACAAAATCTTGTGCAAAGAAGCAGAATTGCAGGATAGGAAATCTGCAAAAAATCTATTTAATCTCTGCTCTCTCTGAGGTTACTACGACTACTACTACTACTGCTAATAATAATAATAATAATAATCATCATCGGTTGAAGACCACGGGCAGTTCTAGTCTGTGTCTGCTCATATCCTGTATTGCACTGGAGTCATTTGGTCTGTTTGCAGTGACAAAATTGCTATTTTGTTGATACCTCGGTTTTTGTAATAAGCCTGGCTTGTATTGCATAAAATCACAAGATTGCATCATTTCTTGTGGTTAATGTGCGCACATCCTAATGTCTGAACCACCTACACATGCCTTCCTGACCAAAAGTAATGGTGACACATTTAACCATGAGTTTAGATTCACTTTGAAATGTTTTTGTTTCTGCTCAGTCATCCTATCCTGGTGAGTTTAAAACTCCATATATCCTCAATATGTGGTCTTTATTCCTGATGTATTTCTTGCATCCCCAGATGAATACTGTACATCTGGTAACATTGCATAGACAAGCCCTGATTCTGCTTCGAGGTTATCAGTATACTTTGATTAACCTCTCTCTTATCTGAAATACTGTGGAGGATCATGCACCGAGCAAATCCAGTAATCACATTTCTAATTTCAGCCGGTTGTGTTTGCTTTGCTTGAGTCAATATCAAAGCTGACATTACCGTAAAGCGATGTCACATGTAAACTTTACTGTACTGTATGCATGCTTCTGCATCTGACAGTGCATATTACTTGCTTACTATACCAAGCTGATCTCACTTTAATGACGCTCGGTTAATAATTAATTGTCGTTGACTTATACAAATCTCCATAATTGCTAGGTTTGCTTCCTGGCTGAGAAGTCGGTGGTTTTTGCTGGGGTTCCAGATTCCAGAGGGGCTCTGGCGTCCTGTGGGTTAGGGACTGTTTCTTCTCATCGCGCTGCAGGGGACTTGACCGGCCAGCCACCTTGTGTACTTAGGCAGACATTCTGCAGGGCTGGCCTTTGTCCTGCAGTGGCCAGTAGCTCACTGACACCCGCTTTCGAGTTCCTGGGTGTAAATGGGTAAACTGGCTTGGTCTTGGGATTGGAGGACGCCCACTGAACCTGCAGTTCTCCTGAGCTGTGTGAGGAATTGCTGCGGAATGGGGACCTATAATTGGACTTTATAAATTGGAGAGAAAATCAGGAGTAAAATAATTGGGCACTCTAAATTTAAGAATAACCTAGGCAGTTTAAATTACTGATTCAAACCTGATTGAGAAATTCTAAAATCTTTATGAAATGTAGTACATGATAAAGCCCCAGTACCTTCTAAGCATACTACTGGAGGCATTGACTAAGGTATTAAACTGGTCTTCAGTGAGCTCTTTCACTGCCTTTTGATAAAGCATTGCAGTATGCTGTACTTGTGCCTGTGTGCTTTTTTTGATATCCCTTTGTTTTTACAGCTGGGCCCCACTGCAAACTACCTACACGACTCAAAGTCATTGTAAAGAAAGAGTTGAACTTTGACCTGTGTAAAATAAATAAAACATTACAAGATTAAATAATGCTGCTTAGCAATGGCAAACCTGTATAAATGAACACGTTGATTCTGAGATGCTACCTCACCCCCTTTGGTGTCTGTAGGATACTCAGGCAGAAGCTGATTGAGAATATTAATGCATCACTTCTGAAGAATGGTGGCTATGGGGCCTGTTAGGGGTTACATTGGATTGGGAACTTTGCCATAGTTGTCTGAAGAATATTGACCCTTTCAACACTAAGGATTGGTTTATATTTGAATTGTGACTCAGCTATCTTCCTTAAACCTTTGTCCTAAAGAATAAAATCCTTTATTTGAGTATACTTGAGAACAGGACAAACCATTTTTTTTAATATATTTTTTTTTAACTTATATACTACCTGAGACTGGGATCCTACAGCAGGAGTCCCGTGAGGTTCCAATGGGATTTCTGATGGCATATGTTAACATACAGCACTAAGATAAGGACTGAAAGGGTTAAAGTACATGGTGGTAAATTGTACCTAATATACCGTATATTGCTATAATTTCATTAAAATCAGATTTTCCTTGTGGAAAATGCCCACATTATACTAAAGGTGGATGTTATTTGTTATGGTAATTTGTTTGAAGCTGTAGGACACAAACTTCCAGAAGCAACTCACATGTGCTGGATGCGTTCCATCAAGGGGAAGCACAGAACGGAAAAGATACAAAAGAAAAGAAAATATCATTAAAAATCAAACACACGTTTAACATATATGTGCTCTTTTCATATAGGAAAATGTGAGATCTAAGAAATGATGGTAGGTAATATATATGAGGTTTACTGGATAAATGTCCTATCAGTCACTGTTAATTAAAATGTAATCCCAGACCAAGTAAGTAACATCATATTCACACTATCTAAATACTGCGCCGTGAACACGAGTGCTGCCTATAACCTCCCTGTATTCCTTGTTAGTGGGATCAAAGCAGATCCAAGGCTGCAATCCTCGGAGTGGAGGGGGAGCTTCCCACGGCTTATTAAAGCACAGGAAAACTTTGAGGTTTTCATGTTCAATTCAAATCAGTTCATTGTTATTTTAATTGCTTCTCATGCCCAAGGGATTCAATAGGATGGTGTCGCAATGATAAGAATAAGGGCAGAGATAGCGTACAGTACCCTCCCAAGTGCTGGGACAGAAGAGTAAAAGCAGAATGACTGGGGAGGGGTTCTTCAGTGCTCCAGTTACTCTGCACCACTTTTACCCAACCTGGGCCTCTTGCTTATTAAATATGTTGGTATCCCTCCCTGCACAAATATGCACATATCTATTTGTTACTAATGCAAGACAACTGGGTGTGGCATTTCCTCTTCCTTTACCCTGCTAGGGCTGCCACATCCATCTTTACATCGAAATGGAGATCTGTTTATCTTATGCCTCATTTCCAGCAGTAGTGAAAAGCTTGAAATGTGTAGCTCTGCTCCCCTGTCTGCTTTTTATCCAGCACACACCTCCCTGCTATGTGATGACGCAGATGGTTAGAGAGGCTTTTTTAAAAAAAATTATATATACATAAGGTGGTTGTTGCAGAATCATTGAGGTCCTTTAACATCTCCAGTGATTTTAAATGTGCTACCAGTCTTGGTAGTTATCATTTGCAGAAATATATTTTGGAATAAAATAAAAGAAGAAATATCCAACATAGATGAGCTGCAATAGTAGGAAATAGATATGTTGGGATGTTAATGGTTTGCTTGTTTCAAATCTTGTTCATCCATTCAGATACCAAGAGGTTTAGTAAGCAAGGGGCCTGCGTGTGGTAACACTGGCAATAAACGCTTCATCACCACTCATTCCAAGTGTAATTGTGTGTCTCAATATTTGTATAAGTGTCAAATCAGGAATGAGTTGAAAAAACAGGGTTAGAAATTTAAGGGCAGTGGTCATTGGAAACGCTGCTGTCTGTGGATCATTCAAACCAACCCCTGCATCAGTGCAGCTCAATTATTTTCTTTTTTTTTGTTTGTTTCGGCCTACGTGAGTCACACTGTGGTTGGTATGTTTACAGAATAAGCTTGACTGTGAATGCCCTGTTGAATACAGGTTGCTTTACTGTGAGCTTTTGGTTTATTGTGACTCTTGAGATGCTTCATTCATTCACTCAGCTCAGATTCTCTGGAGCCAGTGAGTCCTAGTGTAGATGAACAAATGCCAGTTCATAAGCATCATTAAGACACTGAGTGACAATTGGCTGCATGTGAATTTCACGGTGAAGAGCTATTGGCCTAACATGAACATACATGTTGTTGTTCTTGCCCTTCATCCTGTGGAAAGACGTGCCTTATTTATGATTGAGAGTTTAAAGTTAGTACAGTACAGTATTCTAGATGGATGTACTAGAGATTGCACATATGGCAATACAGTTTTTTTTAACGTAAAATCAGATACCCTACTTGTATCTGTAATCTTCACTTGCATTGACAGTCGGGTGCAGGAAGTCTCAACCCTCAAAGTACTGGGTCCCTATTACTGTACCTCTGCAGCTGTAGAAGAACAGAAACTGGTTGGATGCTAGATTCTCTGAGGTGTGCTTTGTGCATGTTATTACTTTAAATACTGTCAATGTGGAATGCTGATCTCTTGTTTTCATAACTGATTTCTTGTTGGAGGCTGCACCATATGATGGGTACAGCAAGTTCTTTTAAATGCATGTCGTGTAAATTACTTTTGATTCATTTGTGCAAGCATGAAGAAGAATAAAAAAGTAAAATGACTGGGGAGATACAGTGAAGTAAAATGAGATACAGTGAAGTAAAATGACTGGGGAGATGCAGTGAATTAAAATGACTGGAGAGATACAGTGAAGTAAAATGCCTGGGGAGATACAGTGAAGTAAAATGACTGGAGAGATATATTGAAGTAAAATCACTGGGGAGATACATTGAAGTAAAATGACTGGGGAGATACAGTGAAGTAAAATGACTGGAGAGATACATTGAAGTAAAATGACTGGGGAGATACAGTGACGTAAAATGACTGGGGAGATACAGTGACGTAAAATGACTGGGGAGATACAGTGACGTAAAATGACTGGAGAGATACATTGAAGTAAAATGACTGGGGAGATACAGTGAAGTAAAATGACTGGGGAGATACAGTGACGTAAAATGACTGGGGAGATGCAGTGAATTAAAATGACTGGAGAGATACAGTGAAGTAAAATGCCTGGGGAGATACAGTGAAGTAAAATGACTGGGGAGATACAGTGACGTAAAATGACTGGAGAGATACATTGAAGTAAAATGACTGGGGAGATACATTGTAGTAAAATCACTGGGGAGATACATTGAAGTAAAATCACTGGGGAGATACATTGAAGTAAAATGACTGGGGAGATACAGTGAAGTAAAATCACTGGGGAGATACAGTGAAGTAAAATGAGATACAG
This sequence comes from Acipenser ruthenus, assembly GCF_902713425.1. Classification (NCBI taxonomy): domain Eukaryota; kingdom Metazoa; phylum Chordata; class Actinopteri; order Acipenseriformes; family Acipenseridae; genus Acipenser; species Acipenser ruthenus. Next base: position 98,505,687 of record NC_081191.1, read on the forward strand.
TGAAGTAAAATCACTGGGGAGATACAGTGAAATAAAATGACTGGAGAGATACAGTGAAGTAAAATGACTGGGGAGATACAGTGAAGTAAAATGAGATACAGTGAAGTAAAATGACTGGGGAGATACAGTGAAGTAAAATGACTGGGGAGATACAGTGAAGTAAAATGACTGGGGAGATACAGTGAAGTAAAATGAGATACAGTGAAGTAAAATGACTGGGGAGATAGATTGAAGTAAAATGACTGGGGAGATATATTGAAGTAAAATCACTGGGGAGATACATTGAAGTAAAATCACTGGGGAGATACAGTGAAGTAAAATGACTGGGGAGATGCAGTGATGTAAAATGACTGGGGAGATACAGTGATGTAAAATGACTGGGGAGATACAGTGAAGTAAAATGACTGGGGAGATACAGTGAAGTAAAATGACTGGGGAGATTCAGTGAAGTAAAATCACTGGGGAGATACAGTGAAGTAAAATCACTGGGGAGATACAGTGAAGTAAAATCACTGGGGAGATACAGTGAAGTAAAATCACTGGGGAGATACAGTGAAGTAAAATCACTGGGGAGATACAGTGAAGTAAAATCACTGGGGAGATGCAGTGATGTAAAATGACTGGGGAGATACAGTGAAGTAAAATGAGATACAGTGAAGTAAAATGACTGGGGAGATACAGTGAAGTAAAATGACTGGGGAGATACAGTGAAGTAAAATGACTGGGGAGATACAGTGAAGTAAAATGACTGGGGAGATATATTGAAGTAAAATGACTGGGGAGATACAGTGAAGTAAAATGAGATACAGTGAAGTAAAATGACTGGGGAGATACAGTGACGTAAAATGAGATACAGTGAAGTAAAATGACTGGGGAGATGCAGTGAATTAAAATGACTGGGGAGATATATTGAAGTAAAATGACTGGGGAGATACAGTGAAGTAAAATGACTGGGGAGATACAGTGAAGTAAAATGACTGGAGAGATACAGTGAAGTAAAATGAGATACAGTGAAGTAAAATGACTGGGGAGATACAGTGAAGTAAAATGACTGGGGAGATATATTGAAGTAAAATGACTGGGGAGATACAGTGAAGTAAAATGACTGGGGAGATACAGTGAAGTAAAATCACTGGGGAGATACAGTGAAGTAAAATCACTGGGGAGATACAGTGAAGTAAAATGACTGGGGAGATACAGTGAAGTAAAATGACTGGGGAGATACAGTGAAGTAAAATGAGATACAGTGAAGTAAAATGACTGGGGAGATACAGTGAAGTAAAATGACTGGGGAGATATATTGAAGTAAAATGACTGGGGAGATACAGTGAAGTAAAATGAGATACAGTGAAGTAAAATGACTGGGGAGATACAGTGAAGTAAAATGAGATACAGTGAAGTAAAATGACTGGGGAGATACAGTGAAGTAAAATGACTGGAGAGATACAGTGAAGTAAAATGAGATACAGTGAAGTAAAATGACTGGGGAGATACAGTGAAGTAAAATCACTGGGGAGATACAGTGAAGTAAAATGAGATACAGTGAAGTAAAATGACTGGGGAGATACAGTGAAGTAAAATCACTGGGGAGATACAGTGAAGTAAAATCACTGGGGAGATACAGTGAAGTAAAATCACTGGGGAGATACAGTGAAGTAAAATCACTGGGGAGATACAGTGAAGTAAAATCACTGGGGAGATACAGTGAAGTAAAATGAGATACAGTGAAGTAAAATGACTGGGGAGATACAGTGAAGTAAAATCACTGGGGAGATACAGTGAAGTAAAATGAGATACAGTGAAGTAAAATGACTGGGGAGATACAGTGAAGTAAAATGACTGGAGAGATACAGTGAAGTAAAATGAGATACAGTGAAGTAAAATGACTGGGGAGATACAGTGAAGTAAAATCACTGGGGAGATACAGTGAAGTAAAATGAGATACAGTGAAGTAAAATGACTGGGGAGATACAGTGAAGTAAAATGACTGGGGAGATACAGTGAAGTAAAATGAGATACAGTGAAGTAAAATGACTGGGGAGATACAGTGAAGTAAAATGACTGGGGAGATATATTGAAGTAAAATGACTGGAGAGATACAGTGAAGTAAAATGAGATACAGTGAAGTAAAATGACTGGGGAGATACAGTGAAGTAAAATGAGATACAGTGAAGTAAAATGACTGGGGAGATACAGTGAAGTAAAATGACTGGGGAGATACAGTGAAGTAAAATGACTGGGGAGATACAGTGAAGTAAAATGACTGGGGAGATACAGTGAAGTAAAATGACTGGGGAGATACAGTGAAGTAAAATGACTGGGGAGATACAGTGAAGTAAAATGAGATACAGTGAAGTAAAATGACTGGGGAGATAGATTGAAGTAAAATGACTGGGGAGATATATTGAAGTAAAATCACTGGGGAGATACATTGAAGTAAAATCACTGGGGAGATACAGTGAAGTAAAATGACTGGGGAGATGCAGTGATGTAAAATGACTGGGGAGATACAGTGATGTAAAATGACTGGGGAGATACAGTGAAGTAAAATGACTGGGGAGATACAGTGAAGTAAAATGACTGGGGAGATTCAGTGAAGTAAAATGACTGGGGAGATTCAGTGAAGTAAAATCACTGGGGAGATACAGTGAAGTAAAATCACTGGGGAGATACAGTGAAGTAAAATCACTGGGGAGATACATTGAAGTAAAATGACTGGGGAGATACAGTGAAGTAAAATCACTGGGGAGATACAGTGAAGTAAAATCACTGGGGAGATACAGTGAAGTAAAATCACTGGGGAGATGCAGTGATGTAAAATGACTGGGGAGATACAGTGAAGTAAAATGAGATACAGTGAAGTAAAATGACTGGGGAGATACAGTGAAGTAAAATGACTGGGGAGATACAGTGAAGTAAAATGACTGGGGAGATACAGTGAAGTAAAATGACTGGGGAGATATATTGAAGTAAAATGACTGGGGAGATACAGTGAAGTAAAATGAGATACAGTGAAGTAAAATGACTGGGGAGATACAGTGACGTAAAATGAGATACAGTGAAGTAAAATGACTGGGGAGATGCAGTGAATTAAAATGACTGGGGAGATATATTGAAGTAAAATGACTGGGGAGATACAGTGAAGTAAAATGACTGGGGAGATACAGTGAAGTAAAATGACTGGAGAGATACAGTGAAGTAAAATGAGATACAGTGAAGTAAAATGACTGGGGAGATACAGTGAAGTAAAATGACTGGGGAGATACAGTGAAGTAAAATGACTGGGGAGATACAGTGAAGTAAAATGACTGGGGAGATACAGTGAAGTAAAATCACTGGGGAGATACAGTGAAGTAAAATGACTGGGGAGATACAGTGAAGTAAAATGACTGGGGAGATACAGTGAAGTAAAATGACTGGGGAGATACAGTGAAGTAAAATGAGATACAGTGAAGTAAAATGACTGGGGAGATACAGTGAAGTAAAATGACTGGGGAGATATATTGAAGTAAAATGACTGGGGAGATACAGTGAAGTAAAATGAGATACAGTGAAGTAAAATGACTGGGGAGATACAGTGAAGTAAAATGACTGGAGAGATCCAGTGAAGTAAAATGAGATACAGTGAAGTAAAATGACTGGGGAGATACAGTGAAGTAAAATGACTGGGGAGATACAGTGAAGTAAAATGAGATACAGTGAAGTAAAATGACTGGGGAGATACAGTGAAGTAAAATCACTGGGGAGATACAGTGAAGTAAAATCACTGGGGAGATACAGTGAAGTAAAATGACTGGGGAGATACAGTGAAGTAAAATGACTGGGGAGATACAGTGAAGTAAAATCACTGGGGAGATACAGTGAAGTAAAATCACTGGGGAGATACAGTGAAGTAAAATCACTGGGGAGATACAGTGAAGTAAAATCACTGGGGAGATACAGTGAAGTAAAATGAGATACAGTGAAGTAAAATCACTGGGGAGATACAGTGAAGTAAAATGAGATACAGTGAGGTAAAATGACTGTGGAGATACAGTGAAGTAAAATGACTGGGGAGATACAGTGAAGTAAAATGACTGGGGAGATACAGTGAAGTAAAATGAGATACAGTGAAGTAAAATGACTGGGGAGATAGATTGAAGTAAAATGACTGGGGAGATACAGTGAATTAAAATGACGGGAGATGCAGTGAATTAAAATGACTGGGGAGATACAGTGAAGTAAAATGACTGGGGAGATACAGTGAAGTAAAATGACTGGGGAGATACAGTGAAGTAAAATCACTGGGGAGATACAGTGAAGTAAAATGAGATACAGTGAAGTAAAATCACTGGGGAGATGCAGTGAATTAAAATGCCTGGGGAGATACAGTGGAGTAAAATGAGATACATTGAAGTAAAATGACTGGAGAGATACATTGAAGTAAAATGACTGGGGAGATACAGTGAAGTAAAATCACTGGGGAGATACAGTGAAGTAAAATGACTGGGGAGATGCAGTGAAGTAAAATGACTGGGGAGATACAGTGAAGTAAAATCACTGGGGAGATACAGTGAAGTAAAATGACTGGGGAGATACAGTGAAGTAAAATGACTGGGGAGATGCAGTGAAGTAAAATGAGATACAGTGAAGTAAAATGACTGGAGAGATACACTGAAGTACTCACATTTGTTTTCTTCCTGACTTGTACACTACATCTCTAGCAACGTTTGTTCAAACATTTTTTTATGGGACTACCTGCAAAGGCCTTGCTGAGATCTTGTTTTTTTTTTTTTGTTTTGTTTTTGCAGCTATGTCAGTTAGAACTGTGGTTGGCTGAGATGTCTGTGCTGTTGGCTCTACAAGCTTTTTTTTCACCCAGCTGCTCAGTACCAGCTGCTTTGCATACCACAATGTGAAGCTGGGTTACTAGTTTCTCTATATGTTCTTCAAAGGTGGCAGACGTTCTACAGTATTGTCTTCATTTAAATTGCAACGGATGAGTATACTGAACAAAAGATGGCAGTTGCTGATATGGCCGTGTAATGCCTGCTCGGAACTGAACAGGAGCGCTCCATCATCTAAGATTGGCATCCAGTTTCAGATTCGTGAATAGGGGGTGATATGCTTTACATAGTATAGTTCGTTTTCTTTAAGTTGAGGGGGGACAACAAATTAATAGCTGATGTAGTAATTTTACAACTTAAGTATTTGCTTTAGCACAGGTAAAAATGTGGTTGCTTGACTCCGAAGAGATTTATTGTTCACTCCTCCTATTCACTTCTGTTTTTTTTTATTTTCAGGTCTTCAGTTGGAAAGTGTTTTAAATGGATATTAAAACTAGCATCGGATGACTGTGAAGCTCTTAATCCCTTGGATTTGTACTTGAAACAATCTCAGGCAAATTTGCTGAAACAAGCCTCTGGTAAGTCTGTTTGTTTGTTTTGTAATTAATTAATTAATTAATTAATTAATTAATTTTTGCAAGTTTCAAATACATTTGTAAATCTTTCTTGGTATGTTTCCAGTTCCTGGTTTCAGTTAAATAACAAAGGAAGCCAAGGAGTCGGCTAACTGCTTCAGAGTTCACTATGTAATTTATTGAACTGTTAAAAATGTTTCTCTTGATGCGGAAAATATTATTTTCATGTTTTCATCTCTAACTTGACTAGTGCAACTAGTCTTTTAAAATGGGTTCTTGCTCCAAGTAAGGTATCATGAATACAGATTGGGATTCCTTGGTACATGAAACGTTGTTTAAGCTGCTTGCTTGCAAGATTGATACATTTTAGATAACATGCATCTGCCCCTTGAATTAAAAGAAATAAAAAGATGCTGAACAAACAATAGTGATGTTGTAAATCCAGGGTAATGATGGGAATACCTTTTCTAATCTGTACGTTGTGGAGGGGGGGATCTTTTCCAACGTGTGTGAAATAGCTGACGTTTGCATTTTAGTTTAAAAGTTTTAATAGTGTGCTCTGTTTCATTTTGTACAGAGAGGGTGTCCAGAGGTAAAGCCAAGTGTGTATAGTATTCATGTGCTTTCACACTGTGCTACACTGCCCAGCTAGCTGTTGTCTAGGTAGCAAATTAGTATTATTAGAGGTAGGGCTGCAGAGTGGCACAAACATTCTTTTTTTTCACAATCTTGGTAGGAGGTTGTATTGCAGTGATGAAATAGTTCATGGAGAGAGTCTCTGGTTTTTACGTGTTTTCACTTCGAGCCCTTGTCCATGATATGAATTGAGCTGCAAGGTATGCTGCAACTCAATCTCCTATTGAACCGGAAATGTAATCGATCTCCTGCAGGTCTCGCTTGCTCGTGTCAGGCTGTGTGAGCGATGAAGTAGTCAGTTTGGGTTACCAGCACTAATTCTAATGCAAGTCAGAATGCTTCATGGAGTGGTACATTTGACTCCAGATATCTGCAGGTGACACTAATATTGTGAGGCTGGACTTGGATCAACAAACCCAAAGTTAAACTGGACGACTGGGCCTTATTTTAACCCATTACATACCAAATTCATTCTATTGAAAAAATCACAACACAAACTGTATTTATGTAATTGATACATTACATTTAGATTTCACTTTTGCGGTTAACAAAATTTAAGTAAGTTTTCATAACAATATAGTTAGAGAAAATTAAAATAAACTGGTAAGCCAGTTAAAAATACTCCAAAAATGACAAAGTAAATGAGGACAGTGGCACTTAATGGGTTAAGCAGGTGTAAAGGGAGTTGGCGGCAGAAATAATTTTGCTCCCTGGTATTAAAGAACATGCTTTCACAGGCTTGGTTATTCTAGGCTTCGAAATTACTTTTGATCACTGAAAGAACTGTAGGACAAAAATCAATATTGTGTAATAAAAGCTAGATTTACTACCAGTTTAATGACGAATATACCGGTGATGCTTTGTAGTTTACACCGTCTTGTGCGGTGTGTCGCCTGGAAAGCCAAAATACCCTTCGGCAATTGCGCTTGTATTCGGAAGAGGGCGACATTTTCAAACTTTGGAAAGTGGCATGACACTCTATCGCTTAGTTGTTCTATCTATGCATTTGAACAGTCTGACTTATAACCATGTTGAATTATATTGGTAACATGCATGGTTAACTGTTTTTGACAAATGGACCAAAAGTGGATTGTGTGTTGTCGTTTACTACAACCAGGTAGCACAGAATGTGTGTTTTTATCGATGTTATTGATGTTTTCCCTCTTAATGATTATAGATATACTGTTGTCGGTTATTGGTTGTATTAAATACTTAAAAGTTAGCTGACAAACATTTCTCACATTCAATTAAAAATTACTTTGGGTGGGTTTTATTTTATTGGGAACAACGCATACAGGTAGAAATGTCGTTGGTGTTGTTAATATTAAACGGTGTTCTGTGGCGCTATTATTGTAGAATCTCCCTGTAAACGTTTTAATTCTTTGAGAGTTGTAAGCATGAGCATGCTTCTAATGTGTATGGTAACATAAGAAAACCAGGAAACGGTGCTGCTCGACTTGGTTGCATGCTTCCCTTGCCGAAACCGTTGCCATTCTGACAGAAGCGGGGGCGAGCATGTGTGTGTTTTTTTTGGTCGGGAAGCGCGCACATCTTTTTTTGTTGTCCGTGGTGGGAGGGGGTTTCCTCTCCTGTTTATTTTGTGCTCGAGAGCGCTCCCCTCCCCCACCGCCTCCTCCCCTCCGAGTGGCGCGAACGCGCACGCGCGCGGAACCGTGTGGGAATGGCTGTGGTCTGATCGGGGGGTTGGGCCGCGAAGAGCGAGCGCAGAGTTAGAGTTTTTAATGTCCGCCATGTTGGCCATGGCGTATTGAACCAGAGAGAGAGAGCGGAGTGACAGAAAAAAGAGACCGACCAAGATCCGGGCCTTCCCGGCTCCGTTCGCATCGCCATATTAATTTTTTTAACCAGTATAGTGATTTACTGCTGGAGAAAGCCAAGGACTTATCCATGATAACTCAAGACGGGACAGTTTTGAATTTTAGGGGATCGGATAGATTTATGCTGAATCTTGAATTATAAAAAAAAAAATGAGTAAATTGTCGTTTCGGGCACGGGCGCTGGACGCTTCCAAGCCATTACCCGTCTTCCGCTGCGAGGACTTACCCGACCTGCACGAATATGCCTCTATTAACCGGGCAGTGCCGCAGATGCCAACTGGGATGGAGAAAGAAGAGGAATCGGTACGTTTTAAAGTTCCAAAAACCTAAGCTTAGAAATGTGTCCAGATTTTGACTATACGGGGGGTGCCCCTATCTTGTCTGCGCAAGCTTGCACAAAATGGCCGCCGTTTCTCCCTCTGTCCAGAAAGACGCTTAGTTTAAAGCTCCCGGTCCATGCTACCGAAATTTTACGACATAATCTGAAAAATATTATTACATTAGTTGCAAATTGTGTGTTTGTGGTCAGTTGTAGCTGACTGTTTCTGAAGGAGGGGATTTGCAAAGCACAAAGGGATCACGTGACTGGGCTTGAATCCGCCATTTCGTTGACTTTATCTTTGCTTTGGGTTGGGCCTTGTGTTGGTGCGTTTGCAAAGAACTGGAGCTAGGCGGAGCTAGAGAGCCAGAAGGCCTGCTTTCTCCAGAGGAACTGGATAATGCATTGAAATATAGTTTAATTTACGTGAACGGGTTTACGTAGCATTCCAGTAAATTTGTGGTGTGAAATTGGAAACCTGTATGTTATGAAAAGGTAGCTTACTTATGGGAAGAGAGGTTTGCAAGCAGGACCTGATTCAGCCTACATAAAATAACTTACTGTAGTTGTCAACAATACGAGTGTTTGTAATATTACTTAATTGTCATTTTGCCGCACATTAATTGTATTGCAATGTTTCTCGTTAAGTGTAATAATGACATGGTCTGAAAGCTTGTTTTGCAATAAGGCAGATATCATTTAGCAGCTACACATACCAAAAAACACTTGTATATCTTGTTTCTAAATATGTAAACTTATTTTGGCACTGATTTAACAAGGAGTGGTTAAAGGGTTGAAAAATATATAGAACACGTGTGAGTTATGGGGGTGGAAATGTGTTTCCTTTCCTGCTTATTTACAGATACAATGTGACTACGACTAGTAGAGATTAGTCTACCAGTACTAGAAGAATCCACAACATAACAATTGCCAGTTTGTCAATTCTGGTATTGCTTTTGATATTAATTGCATTGTTTGTGGGAGGCGAATTCAGTCATTGATTAGATGTGCTGAAATGTACCCCTCGTGGTCCTGTCATGGACAGCGCTGCTGCTGTGTGTAGTACCGGTACAGTGAAAATAACTGACCCGGTGTAACGAACATTCAAAACAATACGAAGTACACTCAGACATTGATTTGTGCTGCAGTTTCTGGCAGTCCAGTCAGTAGCTGAATGTCATGCAGTCGATTTTAAACGAAATGTTTCATAATTGTATTTAACAGGCTGTTTGCATTCATCTAAGTTAAAATGTATCATTTTTATATTTCTTAGCAAAGGCATTGAAGCGTTTGTATTTGGTTTGTCAAGCACTTTCTCTGTCTTTGCACAGGTCTAATCCGCAGTTAAACTGCCACTTTAATATTTTGAAAACAAGACAACCCTTTACCCATTTTTTGTAGATATTTATTTCTAGAGACACACTTCTATATCTTCGTTTTACTAAACAAGCACCTCATGCCTCATCAGCAGCAGGGAGTAAAGATCAAGGGACAGAAAGCGCTGCCAAAGAAGTCAAACCTTCAGTAGTGCTTGTACTCTGACAAATTCCTGACAAGGAAGCAAAATACCACCTACATTAAAGTCATGTTGGATTTTGGAATCTGTCCCAATAGAAGATAATGTTTTGTCTTGGCTTTGTTTAAATATGGTGCAGGTTAATAATAAAAAAAAGCATTTTCAGACTTGCTGTTCAAACCTACCATTGATTAGATTAGATTATCAAACATTCCCAAGTTCAATTCTAAAAGGTAAATAGCTGGAGTATCCAGAAGTGCAAGACTACAGCATAAATCCAACTCCCTGCCATACTTTAAATAAAACTAAACCATTTCCATAATAAGTCACCCTGGACAAGGGCGTCTGCTAAGAAATAAATAATAATAGTGCTGTTAAAGAATTTGCTGTTATTGGTTTGATTCCCAGTTGCATTAGAGGTGTGATCTAGCAGTGCACACTTTTATAGCTGAAATGCATTGCTCATTAACACACTGCTTTATAGAGTGGCTATTTTTCAGTTAAAGATTAGTGCCCTGAACCATTCTGAAACAACCACTTTTTATTTGGTGGTTTAGTGTAGTAGTTAGCAAGTCAAATCCTGCTGTTGCCCTGGGGAATTTCATTATATTACTTCTAAAGGACTGTGTGAAAGTACTGGTATTAAGAGCAGTGAAACGTGCTATTTGTCTGTACAGCATGTATATGCATAAATAACATATTAGAAACATATAAAATACTTTGTTTCGTATGATTCGCTTGTTTTATCTAGATTTCTTTAGGAATGGAAAGTTATGCTTTAAAATTCAGACTTAATGCCAATTTGTATTTAAGCCAGCAACATGATTGATTAATTACAGGGATGTACAGTAAAATATTACTAAATTGTCTAAATTAATGCTGGGATCAACATGGTATTGTCCTGTTCAGAAATCTGTTAAAAATTCAGACCAAAAAAAAAGGCTGTGAAGTCCTTACTTTACCCTAATTACAAAACATAAGATGCCATACAGTTCCTCTAAGAAGAAATGCTTTTTCACTTCAAGATAGAGCCTCAGATGTCTGAAGTCAGGGGCTCCTAATTGTCTGCCACTCCATGAATCCATAGAAGTTATATAGACTTTTTTTTATATATATATATATATATAAAGAAAATGCATATTTGTAATACAGTTTTGAACATGTCACACAAATGTGTGGCCTCCATACCCTCCGTTTCCTCTTGCAGGTAAAGTAGGGGTCGCTGCTTTTATTTTGTATAGGAGGAGAAATATCAAGAACTGTCAAAGGCACAAGGTACATCATGGTAGAAAGTTTTAGAATAGCTTCGAAGTAACCCACAGAACCTAGCAGCAGTGAAAAACATTGTCCTGGGTCTATTGGGACTATTTCTGAATGTGCTTCAGCCCCCAGTATGGGAATACCTGTTCCAAGTAATCCTATGACTGTTGTTTTTTTTTTTTTTATAAATGCCAAGTATATATTTGAAACCTGGTTTTAAATAGATATACCAACATACGGTAAGAAATGTACCAGAATATATCTTCTGCCATATAGGCACATTAGAAATTGTTGTATAGAATAGGTGAGGCGCACACATTTTTAACAAACAGAATGTTTTAAATCAGGCTGGTGGGTTTACAGTCTGAGCTTTAGGTACCCTAGCTCAGGGGTTCCCACACTTATTTTTACCAGAGGCCTGTCTGTTCAGCGGCATTAGGCACTCCGGCCCACTATTAGCACTCCTTGGGAAAATGTCAAACATTTGATATATTTAAACCTGTAACATTATAAATCAACCTAAACTGCCCTTTATTAATTTCAGTAAATATTGTGAAAGATAGAAATCACACAATATGCAGAGTGAAAATAAATGTATGTATCAGTGAGAGTTTCCAACAGTTATGATTGTTTGGATATTAAATGGTTGTTCTGACTATTGCTGCATCCAGTGTTTGTCACATGGTTTGTATTTATTTTTTTGTAACAGTGTGTTCTGTAACCCTTTTAAAGTCAGTTTGGTTGACACTGTTTAGTTTTTTAGGACCTTGTTGTGGCTCAAACTGGGAAATTTACTTTTCTGTTAATGGTTTGTTTTGTGAATGCCAGATGCTTGATCATTTCGATGAATTATTCAGAAGGCAGACTTGGTACTCTCTACTACCTGATTAAAACATTATTGAATTTTGTATAGCTGCTCTAAGGGGTAGCCTAATCTATAATCAGTTGCTTTTGAAATAGGTGGAACTAGGACTTTTTATCTCCATACATTTCATAAACTTAATTTGTTCTCAAAAAGAAGAAAAAAAAATGTATGATTTTGCAAACCTGCAGCCTCTGCACAAGTCCTTTTTGCAGGAGTATTTCTCAAAATGAAAGCTGGTCCTTGCTCAGACTGATTTTAAATTCAATTCACAGCTAACCTGGTCTCCGTACCATATATTCTTTTTTTCTTGAAATGGAAACTATTTTCTTCAGTGGTAAGGCGCAGTTTCATGTGATATGGGTCTTAAGGGTAATAAAAGCAACCGTGATGCAGCATAAAAGTTAGGTATTATTAGAGTGTCTGTTTTAAAAATGATCTGTGAAATAATAAGTTAAAAACATTTGCCAAGTGTTAAACGCTTGTAATTTGCTGTGCTTTAATTGTTGAACAGACCTCTATGTGCCAAACTGACTGACTAAAGCTAACTATTTGGTGGTTTAGGCCATCCAAGTTGTACAGTGCAAAATATATATATATATATATATATATATATATGTATGTGTGTATATATATATATATATATATATAATGTGTGTGTGTGTGTCAGGTGTCATTTGTAGCTTCTTAACAGTACTGTATACAAATAAATTACACGTTTGTCATTCAATATGTTTAACTAAATAGTGCCTTATAAACTGATTAATCCCTTTCTTAGGGCAGAGCTGACCAATCCCAGGTTTAACAGCTTCAAATATATCCTTACCGATATATACACACATACACCATTTGCTGTGAAAAAGTATTTGCTCCGTCTGATTTTCTGCATTTTTGCACATTTTTCACATTGTATGTGGTCAGATTTTTTTGTGGGTTGTAGTAGTATATAGAGGGAGTCTGAGAGAAAAAATGACACCAAAGTTTGGTGGTGCTTTCATTTGTTTGGTATGAAAGGTAATCAAACATGCAATCTTCAGGTGTGAAAAAGTTATTGCGGGCCCCCCCCCCCCCCCCCCAGTTAACTCAACCCAATTAAAGGGATAATTAGGGTCAGCTGTTTGAGTACTTTGGTTAACAACCAGGCCTGATTTGAGCCAGCCCTGCTCAATATAAATCAGACTAACTTTGGCCCTTACCTTCAGAGTGAAGTTGTCAGCACACAGGACCTAGAGCAGTGCTGCCCAAACCCGGTCCTGGAGAGCCCCTATCCAGCAGGTTTTATAGGTAACCTTTAATCATCAATTTCTTAACACCAGGAACAATTTCATTGTGATCAATTAAGCAGGTGATTTGTTAAATGAAGTAATTTAGAGATCATTTGGTACAAAAAAACAAACCACCCTTTTCAGCCCTCAATGGCCTGGATTACATGCTGGGAAAATGTCATGACTTATCTGTCTACTGTCATGACTTATCTAACCCTTTGCAGTCCATTTATTAAGTGCGTGTCAGGTCCAATTTATTTTCACACGTGCAGTTAATTTGACGCGCTGTTTAAAAGTTTTTTTTTTTTCCCCCCAGAGTCAAGCGGGTTTAAAAGGCCGCGCATATCAACAAAGCACTCACTAGGCATCTCCAGCCCTGCCCCACCCTTTGGTTCGCTATAGCTTTCACATATGCTAAGAAATAAATAATAATCATAATAATTATAATAATAATAATAGTCGTACATACCGATCAATCATCTCCTGATCACTCGTTTTATCACCAAACTCCTAAATAATGCGATCCAAGTCATTATTTTATTACTATAACATCTCAAAAAAGCTCTGCAAATGTCAGTGTTATTCTCTGTGCGCTGATGCAGTACCATCCAGCTTGTTTCCTTATAGCCACCCCTATCTGATGCCAGGGACAAGTATGACTATTCATGAGATACGCCCCTTTTTTTTTTTTTTTCGGCTTGTCTCGGCTCCTGTCGCTCCCACTCGGCCATTGAATGGTTTTCTCGGCTTTTTCCGTAGAAAAAACGACTAAAAACCAGTTTTTTGCGTCTTTTTGATGTCGGACAGGGTCCGACGTTGGACCTGATAGGAATAATTGCAATGTTGGACCAGGTCCGACATAGGACCGCAAAGGGCTAAGTTGGTACGGCTGAATTATAATTTTAGATAATTTTGGTTTGTTTAATTTAACAATTCCTGCTTTGAAACTTCATGTTGTATTTGTTTTTTGTATAATGTATTAGATTTGTATTCAAACAAACTAAACAAACCAAAACTAACTAAAATTGTAATCCGGACCGTACCTCCTTTTAATAAGTCATGACAGTAAACAAGTCACGACATTTTCCCAAAATATAAACTGGCCCAATGACCAGAGTTCCCTTAATTGAACAAGTTATTTGCTTAATTGATCAATAACTTCCATGTGTTCCCAGTCTTTAGAAATTAGCGATTTAGGGTGACCTACAAAACTTACTGGATAGGGGCTCTCCAGGACCGTGTTTGGGCAGCACTGTTCTAGAGGCACATCATGCCGCAAACAAAAGAAATTCCTGAAGACATCTGGAAAAAAGTTGTTGATGCCTATTAGTCTGCAAAGGGTTACAAAGCCATTTCTAAGGCTCTGGGACTCCACCGAACCACAATCAGAGCTATATTGTCCAAATGGAGAAAGTTTGGGACAGTAGTGAATCTTCCCAGGAGTGGCCGTTCTGCCGAAATCTCTCCAAGAGCAAGGTGTAAAATCGTCCAGGAAGTCACAAAGAACCCTAGAACAACATCCAGGGATCTGCAGGCCTCTCTCGCCTCGGCTAAGGTCAGTGTTCATGACTCCACCATCAGAAAGACACTGGGCAAAAATGGGATTCATGGCAGAGTAGCAAGGTGGAAACCATTGCTCACTAAGAAGAACATGAATGCTCGTCTCAAGTTTGCGAAAAAGCACCTGGATGATACTCAAGAGATCTGGAACAATGTTCTATGGACAGATGAGTCAAAAGTGGAACTTTTTGGCCGACATGGGCCCCATTCTGTCTGGCGAAAACCAAGCGCTGCATTCCACAGTAAGAACCTCATACCAACGGTCAAGCATGGTGGTGGTAGTGTCATGGTTTGGGGATGCTTTGCTGCATCAGGACCTGGATGCCTTGCCATCATTGAAGGAACCATGAATTCTGCTCTGTATCAGAGAATTCTACAGGAGAATGTCAGGCCATCTGTCCATGAGCTTAAGCTGAAGTGCAGCTGGGTCATGCAGCAAGACAATGATCCGAAACACACAAGCAAGTCTACATCAGAATGGTTGAAGAACAAGAAATTTATAGTTTTGGAATGGCCTAGTTAGTCCAGACCTAAACCCCATTGAGATGTTGTGGCAGGACCTGAAACAAGCAGTTCATGCTCGAAAACCCACAAATGTCACTGAGAGAAAGCAGTTCTGCATGGAGGAGTGGGCCAAAATTCCTCCACGGCGCTGTGAGGGACTAATCAATAACTACAGGAAGCGTTTGTTTGCAGTTATTGCTGCTAAAGGTGGCGTAACCAGTTATTGAGTCTAAGGGGGCAATTACTTTTTCACACGGGGGCATTGGGTGTTGCATAACTTTCTTTTAATAAATAAATGAAATATGTATCAATTTTTTGTGTTACTTGTTCACTCGGTCCCTTTTATCTAATTAGGTTTTGGTTGAAGATCTGATAACATTCAGTGTCAAAAATGCAGAAAATCAGATGGGGCAAATACTTTTTCACGACACTAATATATATATATATATATATATATATATATATATATATATATATATATATATATATATATATATATATATAAATATAATTTTATATATATATATATTGGTAAGTCAATAGCAGACCATATGTCAAGTATCTCCTTGAAATTAAACAGGATCTAACACTAAAATAAATACTTTTATACCACAAGCATGGGTATATCTAGCGTGGGAATAACATGCTTACCGGAGCTAGTTTTGAATGTGTTTTTGCTTAAATTCCAATCCAGTGAAATTCAGGACGGAGCTGCGCTTCGGTAGTTCAAACAATACTGCCACTTATACAGGGTTTATAACAACTGTAAAATGTTTGAGATTTCAGATTCCGATTTCCTTATTGCCTTGAATGGTAACTGGCATTTCTTGACTACACTCAATCTGCCTGCATATTTAAATTCCAGGAGATTTTATTCTAGAGAGGTGCACCTAGGCTGCAAATTGATAGACTAAGGTTCAAGGTTCTATCTAAAAAGATGGTTGGGAAAAGGCCATGAATAGAATTTGAAATGAATCATCATAGTCTGTTGAAAATAAAAGTAAAGATCCACCAGGTAGAATAATTGATTTAATAAGTGTTATGACATGCATTGCAGGCTAACCTAGGGTCTCGTGTTTAACAAAGCGAATCAGAAAGTCTCTTGCAGATCTGGATCTTTACAGTTCTTTCAGAGCTTGGTAAAGCCCCCTTGGTTTCTGTTGGAGAGCTGAGGTAAGAAAACGGGTCGAAACATATGATTTGCATTGAACTTGCGTACTTTGGTCTTCCTACTTAGTCAGGAACATAGTTTAATGCAGCTGATCAGAAGCAAAGAATACATGTATTGCATTAGGCTAATTAGCACTTAACGGGTTTCATGAGGCTTCAATGAAGAATCTGAGTCTTCCCTCAAAGGTGAGTGCTAACAGTATTTTGGGCATTCGTTAAAAATAAACAGAGGCGATCAAGCCTTAGTTATACTGTACCATGCCTTTTTCAGCTCTTGCAGTAATGTACCCAAGCTTTTATACTGTTTAGTAGTATGTCCACAGCAAAGACCAAGAAGGAAGTAGGTTATGTTATGGCCAACATCAAATGAGCTGTGCAAATCTAAACTTTTGGGTTAGTTTGACAATTTTAAACATGGATTCCCACTCAGTAGTGGTTTAATACTTGAATGTTAACACTGTAGTGCTAATTGGAGTGTGGGAAACCAGCCAATTAGGTGTAAAGGCGCACATGTGCTTTTTGTCCTTCCCAAACACATTACATTAAATCTGAAATTCTGTACTGTACCACCAACCTATGTACCCATCTGACAGGAACCAAGAAGTGGTGCCCTCATACCTGTATTTGTATCTTGGTAATTGCTTTCCTTGTTCTTGTCATCAGTATTTAAAACTACAACTTACTGAACTGCCCTACTTTTAAATCTTGCAATTATAACAGTTTAGCATACATAGTAAAGCTTTTTTTAACAAGTGATTTTGGGAGAGTGGTGATTTATTTTTTCTGTTCTCTGTTCAGATAGTGGAGGGCAGTGTAATCCAATGGCAGATGAGGACATGCAAACAGTCAGTTTAAATGAGGAGAAAGACCACAGGACTGCAAAGCAGAGGGACAGACAGGAAGATGAGAACTAATACATGAAGATTGTGTTTTCTTTAAATAAACTTTTGACAAGGACCGTTTACAATTCAGTAGTAAATATCTGCAGTTTTGTCTTTTTGAAACCTGGCATATTTCAATGTCTCAGATGTTTAAATAGTTCAACTTCTTGAAGTGAATGTTGTAAATAAAGTTTAAATTTCAGTCAACATGAACCATGTTGGAATTACTACTTTTATCAATTTCCCTTTTTTTTTTTTTTTTTTTTTTTTTCTTCCTGTGACACACTATGCTTTTCCCAGAAAGGCAACTTGGTATGCTGGTTTAATTAGGTTGTTCTCCATTATTTCCTTGATGTATTAAGAAGCTTATTCATGGCTGTCATGGCCACAACATATGCCATATTCCTTACCAGTTCTTCTTTATTGGATTAGCGTTGAGTTTGACACGCAGACCTTAAACCCATGCACTTTATTACACAGGTTCATTTCAAATTAATCATCCCAGCGCTGTTGGTGACCATTGTTGTGTGCTCACATCAAGTTAGCTTTATTTGAAGGTAAAGAATGCTAGTGTTAATCAGGTGGATTTATTTTAATTGAGGCTTAACAATTCGCTTCTACAATAATTGTAAAGGAGCTAGTTTACTTTTTGTATTTACCACATGGTGCAGTTCAGTGGGTAATTTTGTTTTGACACAAGCTTCCCCAAAAAGATGAACACTTCTGTAACCTGCCCTGACCATCATATAATTAAGAATCCCTGTGTGGGGCACTTGTATGAGTTTAAATCAGCTGCCAGTGCACCTGCAACTGCTAAAATCGCAGCAATTTCAGCTGGCAACTTCAAATTTCCAGTGCTATGGGAACTCCAGATAAAATCGAAGAGGCCCCTTCACTTTGACATGTGACTTTAGATGGCTGCCATATTGATTATGATAAAGACTTTGGATTTTGCAATAATTGGTTTGGTACTTGGTACACAGCTGTATTCTGCAATTTTATCTCCTGAAGTTTTGGGCATATCTTGCAAGAACAATCTTCAGTGTCAATACTGCATATCTCAGAAACCATTTGAAGTAGAGACTGCACATGTGCTGACCAGAAATGGCTGCAATATTGAGGTCGTAAAAAATTAACCCATATCAATGATACAGAACGCACACTTTGACATAGTGTATACACTGTTGTATTCTATGATTCTCTCAAAGTTCCATTACGTTAACCATTTCACGGACGCTTTTTTTTAACATTTATAATACAGATCTCTTTAAGAAGTCTTTTAAACTGTAATATAGGAGGAAAGGATAATAATGTAAGTGATTCTCCTAAAGTACTGTATTTGTCATTTTACATGTTCTGCAGTTTACTAGTACAGTACAACCAGGAAATAATTGAATCTGATCTGCCATCCTAATGTTTGCACGGGACAGATTGTTTTTGCTTTTAACACTGACCTATACCCCCTGTGGGGGGATGGGCAACCATCTGTATTCCTAGATAAAGAAATGTATAGAAAATGTGGTCTTACACTGAGGAACTGCTGGGAAGTTTAGTCTATATCCTTCACACAATCAAGAACAAACCCTCGCGACTAGCACTCTGCTATGCAAAAAGAACCAGGCTCCATTTGCAGAGCTGGCAAATGTTAGTCAACAGAGAGTTCAAGAGTTCATTATATACCCCAACCCTCCTCCCTTTCCCCTTGCACATAAACACACATGCATTAACAAAGCTGGTCCTGAGCACAATCACACACTTGTTTGCCAAACATGCAGAAATTCTGTGAAGAGTATGGGAGAACACTACTGTAAAAAGTAGATGCACCTAATGACAATTGGTGGTCTTGAGTTTTCATTCATTGTAAGATGCTGTTAGGAACTGCTGTATAGGTATGTTGCATAGGATTTAGTGGCTCGAGGATCAAACCACTGTCTTTGGGTGTTGGAGATCAGTGTCTGTACCAGAAGAGCCAGGTTCTGTTGACGAAGCTCAGTGTCTTCATTACTCAACTTTGTCATCTACTGTGTGACTGATTTCTTTGCAGCACCAGCACTGACTAAAGGTCGAAGACTAGTCTAGTCCCGAAAGCAAACAAATAGAGCAGTTTACATACTTTACTCTTTGTCTCCGCCGTGCAGTTTGAAATGAATGTCACAGACATGGTTTTTGCAGTTTATTTTTTTACTTTGCAGGAATGTTTATTGTTTACACCAGAGCTCACATGAGTTAAAAGGTATGGTAGTATCATTAAGTCAACCAATGTGAAGGAAGAATAACTTAAATGTATATACTGTACTGTGGGGCTGAACAATGAGAGCAATCTTGATTTGGATTCTTCCCAATGTTAAAGCAGAACTCTGAGTGGCCATCTGTTGGTGCCTGTTGTCTTGGTGTTTTTCAAGTACAGTATAAGATGTATTGTGTTGTAGTATACAGCAAGTTCATCTGAAGAATAAAATTGTTAGGTGGGAGGAGAAAATTCTGTTTTCTGACCACACTAATTTTAAAGAAACCTCAAAACATTAAAATATAATTAATTGACCACACTTTCTTCTAGACATTTGCAAAAGATTATTTCCACCCATTTTCAGTTTACTTTTAAGGTACTGGCTTTGCAAGCAACTGCTTTAGCATGTGCATTCAGTGTAACAGCAGCAGAGGATCTGGTTCAGGGGAACAACTTCACTTCTACTGATTTGCTTACAGTACTGTAGAATAACATTTGATTCTCCATTCAGTAGTTGTGGAAATGCACAATACCTGGCTTTTAATGAGCTAGTGCGGCCTCTTTTCAACTTCAAGATGAATCACTTGGTGATCCTTTATATCCAAGGGCAATTTGTGATTGCTGGGGTCAGGAAATCTACTTGTGTTCTGTTTGTTTTGGGTTGCAAAAATAGGTCCAGCTCTCAAAGTAACAAATCTGTCTTGCTAAGTATGCATTGCAGCGCTTATCCAGCCAGTATCCTAATAATTAATTGTTGTAGAATATGAAGTTATGCAGTGGGCAGTACAGTAGCATTGCCCCCCCTCCCCCCCTTTACTGCTTTAATACTTTATGCATTTATTATAATTATTATTTCTTAGCAGACGCCCTTATCCAGGGCGACTGACAATTGTTATAAGATATCGCATTATTTTTACATACAATTAAATTATTTTTTACACTGTTTTTACATGCAATTACCCATTTATACAGTTGGGTTTTTACTGGAGCAATCTAGGTAAAGTACCTTGCTCAAGGGTACAGCAGCAGTGTCCCCCACCTGGGATTGAACCCATGATCCTCCGGTCAAGAGTGACAGACCCTCACAATTCTCTGTGTAAAAAAAGTGCCTCCTATTTTCTATTCTGAATGCCCCTTTATCTAATCTCCATTTGTGACCCCTGGTCCTTGTTTCTTTTTTCAGGTCGAAAAATTCCCCTGGGTCGACATTGTCATTATGTTTTAGAATTTTGAATGCTTGAATCAGATCACCGTGTAGTCTTCTTTGTTCAAGACTGAATAGATTCAGTTCTTTGAGCCTGTCTGCATATGACATGCCTTTTAAACCCGGGATAATTCTGGTTGCTCTTCTTTGCACTCTTTCTAGAGCAGCAATATCCTTTTTGTAACAAGGTGACCAGAACTGAACATAATATTCTAGATGAGGTCTTACTAATGCATTGTAAAGTTTTAACATTACTTCTCTTGATTTTAAATTCAACACTTTTCACAATATATCATCTTGTTGGCCTTTTTTATAGCTTCCCCACATTGTCTAGATGAAGACATTTCTGAGTCGGCATAAACTCCTTGGTCTTTTTCATAGATTCCTTCTTCAATTTCAGTATCTCCCATATATTTATAATGCACATTTGTATTGCCTGCGTGAAGTACCTTACACTTTTCTCTATTAAATTTCATTTACCATGTGTCTGCCCAGTTCTGAATGCTGTCTAGATCATTTTGAATGACCTTTGCTGCTGCAACAGTGTTTGCCACTCCTCCTATTTTTGTGTTGTCTGCAAATAACACGTTTGCTTACTATACCAGAGTCTAAATCTCTCTCTTTTTTTTTTTTTTTTTTTTTTTTTTTAATTTAGTCGTCGCCAATTATTTTACCCCGGTTTTCACCCCAATTTAGCATGCACAATTATTAACTGTATCCCCAGCTCACCGCTCGCAACCCCCCCACCGACTCGGGGAAACGGAGGCTGGAACACGCGTCCTCCGAAACGTGCTCCTGCCAAACCGTCATTTTTCGCACTGCAGATCCACAGCAATGCCACCAGACCTATAGTGCCGGAGGACAACACAGATCTGCCGGCTCCGCTGCAGAACCACAGGCGCCCTGTCGGCCACAGGGGTCGCTGATGCGCGGTGAGCTGTGGATTCCCCTGCCGACCTAAGCCCTCCCTACCCGGGCAGCGCTCAGCCAATTGTGCGCCGCCCCCCAGGAACTCCCGGTCACGGTCGGCTGTGACATAGCCTGGATTCGAACCTGCGATCTCCAGGCTATAGGGCACATCTTGCACTGCACGCGGAGCGCCTTTACTGGATGCACCACTCGGGAGCCCTCAGAATCTAAATCATTAATGTAGATTAGGAATAGCAGAGGACCTAATACTGATCCCTGTGGTACACCACTGGTTACCTTGTTCCATTTTGAGGCTTCTCCTCTAATCTGTATTTTCTGTTTTCTACATGTTAACCACTCCCTAATCCATATGCATGCATTTTCTTGAATCCCTACTTCATTCAGTTTGAGGATTAATCTTTTATGCTGGACTTTGTCAAAAGCTTCCTGGAAATCCTAAATATAACCATGTCATATGCTTTGCAATTTATCCGTTGTTGGTGTTGCATCCTCAAAAAAAAAAATCAAGCAGGTTAGTGACACAATCTCCCTTTCCTAATACCATGCTGACTGTCCCAGGATACTGTTATCATATAGGTCATTTTCCATTTTGGATCTTCTTATAGTTTCCATAAATTTACATATAATAGAAGTCAGGCTTATTGGTCTGTAGTTACCTGGTTTGGTTTTGTCTCCCTTTTTGTGGATCGGTATTACGTTTGCAATTCTCCAGTCTGTCGGTACAACCCGTGTCAAGAGACTGTTGCATGATCTTGGTTAGCGCTTTGCAAATAACTTCTTTCATTTCTTTGAGTACTACTGGGATGATGTCATCTGACCCAGGGGATTTGTTTATTTTAAGAGCTCCTAGTCCCTTTTAACACTTCTGCCTCTGTTCTGCTAAAGTTTACTCGTTTATCCCCTGATCTAAATGGTGGATGTAGATAAGAAACATGAGTGATCCATTGTTGGAGCCCTGTGGCACTCCACTGAGTACATTGTCACAGGTAAAGGTTTCCTCCCCTCTTGCAACACTCTTTGCTTCCTGTGTTTTAACCAGTTTTGTGACTCAGCCTAATGAACCATTCTCTCGAGGTACCATTCCCATTATACAAAGCCTCCTGAAATGCTTTGTTTTTATTCAAACACCTGTGTCTGCTGTCGGTGTATCCTGTTCCTGATGTACCTCTTTGGGTGTAATAGTGTTGATGAATTGAAGGAACAATTTTTATGTTAGTAGTGGACTCTTTTGGTTAACCTTGAGGTTTTTTTAAACCCTTCAACCATGCAGACTTCTGAAGAGGTCTAGAAAAAAGGCGGCCAACCCAGGCCAGTAAACCAAGTTCTTCGGGTATTGGATTTGACCCTTTTATGTTCAGGTAGGTCCTTTTTTATGTGGAAAGTTACTTGGTACTGAATGTGTTAAAATACATTAATAAATTAACTGTGTTGACCTGGTGTTAGAAGATCTGCCTGTTAAGCAGAGAAGCCAGATAGCTGAATTTCTGCAGCAGCTAAAATGCTGGTTGTGAGTATTGTATGATGGGTTGCTTTTCAGTGTGATGCACTATGTGCCGTCAGCCCAGAGCATTGTGTTGGCTAGGACTGTGTTGGTCTCATACTGGCAGCCTGTCCTCATAACATTTTACCCTGATGTGGGGAGAGGGGGGTGAACAGATTTGCTACATGTACCTGTTTGTCTTGGTGGTTTTAGCTGATTTTATTATTTGGAAACAAATATTTGCTTTAGTATAGTAACCTGCAGTTTGACAGTCTTGTTGATAAGCCTTGGTACTCCCCAGTAGTGCTGCACTGTGTTTTTCTCAAGACCTACTGCAGTGATGAAGGCAATAATGCCTAAAGAAATTCAGTGAGGCCAAGATCAGTGCTGGCTCTGACTCCTTGGACTGTGTGGTTCCAGTCTGCAGCAGAAGTTTCTTTTACTGTGTGTAAACCCCTTATATATTTGTACTGATTTTCAGAAACTAGATGTCAAATTATAACCTTAATGGACAAACTGTAAAGCTGTTGTATTGTGTAGTGGACAGTACATTGCACAGATAGCATCCATTTAAGTTGCTGATTTTAAATGGACTCTGCAGTGTTAGCTAAAATTAATTGAATGCCACATAAATATATAAACATTTGTCTACATTTTAATGATACTGATCCAACAAGTTTTGTATTTACAGCAGTGACCGTTGGGTTGCAGTAATATCTGGCAGTTGTTGCCTGGTAATGAAATGTTAATTTTGTTGGATATGGATATCATTTACTGCAAGTGTTGTGCAATACAAAGCCTTATAATGGCTGTATGACTTTCTCTCTAGCCATGGTATTGGGAGAATTTGTTTTCATTAGGTTTCAGCATGCTGCCAAAATGGCTTGGATCAAATGGACCCCATCTCACGACTTCTGAACAAACGTGTGCACACAGATATAATCTTGTTTGCTGTATTTTCTTTAGATTTAGAGACATGAGTGACAAACCTGTGTCTCTTCACAGGGCACACAAGAATACCAAGATCTCCTGTGGGAGATGTGAAAAGGCAGTTTGTCCCTCCCATTTTGTGCCACTTTGGTTATTGTCAGAGCTTATGTAAAAGGCTTTGTAGATTTGTTCAATGAAAACCTTTAAAAATAAATAATAAATTGGGCAGCAGTGTGGAGTAGTGGTTAGGGCTCTGGACTCTTGACCGGAGGGTCGTGGGTTCAATCCCCGATGGGGACACTGCTGCTGTACCCTTGAGCAAGGTACTTTACCTAGATTGCTTCAGTAAAAACCCAACTGTATAAATGGGTAATTGTATGTAAAAATAATTTGATATCTTGTAACAATTGTAAGTCGCCCTGGATAAGGGCGTCAGCTAAGAAATAAATAATAATAATCATAATAATAATAATAATAAAACCTTTGTCTTTTTATTGATAGAAATCCATTAATATACAGGGTCACATTGACCCCACCTCATCAGTTGTAATTCTACCCCACCTCACCACTTAGGTTAGAGTGCTGTCCATGGATGCTTTTAATCTGTGCAAAGTAACATTTTAAAAAGGGAAAAGACTAAGAATTATATAGGTACTGTATGCATATGCAGTATCTTTCCATTTCATTACCAGTATCCAATGCCGATTCCAATAGTTTTTTTTTTTTTTATTTATTTTGTTTTTTTCTGTAGGAACACCATCTCCAGCGGGCAATTTCGGCACAGCAGGTGTATGGAGAGAAACGAGATAATATGGTTATTCCTGTTCCAGAGGCAGGAAGCAACATTGCCTACTATGAATCTCTCTACCCTGGGGAGTTCAAGATGCCAAAGCAGCTTATTCACATACAGCGTAAGTACAGGAACACGTGATTCAGTGTGGTTGGGAGGCTTAAGAAAACAGGACCTTGTAAAGCTAATTTTGGTCTAATCTAGCAAAGCCCTTTAATGAGGTCCAACTTGGTACAGAGATTTGCTGCCATATTGGGAACCATATGGTGGAATGACCCTATAACACATTTTATAAATGGGTTATACTGAAAGTCATGAACTGTCTCCTAGATGTGTCTCTATAGTGTCCTGCAGTCTTGAGTTGTCTGTCTTGTTGCAGCCGGTGATAGTTTTACAGACCAGCAGAGATGCTATTGGTTTATTATTAAAACACATAAATATGGGTTTGTTGGTGTGTGTTGAGTTAACAGTTCTTACTAATGCTAAATAATTAAATAATAATAAATATATTGTAATATTACATGAAGTAAAGAGTAGGAGAAACGTAATCTTGGATTTACAAGTTGAGTTTCACTGCAGCATTATTAGCAATTAATGCTGTTTCCTGTGAAATGTGAAGTCTGAGCCAAAATAATGAAGCAATTTAAGAGCCCTGGCATTGGGGGAGTAGTCATTGTATACCAGTGTAAGACCTCACTTCCAGTGTAATCTGCCATATCCGTGCAGTCTTTTGTTTTTAAATTAAGGGGAGTGCTAGAGATGAATGCTGTCCCTCACAGGTCTGCAAGCTCTACTCATTTCATTTGAGCTCCATTGTACTATAGATCCAGAGTCTAGAGGTGAAAGGTTAATGTGGTACTGTAGGCTGCTGCTGTGTTTTTAAATTGATATGAGAGGTTCTTTGCTACCACCAATATTGAGTGTTCTCTATCTGACCTGTCTATCCTGTGTAACACTTGTGGAGAGGATATTTTTTAAAATCCGATTTCATTGTTTTATACAGCGACAACAAAAATGGGTCACTTACATTTTGTAAAAATTTGGTGTTTCATGCATGTGATTTAAAATAAATAATCAAATGTGTGTTTTGTTTGTTAAAAAAAAAAAAAAAAAAAAGGACGAGCCCTTTTTTGTAGGAAAAATTAAAAATGCTAATTAGAATTCTGCTGTACACTAGGAAGGCACTAGTCAAAATGTTTGTTACAGTACTTAGTTTCTTATAGTTTTCTTTGATGGGGAAAGTGTCAGCATTTGCACACTAGATATATATTTCTCTGTAGGGATGCAACGGTTATGATCTTCCCAAACATTTGCATACAATTGCAAACAAAAGTGAAAACCAAAATCAATTTTTTTGTACAATGAAAGTGTGTCGGCAGTTTCAGCACTAAGCCGGCAGGTGTTTTTTGGGAGCTCATCGCACACTTTGCTCCATATAGATGTTTCATATTAACTTCCTTTAATATGGTAACATAAGTTTAAAGTTATGACAAGACTTACCTGATTGATTGACAGCCTTCAGTAGGGATAACCTCGGCTTCATACTGAGTGTGGGTGTCCAGGGCTGTTTTTCATATGCAAACACTCACCCTGCGTACCATAACTTAAACCTTTTGTTACAAAAAGGGCTTCCTAAGAAGTGAAAAGCTAAAGCTGGGAGTTTGAGTTTAAAAAGTCTGAACTGTCTGTTAAATTACTTTTGTAGGTCTCCTGACCATTTATTATTTATTTACTTGTTGTCCAGGACTCCTTGTAAATGAGGTCCCCGTCTCAATGGGTAAATCTCCTGGTTAAATAAATAAAGGACAATTGCAAAGTACAAACACAATAAAAACATGTGCGATTCAAACTTAATCAGCAGCATGCACAGATGAAATAGAATAAATAAGACCTCTGTTTGTTAACACTAGAACTGCTGGATTTTCGAACCGTCACGTGGGTCACTTTGACCCATACATTTTTAAACTGCTTCGTTATAACAATGAAAGACATACTATCGGATACAACTGAAGTTTTATTCATGAACAACATATCTAATATTTGCATCGCAGAAACACTATTTAAATGGAAAATTAAACATAAAATTAGCGCATATACAGCACGACTACAAACAGTGAAAAAATATAATACACGTTTCAAAAGAAACTGGTATTTACATATACCAGTGTACAAGTGTAAAACTGAAATCACTGTTTCTAATACTATATAAATAGAAAATATAACACTACTTCCGGTATGACGGTTGCATTGTACTCTATGGAGGAGCGTACGCATCTGCCAGCTGACTGTGCCTGCATCCAGGAGCTGTGTTGTAAACACAGACGCAGTTCCATTGAACACCATTGTGTAAACTGGCACATGGAAACCTGTAAAACCGAAATGTTTTTTTTCTAAAAGCAATATAAAAAAATATATATAACATACATTTCATATTAGGCACATAAGTTATTATCCTACCTGTCATTTCAGTTTGCCGTATTCCAATCAAAATGACTACTTTCAAGATTAAATATTTCCTTCTGATATATTCCCAGTTGCATTTCTGGAACAAAACAAAGGATTGTTGTCTCCCCATAGATACACTGAAAAATAAGCAACAAGGCTTTCACTGAGTTGGCATCTTGACAAATTCAATATCATTAGCAATCATTCTCGTAATCGGTCTACAAACAAAGAAAGGCTTGAAATAAAATAAAAAAAAAACACTTGTGCTAGGAGGAGGAGGCATGTCTTGTTTGCTGCATTTACAAAAAAAAAAATAGAATATCTTGCGTTATATTGAAAAAGACATGTATTGTAATGTATGGGTCACGTTGACCCACGTGGCAGTGCTAGGTAGAACTGTTTATAACTTTATCATTTTTGTGATTCTGGCTATCAAACGCCGTCAGGATATTTAATTCATATATTTAGGAAAAGTCAAAAACGGACACACATACGATTTACAACGGAAGAGTAATTAACATTTTAAATGCAAAATAGGTCAAACTGACTGTGACGGTGCCGCGTCCGTCCCATGTGAACTGTGTATGGAATGATATCGGGATGCTGAAATATTTATTTACAACTCGATTGAACTTGGACTATTTGTTGTAACCCGGCAACGATGAAAGAAATAAATACCGTTTTTGAGATGGGGACAGGATGGTTTCATTCTGTACTAATGTATTGTATTGTGTGGTGAAAAAACAAAACAAACAAAAAAAAAAAAAATAACGTACTTACCTTTGTATGGTGAAGGGCCGTGATACACGGGGTAATGATGGTGGTGATGGAGGGGAAAAGAAAACAGGACAGAACGGAAAGGTTAAGTTAAAAACATAAATAAATAATGCGTGCTGAATGCAGTTTAATCTCTCAGCAAACGGGAAAAGGTGCACATTTTTCCGCTTGCCGTGCGATCAGCATTAGCACACACAAAGATTAAATAAATGTACGGTATATTTGCACATATTATCTTGATGTTAGTTGCACGGAGGATTGTTGTGGTGTTTTAAAATTAACTATTTTAATAAAGAGTAACTTAAAGAAAAAAAAAAGATTAGAAATACTTACCATTCAGCAGGAGGGTGTAGATGGAAGGCGCCATTTTGTGGGTGGAGACTAATATAACTTCGGGTTACCAAAAGTGATGTAATGCGGGCACTTTGAGTTTTATTTACCTTATTGCTGTTAATAGCCGGACCCTTGGATGCACCCAGTAGTAGCAGAGGGGAGTAGTTATTATTTAAACTAAGCCACATGCTATTCAGTTATGGGTTTGGGCAATAATTTCTGCATGACTTGAATTTTAATGTTTATACTAGTTATTGA
This sequence comes from Acipenser ruthenus, assembly GCF_902713425.1. Taxonomy (NCBI): domain Eukaryota; kingdom Metazoa; phylum Chordata; class Actinopteri; order Acipenseriformes; family Acipenseridae; genus Acipenser; species Acipenser ruthenus. The sequence continues at coordinate 98,534,273 of NC_081191.1, forward strand.
TATTTAATGAAAGTATATTTTGTATGGTAACTTATGAATGGGGTTTTAGTAATCTTGGTTGAGTCCCAGGGGAGGAGTTACAGATGGGTGGCTCTATAAAGGGATTCAGTTGGAGAGAGAGAGGGGGGATAGCTGGTATCAGGTACAGCGTATAATGCTGGAGGTAATAGTTTTTAGCCTGCTAAAGGAAGTTTGGTTTGTTAAACTATTTTTTTTTTGTGTGTGTGTTAAAGAAAACAAAATAAGTTATTTTATTTGGTGGAGTTTGTTTGCTGCACGTGGCCACTTTATTTCAAATAAAGGTTGGACAAATTCTCTATCAAATTAACTTGTCTGTCTGTCTGCCTTTCTCTGCCGTTCTGCACTACACCATAATGATCACTCGACCAACCCTACACTGACCCACATGGCGGTTCTAGTGTTAAGGTTAAGTGAAGGAAAAGCATTGGCAGGAGTCTCTAAGCAATTCCCAAATACTCTCTTTAAAACCAGAGAAGGAATGATTATCAAATTCCTTCTATGATGGAAACAGTTCCACGGGAGTTGATGTGATTACTTTGTGTTCTGCATTCTGTTGGCATATTGATTGAATTTGTGCAACGGCTTTTCCTGTAGTCATGTATATCACATGAACTGCAGTTCTACTCGGACATGATTTGCACAACCGACCATGGTGACAATGAGGGTACCAGGAAAATCTGTTGCTACATTTCTTTTATTCTTTCTACACTGTCTGATGTATAATACATTGGTATGAGCAGCGCTCCAGATAAGGTTTTGATCGGAGTAACTTCCCTCCAATTAACACACAGTAAAATGTATTTTCAGGGGGGTAAAATCCAACATTACCTTGAAGTCATGAGTAATCTCGATAAGTACTGTACAATCTTTAATAGTAATGGGGTAGGCATTAAAAAAGCCTTCCATTTTAACTGCAATGTTACTTGGAATTACTGTACATCCACATGTGTGTTCTACAAGGTTCTTTATCAGCTCAGCACATTTGTCGAGGTATCATGCGGACTGCAAATTTAATTACGTTGCTTCTATTTTAACATTAAATTCTTAAACTCAGTGAACATGTTAACTTCAATATAAAGCCATACAGAAATGCATAAATAAATTATAAAACAGTTTTAGCGGTTGCCTGCAGATCCAACGGACGATGGTTCCAGTTGGATTTGTAGCTGGACTGGGGTGTTTACGCTTCAACCTGTGTAGCTTGCTGGTAAATGTCTTATTCTTGCTGTGAGTGGCTGTAAAGACAACAGGGTTAACCAAAGATTGGATAGTGTTTCGAGTTGCTTTTTCTTATGTACGGTTTCCTAGTAACTGAAGACATTGTATTCTGGTAGTTAGTGGAAGTTTTAGGGGAGGCAGACAAGCTGTGCAACAAAATTGCTTTGCGTGTTTTTACACATTTTACAGTGTGTGTTTGATTTCTTAATGTGTAAAAACGGCAGGTACATAGCTTATCTGGACCGTTGGGTATATGTGATGCAATAACACTATCAAGCTTATTTGTCACAGTTAAACAATGTGTGTAATGGTGGTATGTCCTGTTCCCTTGGCTGCACAAATGTAGTTTGGTTTTTACTGAAAACCAAACCGATTGTAACAGACTTGCATCACTATTTGTCTGTAAATGGACATAAATGTTGTGACTCATTTTTTCTAATGGCTGGGGTGTAACACGCTCAATACTATAGAGATTAAGTTAGTGGGATACTTTGAGTGGACTATGGTGCAAATATTTTGGTTGGAAACTGTTCCTTAGGAAATGATTAATGCAAAATGTTTTGTGACAATAGCCAAGTTTTATGTTAAAGCTAGAGGTAAAAGTGCTATTGGATCTTTGCAGAAAATGTATATTTCACCTTCGAGTACACAAACTAGATACTTATTTTTTCAAGGATATATTTGGTATACAGTTGCATAGTTTCTATTTACTGAACCTTTTTTTTGTTTGTTTTGTATGCGGTTTAGATAAATATTAATGCTAGGTATTGTAAACTCTCGCAGCCCTTACACCCGTACCATGCTAATGTAATGTTCTTGCGTAAACACTAGTTGTTGGAAGTCACTGTTTCCAGCAAGGAACATAACATTTTTAACCCTTTGCGGTCCTATGTCGGGCCTAGTCCGACATTACAATATTTCCTTTCCGGTCGATGTTGGACCCTGTCTGACATCATCAAAAAAGATGTCAAGCATAGGTCCCTAGTCGTTTTTTTTCTCTGGAAAAAGCAGAGAAAAGCTTTCCATGGCTGAGAGAAGCCGAAAAAGAGGCGGCATATCTGAGCAATACGCACAGTCCATTCACCACAGACATAACACGGGCATAAACAAACAAGATTGCTGCTTCCGCATCCAGCACTCAAAGAAAATCGCAGACCTTTGGCAAGCTTTTTGAGATGTTATAGTAATAAAATAATGACTTGGATAGCATTATTGAGGAGTTTTGGTGATAAAACGAGTGATCAGGATTTATCAGTATGCACTACTATGAAGAGATGTGAAAAATACAGCGAACAGGGAGTGAGGCAGGACTGGAGATGCAGTACTGAGTGTCCTGTTGATATGCAGTGCCTTTTAAACCTGTTTTACTGTGGAATAAAATTACTTTTAAACAGCTTGTGTGACAGTAAATTGGACCTGACGTGCCTGACAGGCGCTGAATAAATGGACTGCAAAGGGTTAATATTTCAGAATCTTAACATTTTTTTTCTTCCTGAAATAGATTGCAATGAAAATGTTGTTTGTTTTGTATGCAGTTTAGATAAATATTAATGCTAGATATTGTAAACTTAGTCCTTACACCCATACCATGCTAATGTAATAATGTTCTTACGTAAACATTTGTTGATGTTGGAAGTCACTCTTACCAGCAAGGAACATAACTTTTTTAACATTTCAAAATCTTAACATTTTTATTTCTGCCTGAAATAGATTGCAATGAAAATGTTATAACTGCATGAAGACAGCGCCTGTAAACATGATGATGATGATTTTTTGTTCTCTTAATAGCATTTAGTCTGGATGCTGAGCAGCCGGACTACGATATGGATTCAGAAGATGAGGCATTTGTGAATAAGCTGAAAAAGAAGATGGAGATCACCCCTCTGCAGTTTGAGGAGATGATTGACCGTCTAGAAAAGGGCAGTGGCCAGCAGGTAATGCCTGAGAACGGATTACTACTGCCACCTTATGCTCCTTAAAACCATTACTAAACTAACCGTCTGACTACATTGTGAACACGATAACTGCCTTAAAACTTTGATCATACAGTCCGAGCTTCCTATTGAGGAGTTGTTTCTGACTCTCGCATAAACTCTCAATTTTAACCTTTCTGACACTGCGATTTATGAGGACCCCTCTGTATGTGCGTGCACTGGTTTAGAAGGTGTCTTTAGTTAAGTTTAGTTCTCAATATTGTCGCATAAAATTAGTCCCAGAAAATACCACTTGCTTATGCTATTTTTTTTATGATGTGTGAGTTCAGCCCATTGAAATCTGCAGTAAAACCCCAGGAAGTGTGTGTAGTATTTTATCCAGTACACTGCAGGCTGAATTAACTTTCTTAACCTTCAGCTGGTGACTCTTCAGGAGGCCAAACTGCTGCTGAAGGAGGATGACGACCTGATCCGAGAAGCTTACGAGTACTGGATCAGGAAAAGGACAAGCTGCCAGGGCGCCTCCCTCATCCCGGTGGTGAAGCAGGAGAAGCGGGATGGCTCCAGCACGAATGACCCCTACGTCGCCTTTAGAAGGAGAACGGAAAAGATGCAAACAAGAAAGGTGGGCTTGTATACAGTTTGGGCTTGTTGTTTTTATTAATATGTAAAATAGAAATATACAGTTTTAAATTTGTGAGTGTCCTTTTCCCTCTGGTTGCATTATTTGAAAGTGATTTTTTTCACAGAATCGGAAGAACGATGAGGCATCCTATGAGAAAATGCTGAAGCTGCGGAGAGATCTGAGCCGAGCCGTAACCATCTTGGAAATGATCAAGAGGAGAGAGAAGAGTAAGCGGGAGTTGCTGCACTTGACACTGGAGATCATTGAAAAGAGGTAAGGGTACTCTGTGGGGCTGGACCTTTTATTGAAACTTGGCAGCAGACTAAAGCTAATGCAGAACTATAAATGTAACCGAATCCGCATTGTTTTATACAGTAAACCTAAATGAGACTGATTGATTTTTAAAATGACCTTCATTTGGACAGGTGGTCCTTCTAGTTGTTGTTCTTTTATTATTTGTATATAAACATTTCCCTTTGAATTTTTGCAGGTGGTTTTTAAAACTAAAATATTTTGAATGGTTAGAACTGTTAAGAGTGGTTTCTAATATGCTGCCAATTTACTGACTTCTGTTTGTCCCGAAACGTTTTCCTTTGATCCCGAAGTAGTGTCTGTTGGTTGCTGGAGATAAATGCATCAGCACTTTGTCATGTGGGGAGGGAACCTTCATTTGGGGGTTTTAATAACTGATTGCTTGACAACAGCAGTCATTTAAGTGTTCTGTTTTTCTTACTGCTTCTGAATTAATTTTCCTTGCTCCTAATTGTATGTCTGTTCTGTTATAGATTGAATGCATAACTCATGGCAAGCTTTATACAAAAAAATAGTGATGAATTGACATTACCTACCATGGTACTATTTAAGTGAACATGCACTCTTGCACTTAGACATTTTTAAATCTCAAAAAAATGGTCATCCTGTGGACATGAAACTGGTCTGTAATTGTTAATGGTGCCAGATTTTTAACTCCTTAACATTGGTCGACTTATTATGAAATATAGTATCTATGAAATAGCTATAAATCATGTTGCTTTAAAAAAAGTGGTTTATATAATCTGCATCAATTCTTTGACATGAATTTAATATTGGTGCTGGGACGAAAGTGACATTTGCATGTTCAGATATTGGTTCAAGGTTTGGATATTCGTTTTCAAGACGTTATCAAAGCCATTATATGTAACACTGTATTAGTTGAAAATATCCAAGAAGAAAGGTCTTAATTTACCCTTGTGAAATAACTACAAAACAAAGAAAGCAATACAGTAGTTAAATCTTGCGTGTAGTTCAAGTAAAAACAAAGTAGACAACATATTTTTTTGAAATAATCCCTGCCATTGTTGTGTCTTTGCAATAAACATGTTTTCATAAAGTAATAACATTAACTTGAATAAACACTTCAAATAAAATAAATGTGAACAAGGGTTCATTGTACAATGAAAACAATATTTACTCAACATTTTATTTATTTTTGCATTCCACTTAACAAAAGGTAGGATTGCATCAATTAGAACGTTGCTCACTATGCGAGTCATTTTTTTTTTTGTTGCAAGTATTGCCTGTATCATATTGCAGACAGAAACAGACCCTGATTTTTGACTCTCTTCTTTTATATATATATATATATAGTAGCGGCGGTAAGAATCCAAGTGTACAACTTGTATCTTCCAAAATAGACAGCTCTTTTATTTAGCAAATAGTGAACAGCAACACTCACCAGCACGTGGGGCTGATCTTAGCAGAGTCAGAGCGCACCAGGAGAACGTCCCCTACTGTCCGCGCCTGCCAATGGGGCACTGGCAGGACATGGCTCCCACTTACAGCAGTAGCAGTGACACCAGCAGAGTAAATCCCAGCCTCCGCGACAATATAAATAAAATCTCACACAGAATCATTTCTGACGTACATTTTTTTTGCCTTCAAATACGTGTAAAAAAACAATGTGGATATTTGTCCCAGCATTATTTAATATTGTGTTGTTTAATAGCTGTTATACTACATATTTACCATCCTTTCCCTTCTTTCAGGTATAGCATAGCTGACTTCGGTGGAGAGATTATGGCTGAGGTCTTGGCACAGCGACAGCTAGTGAAACCCACATACACATTGCCCATCATTCCACTATCAAATAGCAATCAGTTTAAGCACCAGGATCACATGGAGCTTAAAGAATATAGACCTAATAAGGTGAGTTCATTTTTCCTCCAAATCTCCCTATAAAAATGTGAATGTGTATAGTACCTGGGTAATGGCAAAGACAACACTTTAGTGGATATTGGTGCCATCTGTTAGGCTGGCATCTGGTACAAGGCTTGTGTTCCTGTAATTTGTATATAGTCTTTCTAAAATAAGCTATGCCCTACTTAATTATAATAACGAAGACAAGGACAACATGAATATAAAACATTTCAAAATTGCAGTAACACAGATTAGACTGACTAGTGTGTATATTAAGTACCATAAGAATCCCACAGTTTTTCCCCCCTATAGTATTAAATGAGTAATGATTAGTTACCATTCTCGGAACAGATCTTAAAGTTGTCTGACATTTTCAATCTTTTGTATTTCTGCTCTGCTCTTTATTGTTATTTTAACCGACCTTTTGTTTTTCCAAATCTTTTCCCATCATTTAAAATATATATAATTTTTTTTTTCCCCTATATGCATTTCCAGCCAGAGAAGACAGAAGTTCGGACAAAAAGGAAATATGAGAAGAAGCCCAAAGTCTTGCCTTTATCCACAGCTGCTGCAACTCTGCAAACAAGCCCTGCTGCACTGCCAGTCTTTAATGCAAAGGACTTAAATCAATACGACTTTCCCAGCTCAGATGAAGAATCTTTCCCCCAGGTACAGTTCCATACATTGTAAGGATTTAGAAAACCTGAATTAATTGGTTATTTAAATTGTATTTTATAAACTGAAAGATCAAGTGTTTTTTTGCTTTGTGTGAAACCATTGCCACAAGTTCTATCAATCAGTCAAATTGACTTTAATGGACTTTGATAGGAGCATGTGCTTGTGGAGATTTGGAATTCAATGAAACACAATGCTGCTTGAGATTTGCTCCAATAAGGAACACTGAAATGACTCACAAACAGAAATCATCAGAAATGTGATGCTTTTTCGTGACGCTGTGTGTTTATTTTTTATTTTTAGATCCATTCAGGTTCCTCGGAAGCTGAGGAAGAAAATGACCCAGATGGTCCCTTTGCTTTCCGTCGGAAGGCAGGCTGTCATTATTATGCTGTAAGTGTCTTGACGTGTGTGTTGTGTTTTGTTTTTGTTTTGTTTTTTTTTGTTTTTTTTTAACTGCAGCTACTTCAACTTTTGTACTGAAAACTTTAGATTTGTATTTTGTTGTGCAGTGTCGATCAGACCAAACTGGCAGTTGGCCTTGGTGTAGTCCAGAGGAAGGAGGGTTAGCAGACGTGCGCTACAGATACTGCCTCACTACCCTGACCGTACCCAGGCGCTGTGTTGGATTTGCACGGCGGCGCATTGGACGGGGTGGAAGGTGAGTCTTCTAAGAAAGGTGAATTTTCTTTGTTGAGTAGATACTTCTAAATGTCTGGCTTACACCTTTCACCCAAGGGACTGAAAACAAAGTGACAATTTTAAATGAACCTCTACGTACACACTTTTACATAAGATTATATATTTCAGTAGCGTCTTATCATTTGCAGAATGTAATTAAGTTCGTGTTTTTAAACAATTGAGATGCATTGGTCTAACTACATTTAAAGTGCTTCGATCCTTTCCTTTGTCTGTTGCACATATAAGTGTATTTCTCAGTGTTATTTTTCCCCACAGGGTCTTGTTGGACAGAGCACATACAGACTACGACAGTGTATTTCATCGGCTGGATCCGGAAATGCTTGCCTCCCCACAACACTCTCCCATTGACAAGTTTGCCAGTACCTCAGAAACAAATACCTCGGACAGAAATCCCCCTAGAGACCTCAGTCAGATACTATTGAACATTAAATCATGTCGATGGAGACATTTTAGACCCCGGACACTACTCTTACACAACACAGAGAACACAGAAGTATCCTCAAGGAAACTGTACAGGGGTTTCAATCGAACAGCCTCAGCACAACCTGGGACCCAGGCAGGCAGTACCTCTCTACAAGACAGGAGTGGTGCCCGCTCCACACCGATTGTGGGTAGGTTCTATATGTTCGATATAACCACTGGCTTACTCCTCAAGTGTAAGTTATTGCAAAAGCTGTATTCTGAATTGGTTAAACACAACTAGGAGCTTTGTATGTCACAAAAGGTAATTGGAATGTTTTTCTGTGCATTAAATTATGTGCAAGACCGTGCTGTTTCAATCTTTATTTTTGGACAGCAGTTGATTTTAAGGAAGTCTGCATGGTGTTTTTTTTTTTTTTTTTTTGGGGGGGGGGGGGGGGGGGGTTTCATTCAATGCTTTCATTTTTTAAATGCATTCCTTTGAAAAGTGTCAGTGGCTTTGGTAGAAAACCTTTTTATAGTCATGTAGTTCCTTTTCATTGCATGGTTGAGATAAGCTTTAAAGGTCTCGAGATTATCTTATTACATTTGTAACAAGATGCATAAGCTTTTACAGCTATTTGTAGATATAGATGGTGCTATCCTGAATGTAAGTGTGCGGCCACAACTGAAATCCATCTTTTTTTAGTCTTGCGGCATGTGTTGAATCTTAAACACAATGTTCTGTAGGTCTTGCATTGTGAGAACAGTAAATTATATTTAATCTGTCTGCATTGAGAACATTACTGACCTATCTGGTGATATACAGTATCCCACAATATGATTGACTGCTGTGCATATGCACTGATTTCAAAGATTTGTTTTTTTTACATGTTTGTTTATAGACTGAGAATAACTGTTGCCCAAAATAGCCATCCGGTTCCAAAGATAGGGATCACAGTGTAAAATACAAATTAAGAATTAACCTAATGAAGATAATGAATACAATTAAAAAAGAAAAATCATATAAATATGAAATAATATATGGGTGAGGGAACCACGGCTGTCACATACCAGACCGTGCAGTTGTCGGCTCCTTGTCAGGTTTCGTACGGGTGCTTGAAAACCTGGAAAGTCTTGGAAAACTGCTTTAACAAAATCCAGTCCTGGAACACCCTGGAAAATTGGCATTTTATTACAGGGTCATGGAGAGTCATGGACTTCTTAAAAAATGTGGTACTTTAATTTACTTGTTGCATTCCACGTTTAAGCCCCGGCCCCCCATAATATATCGGATATGACCAAACTCGATTTTGCTCGCTGTTCGTGCTTTTTGATTGGCTCATCGCATTGTCAAGTGTATTCTCGTGTGAGTTTGATGCTCGCCAGAGCTGGCTGGAGAGATTGTGGTTGCTGCTTGATAACGGTTTAATAGCTGTGTATTTAGTCTTTAAATGCTTTAAATTTGTTCAAAAATGCCAGGCAAGAGCCATTTCAATGAACGGTGGTTTGAAAATATGACCTACAGTGACTGGCTGCAGAAAGACAGACAAAAACGATCAATATAAAGTATGATAAAATCTAATAAAATCGGCTGATGAGTTTGCTGAGAAAGCAGAATCAACAGGACATTTCATGTGGATTAGTAAAGAAAGAGCGATACCTCTCTTCCCTTCAGGATAAAATTGAACTTTTGCAAACCATTAAAAAATGCCAGCAAGTAAACAACCAGGTAAGATTGTCAGTTAATATATATTTTAAATACAATATAGGAAGTCTGCGCTTTTAAATATGGTATTGAAATAATATATGAGCAGTATTCATAAATCATGTCTACCGTTGGATGCTTGTAATATTTTTTTGTAAATTATAGGAAATTAAAATATAATTTTACAATCAGATACCTTTGCTGTAAGACCTGCCCCTGCTAAAGAATATATTTGTTAACCGCATCTATAATTAAAATCGGACATGCAATTTAATACGGTCCTACAGTAAATAGTTGTTTTGGCAGTTTTGTGATGACTGTGTCTGATGTTTATGAGTGTGATGTATTGAATTTGCTGTTACATAAGGAGGGGGTTATGTTTATATTCAACAGCTATGTGACTTAGTAATGCGCCACCAGTGGGTTAGTGTTACTTAGAGCTGCGACTGTTAGAATGTGTTCTTGTTCCAAAGCCAGTTATATTAAACACAAGTTACTTTCACTGTTTAATAATGAGCAACTTATAGTTTTGTCATCATCATTATATTTTTAGTTATTGCGATACAGCTGGGGTAACAGTTGCAGTTTGTAAAACGCTTATGCATCGTAGTATGACATTATTTTTTGTCCTGGGAATTGTGTGTACTCATGAAAAATGCTTAAGTCCATGATTTTACTTGTAAAAATAGCGTACGAACACTGCTTGTGAAATTTAACAGCAGCCAATCCCATAATTGTATGGTGTGCAAAATGTTCACAGTTTGCTTTCTTGCAAATTTGGGAACAAGACCCAGATTTTAGCACTAATCTGGAACTAATTTAATGTTGTCTTGGGTATAGCAGGCCAAGATCAGTGTTAATCAGGGTCTATGAATGTTGTTTTGACACCTAAGAAAAAAAAACTGACACAAGTACATTTTGTAAATCTATTTAAAAGATTGGGCATTAGGGGCTTCCGAGTGGCGCATCCAGTAAAGGCGCTCTGTGTGGAGTGCAGGATGTGCCCTATAGTCTGGACGTCGCAAGTTCGAGTCCAGGCTATTCCTTTGCCGACCGAGGATGGGAGCTTCCAGGGGGCGGCGCTCAATTGGCCGAGCGCCATCCTGGGGGGAGGAGGGTTAGGTCGGCCAGGGTGCCCTTGGCTCACCGCACACCAGCGACCCCTGTAATCTGGTCGGGCGCCTGCGGGCTTGCCTGTAAGCTGCCCGAGAGCTGCGTTGTCCTCTGACGCTGTAGCTCTTGGGTGGCTGCATGGTGAGTCCGCAGTGTGAAAAAAAGCGGTCAGCTGACAGCACACGCTTCGGAGGACAGCGTGTGTTCGTCTTCGCCCTCCCGAGTCAGCGCAGGGGTGGTAGCGGTGAGCTGAGCCTAAAAACAATTGGCTATTCCAAATTGGGAGAAAATAATAAAAATAATTGGCAATGACCAAATTTAAAATAAATAAATAAATAAATAAATAAATTGCATTCTATAATGCTCAATTTAAGTTGGTTGCAGATTTATATTTGAATCATTGTCAAAGATTATTTCAATTGATTGTACCAAGTCATAACTACAGTACACAAACGGATTTAGTGGGCTTTTGACTATCAATGTGGATTGATTTGTTTGTAAAATATCGCTCACATTTATGTGTGTTTGTTTAGCATTTACAGCCGAACAATACCAGCAACATCAACAGCAACTAGCACTGATGCAGAAACAGCAGCTTGCACAGATTCAACAGCAACAAGCAAATAGTGTATCTGCCACCAACAGTACACAGGTGAGAGTTCTGAGTTAATAGGGATAGACAATTCAGGTTTTTTTTTTGTTATTTTTTAATTTCATCCCAATCCATTCAGGCACCTGTTTTGGCTATCTCTTAACCCTCTGCAGTCCATTTATTAAGTGCGTGTCATGCGCGTCGGGTCCAATTTATTTTCACACGCGCAGTTAATTTTAGACGCGCTGTTTAAAAGTATTTTTTTTTCACAGTCAAACGGGTTTAAAAGGCCCTGCATATCAACAAAGCACTCACTAGGCATCTCCAGCCCCGCCCACCCTTTCGTTCGCTATAGCTTTCACATATGCTAAGAAATAAATAATAATAATAATAAGTCGTACATACCGATCAATCATCTCCTGATCACTCGTTTTATCACCAAACGCCTCAATAATGCAATCCAAGTCATTATTTTATTACTATAACATCTGAAAAAAGCTCTGCAAATGTCCGTGATATTCTCTGAGCGCTGATGCAGTCACAGGCAGCTTGTTTCCTTATGGCAGCCCCTATCTGATCCCAGGGGCAAGTATGACTATTCATGAGATACGCCCCTTTTTTTTCGGCTTGTCTCGGCTCCTGTCGCTCCCACTCGGCCATTGAATGGTTTTCTCGGCTTTTTCCGGAGAAAAAACGACTAGAAACCCGTTTTTTGCGTCTTTTTGATGATGTCGGACAGGGTCCGACATTGGACCGGACAGGAATAATTGCAATGTCGGACCAGGTCCGACATAGGACCTCAAAGGGTTAAGAGATGTAGGACTACATGGCGCCTTTACATGGAGAATTCCATTCAGACATTCAGAGATGCGAGTTAAAAATCCTGAACTGTACCTGTGAACCTTGTCCTGTCAAGCCTTGTATACATACATCTTATAAAAGGGTTATTTAATAAAGCTCTAACACGTTGTGATCCTTACCAAAACAATATGGCAACTTGTTTTTCAATGTAACTTCACAGGATTCCAGTTTGCTAAGCTTTTCAATATTCTCTTCCAGGGATTGGCATCAAAGATGCTGGATTCTATCAGCGCCCAGTTTGCTGCCTCCGCTTTGGTGACGACAGAGCAGCTGATGGCATTCAAAGCAAAGGAAGATGTGGCGCTTGGAATCGGAGTCAATGGCATCCTTCAGGCCTCAGGTGAGTTCTCTATATATTCCAAGTTCACAGCACAGGGCTTGCAGTGATGTAAAAGTAACCCACGCTAAACATTGTAACAGATGATTAAATTAAATGTTAACACCTTCCCTCACAGAATGTCAGAGAAGTCACTTGCGACTTGTGGAGGGCTCAGGGGGAGTGCTCTTGGCCTACAATAAAGGCCAATATATTGAAATCGCTGCTATTATGTATGAGGTCTCATTGACAAACTGAAAGGAAAGTATAAGCAACATTTAAGACCACAATATAAATTTGTGACTCAAGATTTTGGATTAAATGCTTACACCTGACCTCACAATAATACTGCAAAAAAGGGCATTTACTACCAGGAATGGAGAAATTCTCAGGGATTATTTCAAAGTCAACTAATAATGCAGAATAACTAGATGGGAAATCTGTTTGTTTTACTTTTTGTTTGATTCAGTTTTTTAGAATTAAAGTAAAACAAGTACCTTTTTAAGAATAGGTTGTCCATTAATCAGACTGATGTATATTTTGCCCCTCTCTTTTAGGAGTATACAAGGGCTTACACCTCACTAGTTCTTCACCTACTGCTCTTGTTCATACTAGCCAGTCTTCAACCGTGGGTTCCACCTTTCTACAGCCCTCCAACAACACACAGACTTCAAGTTCCCAAAGTGCACTGAGTCACCATGGGACTGCTGCCAACTCGACAACTCAGGTTCTGATTGGGAACAGTATTCGATTAAGTGTACCCTCGCCAGTAGCTACTGTGAACTCTATTGCCACTCTCAATACACGCCATATACCTAGGACTTTAAATGCAGTTCCGGCATCTGCCTTAAAGTTGGCTGCAACAACAAACTGTCAAATGCCCAAGGTTACAGCTTCGTCCTCCATGGACATAGTACCAAGGTAAGGATGTGTATCAAACTGATGTTTTAGGAAGCTGAATTTAGTATGGTAGTTAAATTGGTCAGGATTTGAGTAATTAATGTGTTGCTTTGCTTGGGTCATAAAATATTAATAGTAATGAACAACCATAGTTGAGATAGAAGTGACCCCTGCTAAAATACAGTTTATTATTATTACAATGTTAAAGGGACATCTGATGCAGATACATGCATATTTTCATTTTTTAGTTATTGGATCTTCGGTTAAAAAAAAAAAAGAAAACGTTGATCTTATCATTAAATGCTTATACGATAATCGAATAAGAAATGAAGTTGCTGATTGCACCACTAAGTCCAAGAAATGTAGCAAACTTTTTGCAAAATCATTTAAGTGTAAAGTGTTTTTTTTGTTTGTTTTTTTTGTAATATACATATTTTGTAGTTAAGATCGAAAAATATGTTCTAAAGTGTTCATGTTATTTATGAGTGACTTTTTTGTTCCTCCCAGGGAAAACCTTGACAAAGACAAGCCAGCACTTAGCAGTATAGCGGACAATACAGTGGCCATGGAAGTGACGTAGTTTCCACAGAGACAACACCTCAGTTTTGGGAACTCATTTAGGTGCTATGCATCAGTAGCATTGTGAATGCAAGGGATGGTGGAATGCAGCACATTGTTTCCATGGCAGCAGTTGGGACTTAATTGCAATGCTCATCTCTCATGCTTTCATTTTTTTGTTACTGTTAATAATGATCAACATCTGTAAATTATGAATATGGCAATTATATGTGTACAGTACTGCATATTTGTAATACCCCTGTATATATGTTACTTGAATACAGAGCTGTTCATTTGTGATGTTTTGCACTTGGGGGGTGGGGGGCAAATAAGAAAAAAAGAATTTAAACTGTTGAGTGTGAGAGGTGAGAGTGATGTAGAGATGAAATGGATCCTCACATCATGTGCATGGTGCAGAACCTGCTGTTTTGATCTATTTATTGTGCTGTGTTTACAGTTTTTTTTGTACACCTGTACTTTCATTGGTTCCTGTGCTGTAGTAAATGTATTAGGTAGCTGTGGACTCCTCTGTATTTTGTATATTGTGAACATGATTAGGGTCCTCTTTAGGTCCCTGAGTTTTCTGTGTATCATGTGGAATTAATGGTGACATACATACAGAATTGGGGGGGGCGGGGGGAGATGGATGAAGGCATCAGTTTGTTAGTGGGTAATGTATTACTTGGTGGGATCTTCCATTTGTAAAGTCCCAAGACAAGTAACAAGCTGGAGGTGAAGTCTCTTACCAGAAGCAAACACAGCTTCTGATATTTAAGCACTATATATTGTTTTTCTTGTTGCTGCTTTTAATATATAATTTCAGTCCCTAGTGTTCATGGAAAGAAAAAAAATACCTGATCGCTTTGAAATTATTTTGGTGCCCCTCCCTCATTTTTTAATTTTTGTAAAATTTGTTGAAACAAAAAAGCAGTTATTTTTGTATCTTTCTGTTCTTGTGATAATGATTGTATGCTCCTTGTATTCAAAGACTTCATTCTTTTGTTACTTGTTCATAAAAAAGGATATAAGGGAGATGAATGCAGTAATTGCTGTACGTGTATCATCATTCCAATTTCTAAAAACAGCCAGCTTTTCCTTTTAAAGATTCTCCAGAAGGCTGCAAGGCCAGAACCATAAATATCGGGTGCCTTCCTTTGGAAATATTGGACCTCTCTTCTGTGAAGAGCATGGTACTTAACACACTACTTTTAGTGCTTTGTCAGTACCTGGATTTGAATGCCCAATCCAATGGCAGAATTTATCCTTGAGGTTTTCTAATCCCACCTGGAAAAAAAAAAAAGTAATTGTGACAGAACTATCACAAACAAATAAACCCCAGGGCATTATATGTTGACCAGCAGATGTCTCATGTACTTTGTTTAGTCAATTGTATTACTATGTTTCGAGGACTGTGGTGTATCTCTTGTTTGATTGGCTTGGCTGCAAATGACCAAGCATCTGGTGATGACAGATGTGTGTGAAGGTGACAGGCTTGTCCCACACTGGTAAAAAGTAGATCACTGCCATGGTGATTTGCTTTTCAAATTCCATGTCTCAACTCAAACTAATTAACCTTGCACTGTAATGCAGTAGGAGAAGGTCTTGTCATAGATCCAACAGGATAGTTGATCAAACACAAATGCTGCAGTCAGTCAAATGTTAAGAGCCATAAGAACCTTTTCAGTACTATTATATTTAGATTATAGGTGTTCAGATCACTTTCAGTTTTCATATATCATCTGTACTTTGAGACGGGTAAAAACATCTTCTCTTCCAGAGAGCATTGGTAAGTTCTTACACCTGCAATACCAAGAGTCATGAGCATCCTGCTGCATTAAGCCAAAAGTGTGTTATTTTTTTGAGTGTTTTACAGTACCAGGGAATCCCTCTGTATTCAGTTAACCACTTCTTTTAAGGTGTAATCCTGGGATAACCATGGCTAGGTTGTATATGTAATAGTGTGGCTCATGCCAGTTGGGTACAGGTTGATCAAGTCACCCCCTTAAGTTGTCTGCATTTTTAAAAGGCTGTCAAATATACCTTTCCTATACAGCTGGCGGTTACAGTGGAGTGGAGTTCAGCATTGTGAAACCAGCATAGTGAGTGCTGCCCAATTATCAACCATCCCATTTCATTTTAGTCATGGATGTAGTTTGCAGAAACCTTTTAGCATATGTCACCATGAACTAGGCATCATGGTCTCAATGTGTCTCTGTGAACAGTGGCCACATCCCAGAAACCATTAGTCACTTACAGTGAACACTGAAATGCACAAGTACCAAATGTATAAAGTTACAATCCAAATTGCCAAATATCTACACACACTACATTGTCATCCAAGGGGTATTGCACTATGCAAATATACTCCATACTTATTTTTCATTTTTGTTTACAGGTTGTGTGTTGTTTGAATTTTAAAATTATAATTTAAAAATCAAACAGTTGGATGTTAAAAATCACTGGATTATAAACATAATTGACGTTATTTATACACTCAGTGATTCAATCATGTGCAAGGACATTTTCCTGATAATGCACTTTACTGTGTGGTAACCATGGCTCTCTGAAATTGACAAGTTATTTGCCCAATACTCTGGGTGTTTGGTTTGTTCTGGAATCAATCATACAAACACATCTTTGCACACCATGCATGTGCATGACTCTTCACAGTGCTTAAGCTACAGATTCTGAAGCAACAGGTGTAGATGTCCCTTTGAAGACAGATTAATTAAGTTACTTGGGTAAATCATCTTTACTCCTGTGTTGCCTGTCTTGATATATGAATGACAGGACATACCAAAAATGTAAATATGAGCTCATATTCCTGCATACCAATAATAAATGGAAACTATTACAAAGATCGTGAGTTTTGAGGGAGTCTTGTTACTGCCTCCTTCACTTTCTAGACACAAACATTTTCTTACCACTTCTTAGCATTACAATATTTAGAACAAGAACCCCGTTTTGATTCTGGCAGTAGGACCCCCCTTCCCCCATCCCTAGCACTTCTGTTGGTAACTGTTAAGTCAGGTAGATCTTTTTATCTGTAACACAGGAATTGAAAGTGGAGAGTACATCCCCCAAACCTGTTGCATCGGCAGGAAAGTGGGCTTCATCCTAGTCAATGTGAAAATGAAGGGAGTGAAACAATAAGGGGTGTTTGGGAATGTTGTTATACTAATGGGAGGTAGAATATGTTTAAAGCCTTGGCTATTACAGCAGGTATTTTAGGCACAGTTATGACACAGGTGCAGCTAAGCCTTCTCCAAGCAGTAGAAGTCCTCCCATCAGGTAAGTATTCTGCTGCAACTTGGCCTCCATGCAAAATGTCAGCCTTTATTTTTCTTTCTGCTGTATAATTCTTTCCATGTTGGCAAACAGTTTTCCTGACACAAACCGGGATGTAGTGCTTTCTCAGTTGTGAATGTGCTACCTATCGGATGAGAACAAATGTTTCCAGTGGCAAAAACATGCCTGGTGTAATAGTTGAAAACCCTTAAACATCAGTATTTCCAGAGAAAATGAGTCCCCAAATACCTATGTGAAGGGACTCCTAGCTACTATGTAAATCCTCAATCGTTTGATGATGATGAATGTAATTTATTATTTATGGTTTTTAGTTGCTATTTCAAATGTACTGTATGCATAAGGGCCATGTTTACAGAAACAAAAGCAGCAACAACAAAAAAAGTCACGTAAACATTCAGGGGTTGAACAAAACAATTAGGATAGCAGGAATTTGGATTCCAATGAAAGAGGTTCTACTAGTATAAGACAGAGTATGTGCCAGGATCAGTGTACAAACAAGGGTGTACTGCTGTACAGGTAGCCAGTGTTTCATCTTTACACTTGGGTTTGTATCCAGCTCAGTCTAACCCTTGTCATTAAGTACATTGTCAAAAGCAATACAATTAACGATAATGGGAGCCTTAAAAATAACATGTAAATCAATAGTATTTTTTTTTTTTTCTGGTAAAATATTTAGAAATAAATTCATGATGTAAATAAACACCTGATGTTTGGTTTTGTTTTATTTTATTAAGAGAAAGCCAATCAAGCCTTTGCTCCATGAACAGTGGCTTTATACATTTATACGGTTTTATACATTTCTACTTCAGAACCAAATTCATGCCTGTGGCATTGTATGGTATATATCTCCATAATCATAATCTGCTGCTTAATAACACACATCCAATTGAGGCTTTGCAAACAGTGCCTTTAACTTTTTGGAATACTAAATCTGAGATTATGGATACAGAATTTATATCATGAAAAAAGAAGAGATATCAAGGGTGCATCTTGTGAAAAATTCAGATAATTACACTTCTTAATATCAGTATTATACAAAAGCCCTCAATCTCAATCCAGCCTCCTAACTAATCAGCAGTGTCTTTGTCTCTATCGTTCTGCACCACAGTTGTTGAACTGTCTTCATTAAAGATGTCTCCAGAAGATGTGTGTGTGCGTTCAGTTTTACAGTAAATACAAAACAGTATTTTGAAACAAGTTGAAAGGCAAAGACCAAAAAAAATGAACAATATAAAACTCAAGGACCTGCTCAGAACAATACAACTCCTTCTTGTGGTTATTTCTTGGTGTTTTAAAGTGGTTGTAGTTAACAAAATACTTTATTACATCTTTCCTGTCTCGCACTTCCATTCACTACAAAGGTCTCAAATGTGGAGTTACGAAAGAAACACATGATATCGCGATCACACGTTTTGATTTTAAAACATGACATCTGGTGCCACACAAGGTAAAAGGAAGTTCTCGGTTTGCTTGCCTTGCCTGCCTAGAAATCTGTTGCACTTGCACTTCCTGGCTCAATTTACCTCAGTGGCGTCTTACTGGCTGCAGAGCATGTCAGTCATTAGGGGAAGCAGCTGGTTGGTTACTGCCCGAAAATACAGCCTTGAAGTGGTGACAATGAACATGGAAAACTTTCCAAAAAAACTAGGCTTGCAACAATGGCTTCTTTAACCTAGTGTAATACCAGACATCAGGTTTTAAAATGATAATATGTTTGCTAAAAACATTTATTTCAAAACTACACATAGATCTATATAGTGAATGGATGTGCTTGGCACGGACAATTTATGTAATTCTTTTGTCAGCTCCCTAATCAAAGTTTCCCTTAGTAACAGCATTGCAAGGTGTAGTAATGGTAAAGCTCAGAGATGTATGGTAAATGTGTAGTATAACCATGGGAAAAGTACAAAATGACTGTGCAAGTTTGCCGTGGTAAACTTTTATAAGGGCTACATGAGTTTAAACTGTTACAATTATTGTATTCCTCTCAGAAAGGTCTTCTTTGCCTTTGTGCACCAAGGCCCAGTTAGATCAAGCTTTGTGTGTTTTATGAAATAGTTCAGAATGAGTCTTGGATATAAAAGCTACAAAGGACCTTTTCTTGAACAAACACCAATGTAAAAAAAAAAGCAATTTGTGACCAAGAATCAGTCAGTGCTGCATCCTCCTTTAAAACGATTCTGGGATTTTCAAGGGCAGTGAATAGACTTCTTACAGGAACAAAACCGTGTGAGTCAAACTGCTCCGCGTGTGTGAGAAGAGTAATGAGAAGAGTAACGGTGTGCGCATAAAGATCTACATTTATAAAACATAGTTCAATCTCAACAATACAATTATTGCTAAGGAATTGGCGTGGAGTAAAGTCACCCAAACCCAGTTTCTCCTATCTGGTTTTCTTTTAAAATGGGTATTAGGGCCTTTAGAAAATATGTTCATATTCAGAGTGTGTACAACATATATTTAAATATATTAGTGGTACTAGTAGCCTTTATTTATTACACACACATGCAATGATGTATTGGGAGTGACACAGAATACTAACATACTGGCACAAATCCATTTGAAAATGGAAGTACAGATTAAATATCCAGCCGGATGCAGGTAGGCTTCTGGTTTCGAGTCATGCTAGTTCAAGACATGTTAAGGCTGGTGGAAGAGCCAGTTATACTGGTGAAAGAAAACACAGTACATTTAAAGTGACCTGTATGTTGTCTACGCTCCTAAATGAATCTATACTTAAAGCAGAGGCGGCTGGTGGCCAAAGAAAATGAGGAGGCAGAAAAGAAAAGAAAAGAAAAGAAAAGAGCAGCCCATCATTGTTTATTCTAATAAACTTAACTGTTTAACAATGCACTGTATATAACATTAATATAACATTGAAATTTCAAGACCACGCCACTAACATACTTTGCATAAATTATTTTCTAAACAAAGTTGTAAAGGCAGGAGAAAGGCTAAACTTAAATAAATGACCAATAAAATAATGCTATCTCAAGTCTACGCCCCTAAATGAATCTGTAAATGTGTTTTTTTTATCCTTGCTGGTATCCAGTAGCAGCTGCTGGAATCCTTGGCATTGTAAATCAGACAGTATTAGCATGCCAACAGATAAGCATCAAAAAAGATGTTCTTGAGGGGATGCGAGACAAACACCTATTAGAAAGGGCTGGGTGGGCTTCAAATGTGTGGACCCCTGAGTATAAGAATAGGAACCATGGAGCAGGTGTGATGTATGATCCTTAGAAAAGTGTACTGTGGTGAACCATTGGAAAAGCATAGCAAAGTGTAGTAATGTATAACAAAAACACAGGGAAAGCATTGTGAATCACTGGGAACTATTGTAAACCATGGTGACAGTAGGCATTGGAAATATTATTATTATTAGTTTTTTTGCATCAATAATTCATCAGTGGCAAATAAGATACCATAACGATTTAGCATTTGCTGACTAGTACGACTATAAGCACCTCCCTGAATTTCCATTACTGCCACCTGAGAGGTCAATACCGGTCTCTACAATAATAAGCACTCTGTTAAACAAACAGAGTGGCTTTGCAGTCTCCTTTTCTCATTACTGTTAGCTGTTATATAGTGACAGCACTAACAACAACACCGTTTTATTTCTGCTTCCAGAATAATACTTTTAGTAAAGAAAAGCCTACTGTGGTGACACTAAAAGGTATTGTCTCTCATTTGAACTCCCTGTCAGTGTGCCTCAAACCTGCCAGGGACATGGCTCTGCTTCTTGAAACAGAGGCTGTCTCGTCTGTATTGTGATCATTAATCTCATGCATTTCAAACAAGGGTCATATTCTGCACTACGCTAAACCCATACTGGCTCATTAATTAAAAGGTCTCCAATTCCATAAACCCCTATACAAGCGAGAAGGACGATATAACCCATAAGAGAAATGTCTTTGAAGGAATACATAAATGAAATGCATCCATCAGTTAGTATGGAAGTTAAAGAAAAACATAAAAACAGAAGCAAATGCATATTTAAACATTAGTTAAAACTAGCCAAGATGAGATAATGCAATAAGGGAGCAAGGAGGTCCACAGCTGGGATTTAGACTTAATATTACATGGAACACAAATTAAAAAAAAAAAAAAAAAAAACATTGCAAAAAACAAAGTATTGAACTAGAACACTGGAGTGACTAAAATGGTACATTATTGAAAAGCCTTCTGTGCTCACGTCTTCAGCCTGCTGTGTTAGTTAATACAACGCACTCCCTATAATTTCTCAGAAATGTAGGCCATGGTTTATCGCTTGATCTCTCAAATGTAGCCACAAGATTTATTTCCAATTGAAGCTGGCCTGACTGGAAGCAGAAACCCTTGAAATAATTTGCTCCTCAATCAATCAGGTTACTGACTCCACGTCCTTCAAATGAGTTCCCTGTTTGCCCAATTAGAATGCATGTCTGTAGATGTGTAAAATGGCATGAGCTTTCATTCGTTCAGCAAAAGCTAAACTGACTTTTTTCCCTGCTGTTGTCCGAACACACCAGGTTTTCTAGTAGTTCTGTCGTTCCTTAAGAGGATAATTATTTGGCTATACGCACTCCTTCAGGTGTGCACTGAAGCTTCAATAACTAGCCTCTGGGTAATCCACGGTCTCCTCGATCATTAATGCTTTCTAAGCTTCGTCTGTCAGAAACACTAACCCACCGGGGCCCTATGCATGACCTATGTGTCCAGCATCCCAGGACTAATCTATTATTTTAGGCCAGGTACCCCCAAATGGGTCCTCTGGGAACATCCACAGTTCATATAAAAATAAAGAGTGGCGGTGACCTTTCCTTTGAGGCTGGACCTCTTGGGAAATTACAAATGATAGGCCCTTCTTGACCCGAAGTGTGGAAGGTGCATGACTGTGTTGCCATGGCAGTGATGCCCCTTAGAGCTGACCATGAGAAAAAAACCATGGATGCCATACTGGGATACCAACATTCATGAGCTGGGAATAGGAAAAGGTGGTGTTTTCTTTCAAATGTGTTTTATTACAATACATACAAAAGCTTTATCCATAAAACCACTGCAAAATGCAAAAAAACAGAACTGATATCCTTCTCTCTACTGCGTGGCAATGCAAAGGGATTGCTGCTGTGAGCTACCAATAACAAAACAAAATGGAGATCTTCCTTAGACTGCTCAATTGAGGGTTCAATGGCATCCATGCCTCTTGACAGGTGACATGACATCCTCCAAGACAGGGGTGTCCAAAGTTGGCCCTTCCTCTCCTGGTCTTTGTTCCAACCCTATTCTAAATTGTGTAATTGAACCAATTAAACTTCCAGCCAGACCCTGCAGTCGGTAATTATATATTTGTACCTGTTAAACCTGGGATTGGTCAGCTCTGCCCTATGAAAGAGATTAATCAGTTTATAAGGCACTCTATTTAGTTAAACATATTGAATGACAAATGTGTTTAATTTATTTGTATACAGTACTGTTAATAAGCTACAAATGACACCTGACACACACACACACACATATATACATACATATATATATATATTTTTTTACATTTCCTTTTTAATGATCAGTATGCAATCGTTTTGAGTAACACAATATGGTAATTCCTTAATAGCAGCCTGTCTTGATTAGGTAGCTAATCTGTTGTGTGGAAGTGGTCCTAAATGCAGGCAAGATTACAGTAGATACAATAGAAACCATTCATTTATATTTCAATGCATCTCACAGTGCTTATGAATAAATGAAAGTTTAATTAATGCAGCAGCTTTTTTTCGCTACCCTCGCAATACGTTACTTTTGACAGCGTTTGTCTGATTACCTTTTAATTTTCTGTCTTTTAGAGATATTAATGTTTCAGTTTGTTGTTACTAGACATGCATCATAGTTAACCTCTTAACACTTTCAAATGATCCACTGTTGGCCTGGAAGCAGTTACTTCACATGGAGCATGTTAGCACTGATTTCATATTCATTATTCATTAAGCCTCATGACTCAGACTTGATCAGAGTCCTTAACAGGACTGCCACAGTAATATACACACTAATATAATCCAGACATCTGCATTATCTAGGCCAAACCATTATGTGACATCACAGTTTAAACTGCTTGAAAAGTTCTGGTGTTTTTTCTTGTGCTTTTTTTTTTGCCTGTCCTCCTGAAGGATGTTGGCCCTGCAGGACATACAGGCGTGGAACCCGGTATTGTTCAACATCATATTGCCGTGTTCTGCACCGACTAAACACAGCGTGCACCGAACACTGCTTGCACTGGATACGCCATGAGCTATAATATATATAGCACCGTGTGATAGATAGGGGAGAGCACTCTGTTTGTTTACAAGGCTCGACTTATCGAGGTGGGCGGGACCGAGTGCGTCATCCCAGGAAGGGGCCTACCGACAGCTCTGATTTAGAGCTCAGCGATACCTACCCAATGGGCAGGCATATCACATACATAATGTCGTTGTTGGTCGTCTTGGAATTGAAAGGGAACTTACAGCATTGCCCAAAGCACAAGGAAGCAGTTAAATGATGTGCTTTTTCTCTACATATTATAATGAACAGATCTACTTTTCCTCTTTGATATAATTTGTGAAGACTTTATAATGAGCACTTTTAGTGGCAGACATGATGTATTCTAATTACCATACCGCATCCAGCCTCAAGTCATTTGATGACTCATTGTGAATTTGATGCTGATGTTGAAAGCAGGAGCTAGTGCAGGTCTGTGTTCCAAACGCTTTGCTTCCCAAGCACCTTAATCCGCATAGCTTCCTCCCTTAGAAAACAAGTGCAGATTTGATTTCTAATGAAGAGGGACATTTCCATAGGCTTCATTGGAGCCATACAATGATTACAACGACAGCACATCTTTTATATAGCGGTACAGTAAAAGACACAGGGCTCTGTTCAATTGTAGATCTAAATACCACCATTGTTTAAATCATTCAAATAGAGCCCTTGCTGATATTTGACATATTTTCCCAAGGCAGAAATACACTAAAGAGACTTAACAGGTACAGGTGTAAACCTCAATTAGAAATACAAAATACCAAATCATTTCCTCATTAAACTTAAAAATATATATAAATAATTAGGCAAAAAAGAAAAACGTTCATTAAGATACCTTGAACTGGACCCAGAGACCTATGCATTGTTATCTGCTATTGGATTGAGGAGTGGGGGTCTGTGGAGAGCCATGAATAGAAACACAGGCGCATACCAAGGGGGTAGTCATCTATGAGCTGAACAGGGCAACTGTTCCTGTGGCTGCAGAGCCAGCTGGCACCCCCTGCTTCAGCTCCACTCCTGGCAACCTTGAATGCTCCCAGCGAAGCCTTGAATTTGGACATAATGCGCTAAGGAAACTGTGCATCAACCAAAAACTGATCATTACAGGAATATTTTCCATCTAGATCCACCTGGATGGCATGTTTTCAGCACAGCTTTCTCTATTTTCATTGTTTGTTTTTTTAATATTATTTTATTCTAAGTGTGATTTTAACTGGAAGGTGCAAGTGTCTATGTTCAGTTTTTACACTTTTTTCTCCATAGTCTGCCTTTGATTACATGCCCTAAAGGTATCTTCATCTTCAAGGCCCATCTTGTCACAGCAAAAAAAAATGATCTCAACCTCAGGTTGTAAAATAAAAAACATTCTTATGAATGTTAAAAACACTGAAGCAGGATGGAGCCAATACAATGGACATATTACTAATATCCAAGAGCACCAATGCCCTTTTATGAGAGGTCCTGATGGATTTAACTGGTCTCTCCCATTCAGTGAGTAGGCAATTTACAGAAAAGTCTTAATGCAAGACTTGTATTGAGTTTTCACAGCGGCAATCAATAATCAATAATTAACTCCACTTTGAGGCAATTGCTTTTAATTAGAATGACTTAAAATGATGCTGTAACATTAAACTAGAGATCAATACACAGAGGATACTACATGATTGTTTGTGGAGGATGCCCCAGTAAACCTGAGCCCTGACAGTATATCTTTAAAATAAAATGTGTACATTTTTTTATATTAAATAAATTCAGGGATTATTTAACCTGGCAGATCTTTACTTTCATTGTCAAAAGACTATGCTTTGATGCGGATTCATTGTGAACCTTATTTACAGTTAGGCACAGGCAGATCAGTAACTGTCATTTTTTTTGACTAAACTCGTTCTCAAGGAAATCGGATTCCAAATCAAAACACCAATAGAAATCTGAAATAATTTCTGTTGCTAAGCAGTTGGGTATCAGTGGCAGTACTGAGCTACTGAAGCACAGCTCCTTTCTGAATTTCACAGCACTGGATTGGAATGGAAGCAAAGACACACAGGAAACTAGTCCCGGTAAGTATGTCATTCCACTCATGTTATTCCACTTAAGTGGAATAAAAAAATGTATCCCACACTAGATATACCTGCGCTCATGGTATAAAAAGAATTATTACACTCTAGTAAAAAAAAAAAAAAAAAACTTCTGTTACAGCCCTTTGTCATTTGGTCAATTTGAATTGTTTTATTGAACCAAGACGATCATAGATGAAATGATGTGACATTATAATGGTAATACAATGGTTCTGTAATATAGGCAAATATGGGGTTCTGGTAGACTAGGAGACACCAAGTATAAACCAATAGACATTGGTAAACCCACTGCAGTACCATGTTACCATAGCAGTAACAATGTGTAATATTGTGTTGTCACTGGGTTTCGTCTGGACACTTCAGTGATATTACAATAGAATCGTTATTTTGGGTGGAAAACAATACCATATTCTAATATTAATATTTTTTGACAAAAAACTTCAGTGCTCATCATAAATGGATTGAGCATGCATATATATATATATATATATATATATATATATATATATATATATATATATATATATATATATATATATATATATATCTTAATCCTTCAAACTCAGAAACACAACAACCTGTAAATGAACAGCAGTGATTGTGTATTTCTAATAGAGGTGCTTGGGAGTTTGCCCCAGTGATAGGTGAGGGATGGTGACGCTGGATTACAGTCAGGCACTGTGCTGACAGGCAGCATGACTGAGGGCTTCACCTCACAACGCAGACCAGGCCTGGTCTGAACACTGTAGTTCAGCCCTGGGCAGAGACTTCCCCTTGTGTTGAACTGCACTCAATAATGTGGGGATGTGATTAGCTCATCTGACTTATTCCCCAAGCTTGATTTGAACAAGACTAGTGAATTAGCCTGCTGTGCTGGCAGTACATTTTTGATGATCTAGTCTAAATCGTGACTGGGGGTTGTTGTGTGTGTAAGAGATGACAATGCAATGGTTCTGTATTAAGAGGCAATGCCATGACAAGGGCAGCTCCAGTAATATGAACCCTTGATAGAACAGAAGGTACCACAGTGGTAGTAATTTTATGTTTTTATATACCAACAGTATCATTGTGGTCTGACTCTATACACACCAGTATAATCAATTGCAGTATTATATCAGCACCAGCATGCTTACCTTATTAGGCAATACTTCCAAATACATTGTGGACGAACCATGGTTCTGTTAGGGTTTCTTCTATCCCAAAAGTAAATTGTTGTGTAAGGATGAGAACTCTCTCAGTTCAGTGAGGCTACAGGAGCAATATGCTGCATTCATTCAAACTGCAAACCTTATTTTATTGCCAGTAACACTGAAAAATTTTGTGTTGAAAAACATAGCACATGCAAATGGAGCACCTGCCTGTGAAAAGCCAGCACTGCATGCAAATAAGCACTAGACTGAAAGCAGCGTGCTGGGCTGGATTACTATTGAATTTTAAGATACGCACCAGAGAGAAGAGAATGAAGTGCTTTTAATCAACAATGTGGATTTCATAACGATTGACAAATCAAATTAGTGCTGACCGTTTACAAAATGTACGTTTTCTTGGTGATTACATATAAAATGCAGTTCTGTCTTGATTGTAATTGACTTGATTATATATGCATGCATGCTGTAGAACTTAGTCCATTTTTATAAAATAAGTTAACATATACCTCTGTGTCCCAGCTACTTAGCAACAGAGCAGCTCCACAGCATTGCACATCACAGTGCTGGAGGTGCCCTTTTCAACAGAGCAGCTCCACAGCATTGCACATCATAGTGCTGGAGGTGCCCTTTTCAACAGAGCAGCTCCACAGCATTGCACATCACAGTGCTGGAGGTGCCCTTTTCAACAGAGTGGCTTCAAAGCATTGCACATCACAGTGCTGGAGGTGCCCTTTTCAACAGAGCAGCTCCACAGCATTGCACATCACAGTGCTGGAGGTGCCCTTTTCAACAGAGTGGCTCCACAGCATTGCACATCATAGTGCTGGAGGTGCCCTTTTCAACAGAGCAGCTCCACAGCATTGCACATCACAGTGCTGGAGGTGCCCTTTTCAACAGAGTGGCTCCACAGCATTGCACATCATAGTGCTGGAGGTGCCCTTTTCAACAGAGCAGCTCCACAGCTTTGCACATCACAGTGCTGGAGGTGCCCTTTTCAACAGAGCAGCTCCACAGCATTGCACATCACAGTGCTGGAGGTGCCCTTTTCAACAGAGGGGCTCCACAGCATTGCACATCACAGTGCTGGAGGTGCCCTTTTCAACAGCGTGGCTCCACAGCATTGCACATCATAGTGCTGGAGGTGCCCTTTTCAACAGAGCAGCTCCACAGCATTGCACATCACAGTGCTGGAGGTGCCCTTTTCAACAGAGCAGCTCCACAGCATTGCACATCATAGTGCTGGAGGTGTCCTTTTCAACAGAGCAGCTCCACAGCATTGCACATCATAGTGCTGGAGGTGTCCTTTTCAACAGAGCAGCTCCACAGCATTGCACATCACAGTGCTGGAGGTGCCCTTTTCAACAGAGCAGCTCCACAGCATTGCACATCATAGTGCTGGAGGTGCCCTTTTTCTCTTCTTCTTGTCATTATTGGAGATTCCCCATCCAAGTATCTAAGGTACTGACTAGACACAAGATTTGTTTAGCTTCTGAAGAACTGAGTATTCAACTGGTGTTATAAAGCTAGCCAAAAATGCAGCAGTTTCAGCCCCCCTCCAGAGATGTATTGAGCTTTGAAATCTGAAATGGCTTCCTGACATCAGTATAATGCTCACACCAGCGTGACTCCTGTAAGTAGCTTCACAGCGGAATCACAGAGGAGCTCAATAGCTACCAGACCCAGGGAGGAGTACTCAGCACTGACATGCACCCAACTCCAGGGTCTCTCAGCTAGTTAGTAGTGTTCCGTCTGAATACAAATGAAACAGCATGTTGTATCTATGCACTGAATGGACAAAAACGTGGTCCAGGCCTCAAAATGCTTTGATCCTGGGTCATTTGCAGAGATCGATATGGGTAGGCTACTGTGCTGTTGCTTCCCCTTCTTGTCACGACACTGGAAGCTTGTTAACACCAGCGATTTATTTTCTCCATGCTGGGAATCCAGGAGCCCTTGCTGCTTGTGAAATCAGTGCCAATGTGACTCAGTTTGTAGTTATAACCAGAGTAACCAGGATAACCAGAAACGTGCCTTTCCTCTCAGCTGGGCTTTCACTCTTCCATTTTGCTTGTCCAGTAAAGATTTTACGCGTTAATTTCAGATTTGTTCAACAGGAAATACCTGATTGAAACATTCCATCTTGTTTACAGACTCCAGTCTTCCACTGTCGTTTATTTCTAAGAAATACTGATTTGTTTTTGTCCAGGGTTTATACCTCTTTTTATTACACTTAAAAGATTTTGAGGTAGGCAAAATGATAAAAACATAACATTAGGAATTTTATAATAAAGACAATGTTGAGGTCAAGTAATACTTGTGTTTATGCTTCTTACTTCTCCTTTAAGCTGAGGGAACACAAGCCACTTCTTCAGGAACAGTGCCTGAAACCTGGTTCCAGGAGACATAGTTTGAAG
This sequence comes from Acipenser ruthenus, assembly GCF_902713425.1. Lineage (NCBI taxonomy): Eukaryota > Metazoa > Chordata > Actinopteri > Acipenseriformes > Acipenseridae > Acipenser > Acipenser ruthenus. Next base: position 98,563,289 of record NC_081191.1, read on the forward strand.
CAACTTTGCTGTATTATTATTATTAGTAGTAGTAGTAGTAGTAGTATTAGTATTATTATTATTATTTAGTCATTTAGCAGATGCTTTTATCCAAAGCGACTTACAGAGACTTGGGGGTGAACTATGCATCACAACTGCTGCTGCAGAGCCACTTACAACAGGACCCTGGTGTGCCATGCAGTGGCCTGAAACCTAGTCTGCTGAAACCAAGTTTCAAGCCACAAAGTGTCTTGCCTCTGCTTTAGAGAGCTAGTCTTTAGTGTGCACTGCTATTGTTAAATCAAATAAATGGAAAACAATAAAGGAATAATCTCTACATCTAAATGTTCCGAAGTATGTGAATATTATCCTTTTGAAAATAAAGTGCATGAAGGCTGTGGATATCGAAGTTAGGGTTAGGGTAGGGTTAGGGTACCTGAGTTAAATCAGAGCTGTTCTTTCAGCTCCAGCAGTGAAGACCTTGCTGTCGAAGCATGTTGTTCTTGCCATTCATCCGACGATGCTTTCATTTAGTCATTGTACAAAATGACTAATGGCAGCCGTCTGGCATATATAATGGTGTTTCCAACTGGGTGCACAAAAGCTTGTAAGGGTTGCGTTGGCTTCCCACTGCTTTTTAAGGGTTGCGTTGGCTTCCCACTGCTTTGTAAGGGTTGCGTTGGCTTCCCACTGCTTCGTTCCTGCAGTTGTTGGCTTTGAGGGAAGGTGGCAATTACTGTATGATGAAATAAAATATTGAAATGAACAAATGTAATAATTGTAATTATTTATAGACCACCTAAGTCAAACCCGCTGTTTTTGACTGAATTTGGGGATCTGCTGTCTATACTGATTTTAACCTTCATGTTGACACTGATTCTGATTTTAACTCCTTGGAACTTTTGAGGCTACTGGATTCCTTAGATTATATCCTGCATGTCAAAGGTCCTACGCATAATCGTGGCCATATTTTAGATCTGGTAATTTCTCGTGGTTTAGCTGTTAAGAACATCATAACCCTAGATCTTACTATTTCTGATCATCTTGCCATTCTTTTTGAGGTGAATCTGCCAGTATCTACAAAGACTGTGGACCATACATTTAAATCCCAGGTAATTAATTCTTCAACTCTTGTTAAGCTTTCTGATGTCTTGAGCTCATTACCACTCTCTGAGTCCTCATCAGTAGATGAGCTGGTTAATACCTACAACACCACCGTGACTGGTATCTTAGATACTATAGCACCAATCAAAACTCAGAGAATCTAAATTGCATGTTTATTACATCGCATGGAAGGGCCACCTGGTTAAATACAGGAAGGCTCTGGCGTTGACTAGATCATCATATTATTCTAATTTAATTGAAACAAATAAAAATAATCCTAGATTTATTTTTGCTACACTAGATAAATTAATTAATCCTTCCCCTAATAGTCCTACCCTTGAACACTGGCTCCTCTCACAGCTGCAATGACTTCTTATATTTCTTTAAAAATAAAATACTACACATCAGAAATGAGATTCCACAGACACCTTCTATTAGGAGGACAATTTTACCAACTACACCTATTAAGGATACTATGGGGGCTTTCTCTCTGATTACCTTGCAGGAACTGACAGACTAGTTTGACATATGAGAGCTACTACATGCTCTTTTGATCCTGTTCCTACAAAACTATTAAAATATGTTCTTGGTGTTATTAAAAATGATAAATGGTTCACTTTCCTCTGGTATGGTTCCCTCAGAACTTAAGGTAGCTGTTGTAAAGCCTATGCTTAAGAAACACAATTTGGACCCTCAATTACTATATATATATTTACCTGTCCTTAATGCAACAAACATTCACGTTTGCAGTTAAAGGGGGCAGGGAAATTGATCTGAAACTAACCACAAAGCATAAGAGCCGGGCTCGTCTGCATTTGTGGTTATAGAGCTGTTAACCTCATCTCATCTCACTGACAGGGGACAGAATCCGCAACGGCAGTGTATCACACAGCACTGCTTGTTACACTCTCCCCCCTTTAACCTCATCTCATCTCACTGACAGGGGACAGAATCCACAACAGCAGTGCTGCCTGTTACACTCAATATAATGTTATTAGAATTACACTTCTCTATTACAGAGAGAATGAACAATTTAAAGAGTGATGACAATAACAACCTGCTATCCCTGCTATACACTTCACCTGTGTCACCATGTGGTACACAGCCCCTGATAGCTTTGTATTAAATGCTGCTTCTGTGCTGACAAAGCCAACAAATGCTTTGCATAACTTGTTACATGTGCTGTTTGTAAAAATGGGCATATAATAAAGAGGCAGGTGTAACAGCATTACCACATGACTCCATGGACACTAGGGCAGTTTGGGACAGTTCAGGTTTTTCAACTCATAACCCAATGCATTCTGGTTAGTGTAGTCCTGCTGTAAAAGGTACCTGAGACAGGTAAACTGAACCAGAATGCATTGCAATGGGAGTTGAAAAGCCTGAACTGTCCAAACTGTCCTATGGTAACCCTAACTTGTAATAAATGTGTACAAATGTGTAAATGTGTACAACAGCTTCAGTTAAAGTTTAATGCAGATTTTAATGTGAGCCGCACATAATGCTAGGACACTGCGTAAGGTCCCATAGTGTTGAGAGGTCAAAGCTAAAGAGAAAAAGAAAATATAAAGCAGAAACACAGACAAAGCATCTAGAAACCCTTGACTGTATTTAACATGCAATGCTGATATCAGGCTAAATCAAACAATTTCCAAATACAGTCCTAAATACTGAAGTACTCTTTAGAGTTCTGTAATCTGTCACAAATGTTATTTAATCCGTAGTATTTTGTATTTAATTATATCCTGATGTGACTATCACTGACACTGTTATCTGCTCCGTTATTGAATGGTATTTTGTTATTCTTGTACTTGCTAGAACCAAAGTCATTGTAATTTTATCTTGCTCCTAATTGTATTATTACTTGTACTGTGATTCTTGAAATGTATTTTTGTTTACGACTGTAAGTCATCCTGGATAAGGGCGTCTGCTAAGAAAATAATAATAATAATAATAATAATAATAATAATAATAATAATAATAATAATAATAAAGAGAACGGACCTGGTTCAGTGATTGACTGTCTTTTGCTGGTTAAATCATTTTGTCATCTGAGCATGCTTCTTTTTGTTTTTGGATGCAGCAAAATTCTCCCAGTTTAGTATTTTATTTGGGAACAGTAAAACTTGTGTTACAGAGCGCTTGTATAGAACAGCTACCTGTATATATTGATGCCTCTCTCTTAACATATACTCTCTCTACAAAGAAAGAGCTGTGATACCTTGACTGAAACACTGTCAAAAAGAAAAAGAATGCACAGTGAAAGGAATCTCAGGTGCAATTGTCTTTATTAACCCAGCCCCCCCCCCAGTATGCTCCCACACACTCCTATGTCTTTACTAACCCAGACCCCCTCAGTATGCTCTCACACACTCCTGTGTCTTTACTAACCCAGCCCCCCTCAGTATGCTCCTGCACAGTGTTTCTGCATCAAGCATAGGGAACATACATGGCCTTCACTAGCTATGAGGACACCGAGGTCATGTCCTCGGTTGTTTTTTTGCATCATCAATGCTGATGTTCATGTAAAAATTCTGGTAAAGCACAAAAGACTCCTTAATTTTCTCTGTTGCTTTGCCCTGTAACATAGATTTGGAGGTTATACCAAGCAGTCATATAAATACTGCAGCTATAGCTTGAAACCGAAGTTTGACCTCGGTAGAATGTCAGCTCTGGTTATGGCCCTGGGAACATATCCTGCTTAGATAATCATGTGACACGTGTGCCAGTCCCACCTGATGCGCATTTGAAAGGCAAATGGTCTGAAAGCTACAGCCACACTTTTTGAAGCACTGTAACATTGTTTTACTGCCAAAAGCTAGCAGCCAGAAAATTCAGTTCAGAAACATGTTTCAGTATAACTGACCTTACTGTACAGTGTTTTAATTTGAGTTAATTCCACCTGCTGACTCCCAATATGCTCAGTAACTCCGTGCAACCCTAAGATTAGGGACGTGTAAGCTTGTGGAGCTCATACCATTCCCCCGGGAATTCTTCTGTAAATTATGGCACAGCACTTCTATTTTTTAATTATTGTTTTTTTTCATTCATCAGCATTTCCATCTCATAATTTTTAATATATAAATGCACATGAACAGATGTTAAATGCATTTAAAATCCTAACCTGGATCTCTGTGGACAATAGAAATGCCTCCTAATTGCAATACTAACCCACACCTGGCTTTCGTTTTCTCAACACAGCCACTGAACCAACTTGTTTTATTATTTGTAGCAATAATTCCATGTTTGGGGAAAACACTGCCTTCATCTGCAAAGAATGGCAAATATTTAGAGGTTATAAAATAACTGGAAAATGTGCCCAATAATTATTTTTCAAGATGATGATTATTATTATTATTATTATTATTATTATTATTATTATTAGTAGTAGTAGTAGTAGTAGTAGTAATAGTCCAATTTAAAATTCTATTTAGCATCTTTAGCAAAAAACGGTTTAAAAAGGCCTGTAAACGAAATATTCATTTGTAAAAATGAAACAAAATAAATGGTGCAGAGCAGTCTCTTTACAGCCCAGTGGTTGATAAAGGCCTTGATATATCGAGTGGTAGAAGGCAGTCAAGGTAAGAGCACCTCCCCTTTTATTTGTTGATTGCTTTGCTTGATTAATTGGTTGACTGGTTGATTGACAGCCTCTGCCCTGCCTCTTAGGTTACACAGGCTAAAATGACCAGATAGCAAGTTTTCTAGAGCAGGGCTTCTCAAACACGGTCCTGGGGCTCCCCTGTGGCTGCTGGTTTTCATTCCTACTGAGCTCTCAATTACTTAACTAGACCCTTAATTGAGCTAATAATTTGCTTAATTAGACCTTTTTACTTGTTTTCAGCTCTTGAACAGTTGCATATTTCAAGTTAGCAATAACATTTAATAAGTAACTTGAACTCCAGCTATTTAAGATCTGAAAACAAGTAAACATGTGTAATTAAGGAAATTATTAGTTCAATTAAAGGTCTTGTTTAGTAATTGAGAGCTTGGTTGGAATGAAAACCAGCAGACACAGGGGAGCCCCAGGACCGTGTTTGAGAATGGCTGTTCTAGAGAATTGGGCTATTGCTTGTACCAGTAATGCACCAGCTTACAAACTTCAGGACACATTGCACTCCCAGTCATAAACTACAATCTGCTGTCCAAGATTCTGTTGGATTATATCGGTACACTAGCTTTAACGTTTAACGTTTTTTCTTCAAAGTGTGTTTTTATAATATTTTACAAGAAGCCAGCAACAGTCAGTTTCAGGAACATCAAAAGCAGATGTTGATAACCAGTTTTTAAATAACTGAGAGTTAAGGGTTTGTGAATAGGGCTCATTGTCTGTTAACTAATTCTCCATTCCAATACAGCTTTTCTAATGTATTACCACACGACTATGACTCAAGGGCGAACCAGTATGCAATGCAACAATGACTGCAATGCAATTGTTCAATCCTAAATCGATGGCACAAAAGTGTAGCAATCTGGGCTTGGCAGCACAGTAGTTGCTTGCGATCAAAAGCCATTTATTTATCTTGTAGCTGCTGCAGGCTTTTGTTGAATGGTTTCTACTGAGGTACGTATAATTGCCGCTAGTATAATGCAACTTTACAGGCAGTCAGATTGATAGCTGTGGAGGCTGAGCTATCCATTCAACACTTAAGGTGGAGCGTCTGTCCAAGGGTGGGTGGTTTGGGTGACCCCAATTCACAATGGCATTAATCCAGAACAATCCAGAACAGGGGTGGCCAAAGTTGGTCCTTCCACTCCTGGTCTTTGTCCCAACCCTGTTCCAAATTGTTTAATTGAATGAATTAAACCTCCATCCAAACCCTGTAGTAGGTACTTATATCGTTTTACCTGTTCCACCTGGGGTGGACTGTGATTGGACACCCCTGATCTGGAACCTTTCTTGAGCACACACAAAAAATGCAAATTGTAAATTAACATTGGATTTACATTTAAACCAGTACGACAAACTATCTGACAGGGGTGCAACATCTAACAACCCCCCCACCCCCCCTCCCTTCATCACAGACTTTTAATGTATTGGTAGTCCACAGTGTAAAAACAATAATTCACTGTACATGTTGATTTTCCAGAATTATAGACCGGTTTGGCACATAAGACAATAGCAAGCCAGTTATTTGCAATAACAGAGTAGCTACTGCATTATTGTACCAATAGGCTCATGTACTAAATACAAATCTGAGGCGAAGAAAACGAAACTTCATAAAAGCTTTGTGAATAATATCTGTGTGTGGGTGTGTGTCTCTTTATATGAAGAACTGCACGCAGCACAAAAGTCTGCACACAACAGCGTTTCTGATTCCAGTAGAAGCAAATATTTTATTAGATCAACAGAAGCCTGGGAAATCTGAGATGTTTAAATCATATCAGATGAAACATATTTCTCCTGCTGCCTTTAATAATGCAGTTAAGATGCCTAATCTGACGAGAAACTGAACTTATCACTTCTGGTGGTTTGGGTGCCTGTAATGTAAGGAAAGATTTTAATATCAGTGTTGTCTTTTATTGAAACTGGATAGACTTTGTTTTCATAATGTAGCAGTTTCTATAGAGGAATATAATCAATTTCAAGAAGCACTTCCAATTGATTATACTACATCCACTGCAAGCATTGGGAGTACCTCGGGAGAAGCGCATTTGAATTGTCAATTGTTCTAATAATAAGCCTTGAAATGGAGCTCTGGGCTCTGCGAGCTGGACTTGGTGTGTCTGTAATTAAAATGAAGAAAATATATTTGCATTAATAGCATTTATATTTAAAAAATGCAGAACCATTTTGAGTTAAATTAATTTAAAATTCAAGATGATCAAGTTAACGAGGCTAAATTTCATTACCATATACATTTATAAAAGGATGTTTTTTTAAACATTACAGTAATTAAGAGGATATGTGTCTATAACCAGCGAGAACAGCGTTATTATCCAGTGAAGTTCCAGTATAAGTTCTAATGTATCTTTTATATGCTGCTATACAGCTTGGCATGTGTAATAAACAGCAGACCCAAGCGGACCTGGAATGGGGACTCGGAGATCTTCTCTCTTTGAAATATTCTGCAGTCACTGTTGCTGTAGCTCTTATTTATCTGATAGTTTCCAATTGGTCACCATCAAATCAGATCAGTCTCATTTGAGTCCTATTGCGAAGGGCATTTTTCCCTTGGGAACACCACTTCAATATTTTTTTCTCAACAGTCAATATACGGTACCAGGTGTTTCTATACAGTTATTCCAGTTCAATTCACTTCTCAACTAGTTACAAAAATGTGTGGTTCATGTAATAAAAGATGCGTACAAATGGGTTTTGGAAACCCAGCAATCGGATTAGAAATGGAGATCAGGAAGGCAGGTTAGGTTTAGCAGCATCAGAATTTGCCACTGTCTAATCTTTTTTCTAATCTAGTTTTTCTCTTTCAATGCCTGGAGGATTTCTTCTTTTCCACAAAGGTACAAATACTAACCTGTAATCCACAGTGCCAGTGTTCTCCTGATATTCAGGGGAGTGCTAAACATTCAGATCAGACTTTCCCTTGAAGATCACCATTGGTATCCTCTTTGAAATGAACAGCACTCAGTAAAAATCCCATTCAAATCCAAGATGAGCACAAAATTGCAGTGCTAAGTGTGCAATAGCACGACAAGCTTTAGTTCTGTTGCAGGTCTGTCTACTCACAGCACAAGGAGTAGATCAGAACCTGCTCAAGGCACAAGTGCTCCGGGGTCATTATACCCCACTTGCAGTTACAAACCATCAAAATAACAACCAGCCCCTGCCCCCTCCCCAGGTGGCCAGCTTGTGATGTCTTTCTTGTCTTTTAGTTGTTTTGATTCTGGCATGGCTGTTATCTGGACTGCACATGGTTACATTCTGGTGCACTAGCGGTACTTGGGAGTTCAGACATGATTCTGAGAGCTCTACTGAGGCCACAGGGGAGCTTTAAATGTCTGAGTTTTAAAAAGCAATCAGGATATGAAGAAACAGAAAATGAAGCCAAGTGGATGTAAACAATGAGAATAAGTGATTGTTAAAAGTTATTAAGCAGACAGAAACGACTGCTGTTGTTACTGATACAGGAAGGGAGAGGTGATGCAGTTCTAACAGAATGATTTGAATTTGAGATGTGCCCAATAACCTGTCATCACCGATCCGATTTTAAACGCTCGCTTGCATTTCATCGATTGGATTGTTACCTTTCTTTTAGAATCTTGATCTCATTTCTGGCGCAGGATTGTTCTGATCCACTATAAGCGTTCCTGTCTAAGAAACAACAAAAAGGAGAATGTTGGTGCTTTTTTCAGTTTTCTTTAGTTTAGTTTTACATGTACGTAATAACCTAATGCACAATGTGTAACAAAACCATGCAGTTTGGGAGAGCTCGTTCCCTGTTGAGTCTTTGAGTGTGTAAAAAATACATCACAGTCAATAAACCAATTACATACATTAGTGGTTTCCCACTTGTCACATTGAGCATTACAGCTGCTCAGAAAATGTTCATTAGTATCCACAGAAAGAGCAGGCGAGATGTAGCTAGACTGGAGGGAATACATTAAAAACCATGGCCACGAGAAGGGAAAACATCCTCTCTGTATCATGGAAGGAACTAACATACAAATATAGTGATAGTGAGAGCTTGCCTATCAGAAGTCTTCAGCTGAGTATTTCAAGGCTTCAGAATGGTTGATCATTTTTATCAGCCAATGGTATCAATGCCACGTAGTAAGAAAATGCTGGACGAAGAAATTTAATTTGTAGAAGGCACTTCCCTTGTAAACGTTTTCCACAGTAAAAGCATAGCAAAGTGTAATAAAGCACAGTTAAAGCATAGGTAAGTATTGTAAAGACCAGCAAGGTATGGTAAAGCATATTAACATGGCAAACCATATTTTTCAAGAAAAAAGAAAAAAGTCTGCGCTATTGGAGTGTATGGCGAAATGGCAAGGAAACCTGCGTGAATTTAAACAAACTGGACTGTCAACAGTAGAGTGCACAGTAGAATAAACATCACAAAGCCATCACAGTTCGGCACAATTGGCAGGCTCTGATGCCTAAACCAGGATAGGATTGAGGTGAGCTCACAGAGACGTGAAGGAAAGATGGAGACAAACAATAGGCCGCATTTTATTGAGCGCCACCCTCCCCTTTCCTGAGCACCAAGCACTGACTAAAAATAAAAATTATAAAGAATGTGTGCTAAGATGTAACCTGGTTGTCCATGCTATGCTTACATCCATTGTTTGCATGGGGATTTACTATGCAAACGGTTAGTTAATCCTTATGGATTAGCATTTTAATGTGATTTTAGAGAGATTAAAGATGCCCAATTCAAACAGAATAAGCTCTGAGGTTTATTTAACCAAGAGTTCCACTGAAAACATCACTGAAGGTCCAGTACAAGAGCCCTCTCTTCCAAAGAATGCCAAATGCTGTCTGTCCATTCCTTCCGTTTTCATCATTTGTAGGCAGGGCTGGAGAACGACAGCCCTGCTGCTCAGATCCTGTGTACACATCAGGTCAGCGCACTGGGATTCTTATCCTTTGATTATGTTCAGTACATCACAGAGATGTATACTGTGGTTGTTAGTGTAAGAATGCAGTATGCTGTGTAGTAGCATGCGAATGTTGCACCTTGGGCATCCCTTCAAAAAACAAGCTTTCGACATCCAAATGATCTTGCTGTGGAAATCCAAAATAAATAAATGGTTCCAATCCCAACATTTTATTAGCCCGGCTCTAGGCTTGTGTCCATTTGCTTCTGATAGCGATGGAAGGAAACCTCAGAACTGATGAGACTGTTTGCTTTTTCTTCGTATCATGAATCTCACAACCCCTGGCAGACTGTTTCTACGCAATTATTGTTTTCCATTTCTTTCAAATTAAAATATTCTTTTCAGGTCATTTGCTCAACAGAATCCCCTTACATCCAGCACCAAGCTATGATAAAAAAGCTTTCCCTAGATAAGGAACAAAGTACTACTGAGCTGGTTGATTTCGTCTCAATAGAATTCAATCTATCACATTTTATGTTATTGGCAAATTAATGGTGATGGTGCGAGTGGAATTGGTTGCTAAACAGTGGGCAGGTCACCTCTCCTTGTTGTGTTTTGTTGTTTTCACATCATTGCAAACACTTGGCAATCAATTTGGTAAATGTAATCTGATGTGTAGGAGAGGGAGAAACGGTTGTCTTTTCGACGTGATAGGAATGTGTTTCTGTGTTAAATCTGCATGATGAGCAACTGTAGCTAGCTACTGAGTCAAAGCATAAAAACACAGGTCTCTACAGCAGGAGTACAGGGCTGCATTGTTTCCTTGGGAAAAAAGGGGTTTTAAAAGATTACCTCAAGAAAACATTATCTATTATTTCACAATATGAATACAGGTTGTGGGAGCAATTAAAATTCTGGACTTGGTTGCAAACATCTGTAAAATGTGCTTAAGTCCATTTTCTTCTTTGGAAATGTGTGTTTAATTAAAAACAGCATTTACTGGCATCACCTTAGAGACAGCTAACAGAATCACATATGATTGAAGGACATGTTTATTCTTGAAAGGGTAGGCTGTTAACAGAGCCTCTCACCTCTGTTTTTCTTTGTTTGACTCTTTCTTTCTTTCAGTGGAAATTGCTTTCTGAAATCCATTGATAATAAACCTTGTAACAATATAACATTGGGCCCAAGCTTGAAATCATGTTTAAAAAGGTTGGTTAGTGGTGCTTGAGGAAACTTGAAAGACATTAAAGACATACCAATAATCTATTTCAAGGACAGATCCATGAATGATCAAACCAATATAAAGCACACATCAAAAATCAACCATTGAGTATACTGTAGGTGCAATCCCATGCATATGATATCCCATGCAAAATCTAAAAAAAAAACCCCTTTTTTATGTTTAATAGTAATTCCTGAGTATGATCTTCCTCTGGTCCAAACTCCTATGACAGAAGAGACATCCTGCACACATCTTGTTAATCTATAGTATTCCTAAATCATTGCTCTGTGGCTTGAATCTACATTTTTCATTATTGCCAAAACTCATTACAACAACAAACCAAAATTGTGTTTTAAAGCAGTTTTAAGCTGGCAAACCTCATAAATTCATTAAAAAAGGAAGGTCAAGGTAGAGGCATGTAATGTATTTGAATGAATTACAAAATGAATGCACCAGGTGTTTATACAAACACACAGTCTTGCTGAATAAGCAGTATTATCAGCATTGTCAATATTGTGTGCTGCCTTTTTTTACTTTTTAAAACTTTTACGCCAGGTAATACATTTTGCATGAACCACTAAAATGTTAAGGCAGTTTCAGGTATTGCATGTGGCGTTCAAAACAAACTGGGAAATGTTTCCAGCTGCTGCAGTTTCATGGTAATATGTCTCTTCTGTACAATGCATGCTTGTGCTTTACCACCCTCTCACTGTGCTTCAATTGGTCTTTGTGGCTCATTAAGGATACTCTTCTTGTTTCCGGATCTTGCTATTGGGAAATAGCCAAGATGACAACATTTAGTCTTTTTTTAGTGCTAGTGTTTTAATCAGTGTATGTAGACAAGCAACTGTTCGGTCTAAGTGTACCACAGTGGAGCAGACAAAGAAACAGCTCTGCCATCTAGTGGTTATAATTGTTATAGCAACTGAACATCGTACTGTAAATTATGCAGCTCAGCTCTTTCATTGTATAAACCCCAAGGTAAATGAAACCCTACTGGCATAAATAAGGATGGCAACACTGTATAACGTTGGTGCACAGCTCTGGTCGCTGAGGGCTTTTAGAGGTTATCAATTGAATAATTGACAGATAAATATCTAAATAGAGATTTAAATTGTTCAGTTAAATAATTAAGAGAATGGTCTGACAAATATCTGGGCTGGAATGGCCCTCGCTGCTTTGCAGGAGGTTTCATTCAAATCTATGGATTCAACTACGGTTTCCTGTTAGATTACCATTTGTGATTCATTCAGCAGTTCATAAAAATAAACTCCAGTAGGGATATCAATTGCAATGCACCCACAACACAATGTGTTATTTCTTGCACTGTCAATGTTAATGCGCTGCCTTGTATCAAGTACAGGGACTGATGTAGTCATGCACTTGTGGCCATCTCCCTCTCCCTCAGACCCCTTTCTCACAGGTACACTGAGACCATCCTCCTCAAGCATGTACACAAAGACTTGAAAGAGGAATACACTTAATACCAATGCAAAACGACAAGGGCAGTTCATTCTTTATTTTAACCTATCTCACTTGACAATGGTTGATTCTAATTCTCATTGGGGATGAACGCTGCATACACTGCAGATTGCAAATCGCAGACTGTCATCGTCACTGTTGTTTGTTTTGTTATTTTGAAATTTTATAGAACTGCTCTGTTAAATAAACTGTAATCCTTAGTGGCTTTGGCTGGCCTGATTGCATGGATTGGCTTGGCTGTGCGCAGTGTCCATAGTAGTGCTGGTGTCTGACTGTCCCTCTCATGAGGACCAGGTGCTGTAGATTGCTGTATTATCAGAGTTCCAGCTGCACTACAGTGATCTGCTTCATGCTGCTCAGCAGGACAGATCAAAGCCTGGTATTAGCACACTCATGTCTCACTTCGATTGATCTATTCATGCAAACTCCACTGGGTCCAAAATCTCCCTGCTAATATAACATGGAGATGTGGATTATTCCTCATCTACCTTTTCTTAACACAGTACACATACATTTAATCATTGAAAAAAAACACATCATAATAAAACAACTGGGCTGTACAGCTATGGCCAAATGTTTTGCATCAACCTATAGAATCTTGCTTCATAAAGTCTAATAAAACCTGCAGAATAAACCGTTAACATATTGAATTACATTCCACTTTGTAGCTTTCCCATTTACTTAACGAAAAAACTGACAAAAACTGAAAAATGTGACAATTTGAAATCTAACATGAAATACTGTACTACTAATATGGCTTTCCAGTAGAAAAAATCCTAAAAAAAAATGATGAGCCTTTCTGAGTCATGTCATAGGGTTGAAGTATAACAGCAACTCTTTCAGTAATGCTTATACATCATGAAAGCTGTGTAATCGTCAGTGCCGTTTCACCCCCTTAATGCAATCAGACTTTTCTTATAGTTAAATAAAGAAATGTAATCCTATTGAACTGAATTAATTCCTGCTGTACAAAGCCTACAGAATATATTACTGTCTGTATCTCATGTAGCGGTGGTAAGCTTGCTTTGGGAAGAGGAATAATGTTTAATGATTAGCGCTGCTTCAGAGGCTAAGTTAAAATGAAGGTGATAATGATGGATATTCTTTTGGTCTGCCTAATGAACCCCCCAGAGCTCCTCAGTTTCTTTGTGTGGATAGAGCGCAGTGTATGTATATTAAAACCCACTCTGTACAATCAAAAGCTTTGAGCTTCTTTTTTTTCATCTTTATTGACAGTTGGTTTTTAGACCTAAAAATGTTGCTCTTCAGCTAGCAGCTATTGATGTTGCAACCATGGCGACAGTCTCCAAGGCACGACGGAAAATTACCTTTTCATTGTGCTATGCTTTCTTCTGTGTATTTTAATGGTATTTTTTTTTTTTTTTTTTTTATATTTATGTCGGCTAGTACAGCTTGTTTTGTGTCATTTGCGGTGCTGTCAATAATCATTGATCTTATCTGCATCACACTCGGCTGAAATAATAATAGTGTTTACACCCAGTAACTGTCCGGTAATCAGAATACTGTCTATATTTGCATTTTAAAAGGCACACTGGTGTTGACCTTTAATTTGATTGGCTTCGTAAATACATTATGCATCACAAAATATCACAGGCCTGGTCAAACCACTTAGGGCCAGCTTGTAAATAGACTGAATTGATGAAGAGCACTGAATGAATGGAATTGAATTTAACTGAATTGAACAGAACTGACTGGGGAAGTCAGCTATGTGCTGGAACACATTTCAGATTCATTAGAAGTTGTGAAATAAAAATAGAGAACGCCTGCAATGTGTAGTGCATTCTTTTGTACCCAAGCTGTCCTTTACATGACAAATCTGTAATCCAACTACAATCCAAATGGTATGCAATGACAGACTAGACCTTATAGATTTTCATGAAGGCCTGGAGAAGGTCCACGATTTACAAACAGCCTAAATAATTCATTATAAACAGACATTTGACAAATAAAATGTTACCATGTTACCAGAAAAGTGAACAACCCTTGAATTCTGTAACCCTCTCTCAACCTCCTGCAGTATGGCTCTACTGACTGAACTGAGGGTGTTTCATACACAAGTGATACAGTGATTTAGAAATACTACAAAAACAACTGTTTAAAATTCAATGACAACCCTTTTGACTATAAGGCTTTCTAAAGGTCCTCATCCCTTCATTGAAGACATTGAGAAACATGTACAGTATTGTCAAAATCTGTGTCATTGAATTTAAAATAGTAGAGAGGATTTTCTTAAAGTGAAGGGGTGTTCACAAACACTGTAGTGCTACAGGTAGTGGACAAAAAAATGGAAACACCTGGGTAAATGAGGGACACCAAGTATATTATTATTATTTATTTATTACCAGATGCCCTTATCTAGGGCAACTTACAATTGTTACAAGATATCACATTATTGGGTTTTTACTGGAGCAAACTAGGTAAAGTACCTTGCTCAAGGGTACAGCTGCAGTGTCCCCCACCTGGGATTGAACCCACAACCCTCCAGTCAAGAGTCCAGAGCCCTAACCACTACTCCACACTGCTGCCCTATTGAAAGCAAGGGCTTCCACACAGGTGTGGCTCATGCGTTAATTAAGCAGATAACATCCCAACATGCTTTGGGTCATGTATAAAAATGCTGGACAGGCCTGGTTGCCTATAATTATGGCTAGCATGACTGCAAGAGGAGACCTCAGGGACTTTGAAAGAGGGGTGATTGTTGGGGCGCATTTGACAGGAGCTTCAGTGACCAAGACAACTCAACTTGCTGATGTTTCACGAGCAACGGTGTCTAAGGTGATGTCGGCATGGAACTCCGAGGGAAAGACATCATCAGCAAAGGGCAACATTGGGCGGAAGCTCATACTCCAGGATCGTGATATCCGTGCATTAATTCGAAGTGCAAGGCAAGGCGAGCAACTGCAGATCAATTGACTGCAAATTTCACCCTGGGGCGCGAGCAGCCAGTTTCATCAAAAACGGTCCACCGAGAACTCCACAGAGCGGGATACCATAGTGGCCCAAAGCCCTATTAAGTGACCATTTTTTGTCCACTACCTGTATGTATACAATATGCTGCTTTAATGTACGGTTACAGGGCATTTAAACTCTTCTAATTGGACTTTACCTTGAAGGTCCTTGCTGTTATTACTTTAAGCCACCTGGTGGCACTGTTTCCTAATGTCACCTTATGAGCAGTTGGCCATACAATTTTGTTTTGTTTTATTTTTTCAATTCAATATATTCATATCCTGATTGTTGCAGTTTCTTTTTGCCAGTCCCAATCTTAATTGATGAATCAAGCAGGCATCTTATTTAATGTTTTAACTGCACCTTTCTTTCATTTACATGTACTCTAACTAAGTGTCCTTTATGGCTTCTGCTCCTTTAATCAGGG
Organism: Acipenser ruthenus; assembly: GCF_902713425.1. Classification (NCBI taxonomy): domain Eukaryota; kingdom Metazoa; phylum Chordata; class Actinopteri; order Acipenseriformes; family Acipenseridae; genus Acipenser; species Acipenser ruthenus. Next base: position 98,578,978 of record NC_081191.1, read on the forward strand.
CTTCTCAAACTCGGTCCTGGGGACCCCCTGTGTTTGCTGATTTTCATTCCAACCAAGCTCTCAATTACTTAACTATACCCTTAATTGAACTAATCATTTGCTTAATTAGACCTTTTTACTTGTTTTCAGCTCCTAAACAGTTGCAGTTCAAGTTACCTATCGAATGTTATAGCTAACTTGAAATATGCAACCCATCAAGAGCTGAAAACAAGTTAAAAGCCACAGGGGGTCCCCAGGTCCGAGTTTGAGAAGCACTGCACTAGAGTATCCAGCTGGATGCCAATAAAAAGCAAAAACATTTCTACCAGCATCTGGTGTAAACACATGTAAAAACTGCACTTTCATGCATTCAGTGATAATTATAAGGCCTGTTCTTGAAAAAGGTCCAAAAAAGTAAATGCCCACTTACAAAACAGACCCGGTATTTATTCTGTACTGTAACAAAGGGCAGCCCTCCCACCCCCACACCCAAGCATAAAGAAATAATGTGACTCTAAAGCAGGGGTGTCCAAAGTTGGTCCATCCACTCCTGGTCTTTGGTCCAACCCTATTCTAAATTGTTTAATTGAACCAATTAAACCTCCATCCAGACCCTGAAGTAGTTAAGTATCTAATTTACCTGTTAAACCTGGAGTGGAATGGCCCTCCATTACCATGACTGGACACGCCTGCTGAAGTATTTCATTATATCACATTACATTTATTAACACCCCTAATTAGTGTTTGTTAGCATTTAATCCAAATCTATTAAGGTGGCATTTCTGCATTAGCAGAACTTGGCATTTCTGGTAATGCTTAGTTGATATATATATATATATATATATATATATATATATATATATATATATATATATATATATATATATATATAGCTTCTCTGTCACCATGGAACTGCTTTCAGACAATCCACAGACTTAATCATACATTGACAATGTAGTTTGCTGAGAAGATTCTAGGTTTGCTTCCCAGTATTAGTGATTTTTGGGTCGTCACTGAGTTCACACACACACACACACACACACACAGACTGCTTGATCAACGCTGTTCTTTTTGAGGAGGCTTTGAAACAAGGTTCCATCAGAGACCCGGACAGCAAGATGAAGCTCCTCGCATCATGTGACTTGTGCACGCTTGTCCTCACCATATTGATTACATTGTCCTCCTTCAGGGCTTCAACATTTTAAACCACTTCTTTCAAGCTGCTTTTGCAGCTGTTTGAAAGCTTTTGCAGTTAGTATTACCCCTTATTGATTATGGTGACAGCATATTAAGAACATAAGAACATAAGAAAGTTTACAAACGAGAGGAGGCCATTCGGCCCACCTTGCTCGTTTGGTTGTTAGTAGCTGATTGATCCCAGAATCTCATCAAGTAGCTTCTTGAAGGATCCCAGGGTGTCAGCTTCAACAACATTACTGGGGAGTTGGTTCCAGACCTCACAATTCTCTGCGTAAAAAAGTGCCTCCTATTTTCTGTTCTGAATGCCACTTCATCTAATCTCCATTTGTGACCCCTGGTCCTTGTTTCTTGTTTCAGGTCGAAAAAGTCCTCTGGGTCGACATTGTCAATATCTTTTAGAATTTTGAATGCTTGAATCAGATCACCACGTAGTCTTCTTTGTTCAAGACTGAATAGATTCAATTATTTTGTTCAAGACTGAATATATTCACTTCTTTTAGCCTGTCTGCATACAACATGCCTTTTAAACCCGGGATAATTCTGGTCGCTCTTCTTTGCACTCTTTCTAGAGCAGCAATATCCTTTTTGTAACGAGGTGATCAGAACTGAACACAATATTCTAAATGAGGTCTTACAAATGCATTGTAAAGTTTTAACATTACTTCCCTTGATTTAAATGCAACACTTTTCACAATATATCCGAGCATCTTGTTGGCCTTTTTTATGGCTTCCCCACACTGTCTAGATGAAGACATTTCTGAGCCAACATAAACTCCTCGGTCCTTTTCATAGATTTCAGTATCTCCCATATGATATTTATAATGCACATTTTTATTGCCTGCGTGTAGTACCTTACACTTTTCTCTATTAAATGTCATTTGCCATGTGTCTGCCCAGTTTGGAATGCTGTCTAGATCATTTTGAATGACCTTTGCTGCTGCAACAGTGTTTGCCACTCCCCCTATTTTTGTGTTGTATGCAAATTTAACAAGTTTGCTTACTATACCAGAATCTAAATCATTAATGTAGATTAGGAATAGCAGAGGACCCAATACTGATGCCTGTGGTACACCACTGGTTACCTCGCTCCATTTTGAGGTTTCTCCTCTAATCAGTACTTTCTGTTTTCTATATGTTAACCACTCCCTAATCCATGTGCATGCATTTCCTTGAATCCCTACTGTGTTCAGTTTGAGAATTAATCTTTTATGGGGGACTTTGTCAAAAGCTTTCTGGAAATCTAAATAAACCATGTTGTATGCTTTGCAATTATCCATTGTCGATGTTGCATCCTCAAAAAAATCAAGCAGGTTAGTTAGACACGATCTCCCTTTCCTAAAACCATGCTGACTGTCTCCCAGGATACTGTTACCATATAGGTAATTTTCCATTTTGGATCTTCTTATAGTTTCCATAAGTTTACATATAATAGAAGTCAGGCTTATTGGTCTGTAGTTACCCAGTTTGGTTTTGTCTCCCTTTTTGTGGATCGGTATTACGTTTGTTGCATGATCTTGGTTAGCGGTTTGTAAATAACTTTTTTCATTTCTTTGAGTACTATTGGGAGGATCTCATCCGGCCCAGGGGATTTGTTTATTTTAAGAGCTCCTAGTCCCTTTAACACTTCTGCCTCTGTTATGCTAAAGTTATTTAAAACTGGATAGGAACAGGTCGACATTGTGGGCATATTGTCTGTATCCTCTTTTGTAAAAACTTGTGAAAAGTAATCATTTAATATATTTGCCATTTTTTTTTTCTTCGTCTATGATTTTGCCATTTTTATCTCTTAGACATTTAACCGCCTCTTTGAATGTTTTCTTGTTGTTATAGTATTGGAAAAACATTTGGAATTGGTTTTAGCCCCCTTAACAATGTTCATCTCTCTCTTGGCCTTTCTAACTTCTTTTTTGACTTGCGTTTGCAGTTCCAAGTACTCTTTCTGTGTACTTTGTTTTTGGTCCCTTTTAAACGCTCTGTAAAGTGCCTTTTTTCACTGAATATTTTTTTAATTGATCTTTTAAATCATTTTGGCCATTTTGTTTTAGATTTAGATTTGTCTACTTTTGGGATGTAATTGTTTTGCACCTCTAGTACTACATTTTTAAAAAAACAGCCATCCTTTTTCTGTGGATGTTTTCTCTATTTTACTCCAATCTACTTCTGTTACTCTCTTTCATACCTTCATAGTTTGCTTTTCTAAAATTGTAAACCTTAGCTTTAGTCATTACTTTGGGGTTTTTAAAAAACACTTCAAATGAGACCATGTTGTGGTCTGAGTTTGCCAATGGCTCTCTGACCTCTGTTTTAGTTATTCTGTCTTCATTATTTGAAAAGACTAAATCAAGGCATGCCTCCCCTCTAGTCGGTGCCTTGACAAATTGCGTTAGGAAGCAGTCATTTGTCATTTCCACCATTTAAATTTCGTCCGTCGTGATCCCCACCGGGTTTTCCCATTTTATATGGAAGTTGAAATCCTCCATTAGTATGGCTTCTCCTTTGTTACATGCATCTCTAATGTCATTGTATAACAGATTATTTGCTCAGCGTCTGAATTTGGCAGTTTATAGCATGCTCCTATTATTATGCCCTTTGAATTTTTGTCCATTATTCTGACCCATATTGATTCAACGTTGTTTTCTTTGTCCAGATTTAACACCTGGGCTTCAAGACTATTTCTTATGTATAGCGCTACACCTCCGCCTCTTCTGTCCTGCCTGTCTTTCCTATACAGTGTATACCCACTAATATTATATTCATCTCCATCACTCTCAGACAACCAAGTTTCTGTAACACCTACCACATCGTAGTTACTTGTTAGTACAGTAGCTTCAAGTTCTAACATTTTATTTCTGAGACTTTTAGCATTTAGATAAATACATTTAATGGATGTCTTACCGGAGTTGTTGCCCTTGTTTTGATGTGGTCTCCCTTTTGTTCTTTTGTTTTCTCCCCCCTTCCTTTCTAGTTTAAATGCTTCTGATTGGTTTCCTTTTTGTTTAAGTGCAGTCCATCTGTGTGAGGGTAGTGGGCGGAGCTTAGGGAAGGACCAGAAATGACAGCACACAGGAGCCGGAAGTGACGTTTAGTTCTGGAGCCCTGTACCAACAATGGTATTGGGGCAGGATTTTATTTTAACACACAATGAAAATAAACAGTTCAGTATTGCAGAAAATAAACAAGAAAACCACCTGGAACACCAGCAATGGTAAACTCAGGTTTCAAATAAAAAGAGTAAACAAAAACATTGCGGTTACAGGAAACAACATCAAAGGAAACACTGTGTTTCTCCGTGCTACTGCAGTGGGTTTCCTCTCACCGCCTCTTGGCTCCCTTCCTCGGAATAACGACTTGTCCTGGGTTTTCCTCACTGCGGTAATCCACCAAGGTTTCCCAAAGTTTCAAGTTTCTGTGAATTACAGCAGGTTGATAAATCAAAACAACAAAGCACAGAGCATCTCTTCTGTGTTTTCAGTTCAGGACAGGGAGACCGAATGGCAAAACCACAGTGCTTAAACACTGCCAAGTCCCACCCCTGCAATCAGCACGCTGCCCCACGTCAGCCAATCGACGAGCACAGCACAGCTGATTGCAATGATGGGACTCGGCGGCCGCATGGTTCTACCTTGGGCCAAGATGGCCGCCCAACCCGGAACTTCCTGTCTGGTTAGAGTTCAGCCTCCTGACCCAATCACGGTCAACCCTACACAGTGCTGCCAGTGGTCGGGAGGGCGAATTACGACAGGGACTCCTTTCAATCCTGTCATACCGTCCCTCCTATATATGAAAAGGCTAGAGTAGATGTTGTTTTCAATTATTTCTGTGGTTTAATGCTTGTGGCAGGGGAGAAGCCCTGCTGCTGTAAATAGTGTGTGTGTGGAAATGTAAGGTTGGCAGGGACCGGGTTAAATCTGTCCCTGCCAGCAATCACAGGTGAGGTAATTGATGCTAATTGGGGAGAGTTAACAAAATAACTCAAAACACAGGAACAAACGAAACACGGCACGTTGAAACACTTTGTATATAACACTTTATATATAAGTTGGCTCTCTGAGCTAAAACTATATATATATATATATATATATATATATATATATATATATATATATATACTGTATATACTGTATTTTTCCTTCCTTATATACATTGTGGCCACTCCCCAATTAGCATACATTACCTAACTGGGGAATGGCCACACCTGTGATTACTGGCAGGGTTTATTTTATTCAAATCTTGTACTTCTATATTTTAGTGCTCTGTGTGTACAGCTGACTGAACCTATTTTTTTTTTTTTCCTTGAAATAATTCACCTCAATGAGCTTTTTCCTAGTTAACATTTAAAATAAATAAACAAATCAATAAATAAATGCATAGGCATTGGATCTGAACAATGAACACAGCATTCTATTTCCAGTCTGCAAACCGTAATCAGTGTGACTTAGCATGAAAAAAATAAATGGGTTCTGTTCTTGATTATCTGATGGATGTCAGCCCCATTTAGGGTTACCATCCAAAAACACTGTAGACCTTGTATCAGATCTCCTCTATGCTGAAAAACCAAGCAAAAAGGTACCAATAAATAGCTAGCTACAGAGGTGCATGTTGAGAACAGGTATATTAAAGGACTGTAGAGCACATGTGGAACCTGCAGCAGATCCAAAACTGTATAAGAACAAGATGAGAGATAGTTATACAAATCACTTCACTGCAGATAAAAATCTCCTCTTGTCTTGTGAGATAATGGAAGCTAATTGAAACCGTATTTGTGCTGTATTTATTATGTGTTCCATGCACCAAATTAGATGTACAGAGAAACTAAAAAAAGCCTGGTTACCATCACAACCTGTGGATATATACAGTACTGCATTCATCAAGAATCCACTCAATTCCATCTCTTGCTCTGTGGTTGTAGTTTGCGTGGCTTTATGTCAAAGCCAATCCCAAGCAGTGTTGTGCACCACCCTTAAGAAAAAAAAAACAGACAGGTTTAGGCTTTAAAACAACATTGTGGTGAGTTTTGTTTGCCATGCAAGAAGGATGTTTAAATTAGGTGGAGACCCAAAACCAGAGAGGTGACTTTTCAACTTCATTAAACAAACAAATAACAATAGAACCATTATAGTCTTTGTTAGCCCATAAAGGTCAGAACAGACCATCCGCTTCAGAACAAAGACAGCCTGCATATGCATGTGCAGGGATAATCAGTCAGTAAATTGTGTATTTTTTTTGTTAAAGTGCGCACCAAATGCATTTGTGTTTAATTGCAAAAGTGAAAATCCAGTCTAACAGGTATTTTGTGGACATGCAGCACTGACATACAATTATTCTAAAGAAAACCTTTGATTGGCATAAACAAATATACTGGTCATAATGCAGAAGCACTGTAATGCAGAAGCACTGTAATGCTGAAGCACTGTAATGCAGAAGCACTGTAATGCAGAAGCACTGTAATGCTGAAGCACAGTAATGCAGAAGCACTGTAATGCTGAAGCAGTGTAATGCAGAAGCACTGTAATGCTGAAGCACTGTAATGCTGAAGCACTGTAATGCAGAAGCACTGTAATGCAGAAGCACTGTAATGCAGAAGCACTGTAATGCTGAAGCACAGTAATGCAGAAGCACTGTAATGCTGAAGCAGTGTAATGCAGAAGCACTGTAATGCTGAAGCACTGTAATGCAGAAGCACTGTAATGCTGAAGCACTGTAATGCAGAAGCACTGTAATGCAGAAGCACTGTAATGCTGAAGCACTGTAATGCAGAAGCACTGTAATGCTGAAGCACTGTAATGATGAAGCACTGTAATGCTGAAGCACTGTAATGCAGAAGCACTGTAATGCTGAAGCACTGTAATGCAGAAGCACTGTAATGCAGAAGCACTGTAATGCTGAAGCAGTGTAATGCTGAAGCACTGTAATGCAGAAGCACTGTAATGCTGAAGCAGTGTAATGCTGAAGCAGTGTAATGCAGAAGCACTGTAATGCTGAAGCACTGTAATGCAGAAGCACTGTAATGCTAAAGCACTGTAATGCAGAAGCACTGTAATGCTCCTGAGCTGTAGAGGGATTGTTTGTAATTGGGGACAGGTAGTTGTCTTTAAAGTGGTTGTAGATCAGCTACAATACAACATGCAGGTACCCGCAGCTACATTGTAGCTGCTTATACTTTTGTTAAATTGTTTAATACATGTATTTACAACAAAATGATATGAACAGTAAAAAAATAAGGTGGTTGAATTCATGGTGTTAATGTTGGTAAATTAAAAAAAAGTAAAGCTATGTAAATACAGTATGTGTGGTTAATGAACCTGCATACTACATACATCTCAAAAAAATACACAGTTTTCAAAGAATGACATGGTAAAGCAAGCATGTATGCTTTATAACATGGCATTTGCTACTACACCAGGCTAAAGGAATCTCTGTTTGCACGCCTTGCTGTCAGTTTCCACTTGCTTGGTTGTTTCACCCGGGGAGTGAAATTGTCTTCTTCCTTGTCATTAACCAAGCAGCTGCTCCCCCTGTAGACTGACATGCTTTGCTAGATATAGCAGCCAGCTGAATGCTAGCAGCGCTTTGTGCAACTCTCCCCAGGAGCATTACTTGTCCCTGAAGATTGGGCTGAAAAGTGAAATGATCTAGAAAGTGAAACGGTATAAGCTGAACCTCCTGAAAGGTAGATACCAGATTTCATGTTTTACAGTGAACGTATGTGCTTGCTTTCAAAACTGCATATTGGAGACCTATACCGCCAATGCAAGTGTGCAAGAAGAAAGATTTATGGAATGAATTAAAATAAATGTTTACAATTCTTTGACATTTCAGCTAGAGTCTTTCTCAACTGTCTTCAAAGAAAGACCCGTAGTCTAGTATTCATGGGTCTATTTGATTGCTTTAATAACACCATTCTCTTGTCACGGATGATAGCTACTTTATAACTTTTCCAAAGCATGATTACCTATATATTATACTATGACTACATTTAGATAAATAAATTGGTTATTTATTCCTGTATTCCTGTTTTTTTGTTTCAACATATGAAGAACTAAGACTCAAAACTTGATAGGCAAGAACCTGTGCCAATTAAAACCTTTAATTAAAAATTATCCTTGCAGAGGCTCGGACTCAGAGCCACAGAGAGATCCAATTCATTAATACAGGAACTTTGTTTTGTGAGTTGTGTTATCATTGAGGGTTGGATCTGTATCAAACCAACTTGGTTCATCTAGTATAGAATCCAATACATTTTTCTGGCAGCCGGCCATTATACCCATCATAGTATATAAAGTGCACTTTACAGATTGTATTTAAACAAAAGGAAATTACTATGAAATACCATCATTATGAGTAGTAAAAAATAGGCCTGTTTGTCATCCACATTACAGCATCACACTGGTATAGAGCAACACCCTTCACGAATGGAACAGACCTCCTCTTGAGAAGCCATCGCAAAACCCCTCAGTAAATTCACGCTAATAAACAAGTACCTTTGAAGCATGCTTTTTATAAAGTGATTATATAGCACATTTTGAAGTGTTATGACAGTTTGAAACATGTTTTATAATCACTTACACTTCATGTGATCTATCACACATCTGAGGTTGATTAAGCAAAGGATTGTGGGGTACAAAAATCCTAGTTCTGCTAGCAAAAAAAAAAAAAAAAAGGCTTATGTTGTGTTATGAATGAGCCCACTGCCTCAAAATCAAGAGACACTAAAAATAAGAAAGGTCCTGGACAGATGATCTAGCAATAAATGAGTTTTGTTTATTCATACAAGACACTTATAGAGACAAAAGAAAACAAATGTATCTCAGAGGAAGGCTATTGCTCATGCTGTGCCTTGTCTCTGAAAGGAACCAGAAAGTAATTTACTGCTGAAGCACTGGTGAGTTCAGGCCTTTTCTTTGCTTCATTGATTTTCACAATGTAAGTAAATGTAGGTCACAACACCTAGGCTCATCAGATGCAAAATTGAATAGGTTATTCAGATTGAACAGTTTCACAGTTTAAAGCACTTCCTATATTGGAGTTTTTTTCCAGTTTAGTTCTCTTCTCCTGCTCTTCCCATCCTGTTTCCAGTGTACATTAGCAGCAATTCCAAAACCCCCACTGCCTTATAGCAGCACCTGTTGAAAGGTGTGAGGCTGGAGCAGCTGCCTGGTTCATCAGTAACAGACACAGCATTATGCACTGGTATAGAGGAGCTCATTCCCATTGCTCTCTGCACCCAGGGGGCAACCACATCCCCACCAATCAAAAACACTGATGACGCCAAAGTCAGTGCATTGAAAGGGTCTGGATCTGGTTACTTTGAGTTACGTTTGTACAATGACTTCAGATGAGAGACCTCGTGGGTTTGACAGCTGAATCTTCAAAGTTCCAACCTGACCACAAGTAACTATTTGTAACTGTAACTAGTTCATTTTTTTCAAAGTAATAAGTTACTGTTACAATTTTGTTCAAGGAACTTGTAACTAACGGATTACTTTTTAAAAGTAACATCCCCAGCACTATTATTTTACAGGTATTCAATTTTGTTTAATGATTCGCTTTTAGTTGATGTCAAATCAAGTTTTGTTGTCTTCATAATCCGATAAATATTAACCTCATCCAAGAAATCTCTAAAACAAATCCTGTAAATCAAGGGATGACTTCCAAGTATTCCGGCTAAGGGACCATTTATAATAAAAGGTACTCATTACAGCTATTACAAATATGCACAACACAGCCATTAACTAGATTGAACAGAACAAAACTAAAAGCAAAAGCTTTTTTTTTTAATAATAACACTGAAAAAGCTTCAGTTATTGGCAGCTGTTTCAGTTTGATGAGAAACAGAACAGGAGCCAGCTTCTGGAAGATTCTCTATGGAATCCCTGAAATCCTTGATGTGGGGTGCCGCAGTGAGAACATGAACTAGCCTAGCAGTACCTGAACTGTACATTATCACTCCATCTGGAGGTTGATAGCCCAGTGTGGCAGGGTACACCCTGTGCGGATTTTGTATTTGTTGTATTATGATTTAAATGTATTGTTTAGTATTTAAAAACACAATATTTGTTATTATTGTTTTACAGCATGGATGGGGTTCAAATCCCTTGTGCGTAATGTGGCCATCTCCCAATTAATCAAGTAATTACCAAGTAATTACCAACTGGGAGATGGCCACATATATAAAACCGAAGCAGACGCTCCTGTTGGGTTGATGAGAGTTGGAGAGAGTTTGGACAAAGGAGACAGAGTGGAGGGGGAGACATAGTAAGAGTTATAAAACTAAAATCAGTGCTTCAGCCCGCAGTAATAGTCTGTGTCTCTTCCTGGTCTGACCTCACCATCAAGCTATCCGTGACATATGGTGTCAGAGAAGTGGGAAACAGTGCCTTCACATACTCAGGCCTGGAGAACATTTAAAATAATGGCCGGTTCCGAAGGCAAGCGAGGGAGGTGCTGCCTGCCCGAGAGCCAGAGGACAAGGGGGACACCTTCATCAGCGTTTTCGAGGCTCAAGCTGGTGTGGATCGAGGCCTTGCTTTCGAGGCCTCTATCAGTGAGGAGTGGGGGCACTTTGTGCTCAACTGCCCCCTCCTAGAGGAGGAAGAGGAGGAGCTACCAGCTCGAGTGCTGAAGAAAGGAAGGAGCAGCCGTCACCAGAGGAAGGCGAAGGAGCCCGAGTGTCTGCCACCCAAGAGGGTGGAGCCCGAGCATCCTGAGCCCATGAGGGGAAGCATGAGCATCCAGCGCCCTCGAGTAAGATATGGGACAGGCTGCAGGACCCCTAGGGGAGCATGAAGGAGGCCCTCCTGATGGTGATCAACCTGTTGTGGGCCAGAGATGAGGAGCAATGGGAAGCCTGGGAGCAGAAACATCGTCCAGCATCCCTCCCAGACATCTCAGCCTTGGTACTCAACTACTTGGCTACAGATATGGGAGGGGCCACACAATCTCGAGTCCCATCAGGAGGATCCACAGGCAGTAGGCATGTCCACACCAGTCCCCAGCATCAGAGGGAGAGACGCACCCATCTCCAGTGTTAGAGGGAGACTACCTGCTGCTCCCGCCTCCACCACCAGAGGAGCTAGAGCTACCTCCTGAAGGATGGCTCCTGCCGTCACCTCCCAAGGGAATGCTCCTGCCCTGTGCTGCACTGCCTGGGGCTGCCAAACCTGCAATGCCTGGAGCTGCCAAGCCTGCAACGCCTGGGGCTGCCAAGCCTGCAGTGCCTGGGGCTGCCAAGCCTGCACTGCCTGAGGATGCCTGTTCGTCACCTGCTGGGGATGCCTGTTCATCACCGCCCTGGGGTCTTTCAGTGCTGGAGGGGCAAGCATTGCCACTGGCAGCATTTCTGCTGCCAGGATTGCCTTTGCTGGAGGAGCCAGTCAGTCTGTTCACTGTCTGACAATTTTATTTTACTCACAGTATAAAAAAGAATACAACAAATTTAAGAGGAACTTTTTTTAAATAAAAAGATATACTTTTTTATATCAGAAATGTATTATGTATCACATTTACAGAATTACATATTAATGTTAGCTTACAATACCTTGCAAGCACAACAGAATCTTATATGTGAATTTTGTGAAAATATGAATCTACTCAAGTATAACATTTGAACAAGATTGTGCTGGGGGCACGTGTTGATTTGACATGGAATGACCCCTTTGTGGCAAAGTGGTTAACAATGCACAGGTGCAGGTGATCAATGAACAGGCATCAATTATAATCCAGGTGCAAAGTTGTTTAATGGGTTTGTATGTCCAGTACCTGACGGCAAAACAAACAGTAAACAATAAATGATGCTAAGTAATACAGCGGTGTGTATTACTTGAGTTGTAATCCCCGGGTTTGTCCCGAAATAATAGTCCTGTTCTTTATACACCCACAGTAAACACGAAACACAGAAACAAGTCAGTTAGTGAGTTAATTAGTGCTCGTTGTGCAAATACAGTTTATTCGTGATACAAGTGCAGTGCTGTTCCAGGTTTGTGCTGGCCCTTGGCGACATTTAAGTAATTTTAATTTAAAAATGTATCAACAGGGTTGACAGATGACTTCCATAAACAAGAAAAAACATTGACAATGGCTTCTTGTCTTAATGTTTGTCTAATTGTAAAATCAAGCTGAATGATAAAGACTCCACTGTGTCTGTTTGTTTTTTGTGTTAAAAATGCAAATACTTTAGTTTTGTTTATCACCACTAAACATTTAACATTTAAACTAAACTCTAATATATTATTTATTATTATTATTATTATTATTATTAGTCGTAGTAGTAGTAGTAGTAGTAATATTATTATAATAATAATAATAATAATAATAATAATAATAATAATAATAATAATTATTATTATTATTATTATTATTATTATTATTATTATTATTAAATAGGGAATACACATTTAAAAATCAAGACAGACACAACAAAGTGTTACTCATTTACACTCATTTTCAGACAGTCCCTGTAGTGCAGTAATAATTCAGAGGTATGAACAGATCACACAAAACAATGTTACAAAAGCCCATGAATTCATTCAGTGGGGTATTCATTTACTTTGTTTATTTCAGTACATTCCATATGGCTTCATATATGGGGGGCAATGTAGAATTGAATTAAGTATAAATGATTGTGTTCTCCAATATGTGCTCTATTGCCTTGCTAAAAGGTAACAGCTGGTGCATTGGCAACAAGCAAGAGCTGGGAAGTTAACACACATTCCCTGGTATTTTACTGCCAACCTCAGCACGGCTTTACAGCAATTAGATGAATTTAATAGTGTAGAAAAACACAAAACATGTTTTCAGCAAGGGATCCTTTGACCAGAGAGATTAATTGTCTTTAATCAGCATGACCATTTGAAAGCAGCACACCTCCCAGCTCTGACCAGGATAACAGGACTAGTTATTCAAAAATAGTAACGATAACCCTAGTACTATAGGCCAGGCTAACATAGCAATATATTACAAATACACACACATAGTGGCCACATACAGAAATGAAACATATGTGTACTGTACAAGAACAAGCTGTACTAAAACTCAACCTACATTGCCAAGATTGCCAAGGGTTAGCCTGTGGGAAATTCTTCTACGGACAGAATGAATACAGGTGCTTGTAGCATTGCAATTCATTACCAACCATTTATATTCCTACATACAGGCTAGGAAACTACAATGGGCTGTTTACATTGAATTATTCTTCTCAAAAACACGGATTATGCACTTTCCATAGTAAAGTGGAATTTTGTCAGTTCCTTTGTGATTTGCTGAGAAGAGGTCTTTACTGGGAATGTACTGCACTAAAAGTAAAGACTTTTTCACGTTCATAAAAATATGCTTGTGTCTACTTGTGCTCAGTGCTCAAGGCATGAAAAGTACTTTTAAAATCATCCCTGCAACTCTGCTACTGTTTCCAATGCCCATGTAATCTCCATGTGACCTATTGACGTAGAATGCGAGGGCACTTTGGAAGTGCGGCAGTGAGATACACACACGTTTACCATAATGTGTACATCTTATATATAATGAAACGTGTGAGATCAATGAAGCGATGCCAATACATATTAGGGAAGATATACTGGAGCTGTGTTGTTAACCATGGTATGTTCTTTAATGTTCACACAGTAGAAAAGACCTCCAATCAAATGTGTTTCCTGGAGGACAGACCCTGCGGCAGCACAGTGCCCCTGAACTCAGTGCTGGGGAGCTGGTTCAGTTCTGTCTCTAAGGGAAGAGGGCCCTCTACTGAAACAACAGCACCACGGCATGCAGTACCAACCAGGTACTGTAGTGCCAAGGTAGAATGGTGCAGGTTATTCCTAATTAAAAACATGATGAATTAATTTTTTTCTTAAAAAAGCAGGACTATTTCATAGAACTGAGATGTATTTTAAGAAGATCCCATAACTAGTTTTTTTATTTGAAAAAATAAAATAAAATACATAAGTCAAGGCGGGCCCTGTCTTAAAAACTTTTTCCGGGCCCGTAAATGTATTTAAAAAACATTCTTAAAAAAAAAAAAGGTTTTGTGAAAAGGGAGCACTACCTGAAATATTAGGCTTGGGCAGACTGGCCATGGCAGCTTTCAAATTAACTGTCACAAAAGGGTTATTTTCTTTCTGTGTTATTATTTGTTTATTTAGCAGACACCTTTATCCAAGGCAACTTACAGAGACTAGGGTGTATGAACTTTGCATCAGCTGTAGAGTCACTTACAATTACATCTCACCCGAAAGACAGAGCACAAGGAGGTTAAGTGACTTGCTCAGGGTCACACGATCAGTTAGTAGCTGAGGTGGGATTTGAACCGGGGACATCCTGGTTACAAGCCCTTTTCTTTAACCACTGGACCACACAGCCTCCTGCATGACACCCACGATTGAACCTGAACACGAGCATCCCAGGATACCCACACACAGCACAGCTGTGCACCAGAAGTATGAAGCTAGCAAATACCTGGAACCTTTAGGTCTGATCATCCGGAAAGCAGAAAGTCACATGATCCCAGTATTGCAGCCACCCTAGTCCACAAGTAAAAATGAAGCATGCTGTTAGATTTTGCGCAAGGAGTTTCCAGAACACATAAAGTTGCTAGCTGAAATGGTTTAGGAGTTATTAGCAGTTGTGGGGGCAGCTGCAGCTTTGCAAATTCATACAATACAAGATCCTCTAAAGGGATACTTGATTACAGACTGCAGTAACCACTTTGAAAATGTGTCTCCTCTTTCACTGCTCTCAGTCTAGACCTATGGCTGCTCTTCTATTCGCTGTTCCTATCCCAGCCTTCTCTCATTAAAGCTCCTTCACCTTTTTTTTTTAAGTTACAAGACAAAGCAAAGGGTTGCTTGTGCCCCTTCTTTATTAAAGCAAATTATAGCCTATGTATAGTTTATAGGCACAGTACTAATGTGCAACTGCTGTTAACACAAACTTGACAGGCATTGTTGAGCAGCGTGGACAAGCCAGACAAGCTGTGTGCCGCTTTAGACAACGTGCCATTCCTATGATCATCCTGGTTTTCATAGTTTAGGAATCAACAGCTGCCGTTCGGTTATTATAACCTTATGTTACAGTGACATCATCATCGCCTCTTCAGTCAGTCAGACCTGCTGTTCAGCCTCAGACCCTGCCTTCATTCATCCACTGCGCTGAGAATGAGCACTTGAAATCTGAGTTACTGTGGGTGGAGCCGCGCAGTCTCTGGCTACAGAAACCAGACTCGGATTAAAAAGCGAACAAATAAACCACCGACAGCAGAGTGGCGTATCTTCTGTTATACCATGTAAGCTTGATTTGGGTATTCAACTACATTAAAATAAAAACCGGTGGTAACAGTTCGCGTCCATTTGCTTATGCATCCGATAAGACGATTCAGCACTGTGTACAGTCACTCGCTGCTTGTGTGAACTTGGGCTGGGCAGGGCTGGTTTATTCCAACCTGCCTTTGGCTGTGGGGTGTCAGTGTTATCTGCAGAGGTGACGTCACTCAGCCATCCGAGGGAGAGAGAGAGTGGGATCCGCCGGTGTCATGGCTGACATGTTGGAGAGGAAGTGATTCCTATCCGCACAAGAAAAGTGTGCATTTAATACCGATAAGCCGTCTGGGGATCGTTCTCGAAAGACACAGAAAAGGTTTAGGGGAGCGGTCCGCCGCTTTCGTATCCAAGGGCGGTTCCAGTCGCAGGATCGAGTTGTAATTATTGTCAATTTCAACCCAGAATAGGGGAAGATGGCGGACCCGGCGGAGTGCACAATAAAAGTGATGTGCCGTTTCAGGCCCTTGAATTCATCCGAAGTAGCAAGAGGAGACAAATACATCGCCAAATTTCAGGGGGATGACAGCGTGGTCATCGGGGTAAGTTTGTAAATTAAAGCATTTTTTGTTTGTGTTCGTTCAAAGTACAACCGGCGTATACGTTTTTGTTTCGCTAGGGTTTAAGACAAGGACAGTGTCTGGACCAAGGCTATCCACCCAACAGTGGATATATAAAACTCAGTAATGTACATAACTTCATTGTTAAAATTCAATATACTATATATTTTTTAATGTTTATTTAAATGTGTTGGTAACCCTACAAATCCTTGTTCTTTTTTCACTTATTTAGTTTTGAATGGACACCCCCGGTTATGTTCAAACAAAGCTTTTCCTGGCTGGACTCACACAAGTACAGCTCCAATCCTATTTTAGTTATTACTATTGCTTTTTATAGTGGTATATTTCAGTCTTCTGTTGGTACTCGTTCATTTAAATTTCTATGTTACAGCTCTTATGGAAAGTATAAAGGCTTACACTAGTAGCACTGGCTTATTTTGTACTATTTATTTTGATAGTAAAGAACATTTGTAGCTAAGTTGATACTACTATTACTCCTCTTAACCTTGAGAAAATGGTGGTAGTAAACATAACAGGTGAATTTAAATCTGCATTTAACAAAAAAGGAAAACATTGCAGCCATTATAATTTTTGACATGGAAAAATGTTGCCTTATTTCACTGTCAAAATAAGAAATGTAGAAATGTGAATCTGATTCTGTTGTGTTATGTAATATTTAACAAACGAATTCCATGTTTTAGGGATTGCATGAATGTCTGTCTAATGCAAGGATTTTGTCAGATTTTATTTTTATTTCTGTGTGAAGTTAGTTTTTAATTTGTTTCCCTCCAACTGTATTGATCCAGCTTGTCAGAGTAACACCTGAAGAATACTCTGGCCTACAGTACCATAAAATGAAACACCTTTGCTTGTGGGGTGGGGCAGTATTTTCTTGTTGTACCCCATGCAGACTCTTCCCTACTGAATATCTTGGGATTACTTCAAACCTGTGCAAATGATTAAGAAGAAAGTGCAGTTTCCATTTTCTTGGAATGACTGAAATGGGTTTCTTCATTTCTGACTGTGAAGGCTGGTATTAAATGGTATCCCATTTAAAGTTATACCAGTGTGGTTGGTGGTTGCCATTGCAGAAACCCAGTTCTGCGGTGGTAGTAAATTATACAAATTTGGGGTACCACTGCGCTTATAGGATGTCTAATATTTTATATTTAAGTTGGGAAAGAAAATCTTTTCAGACATTCAAATACATTTACATCTGTTTTCACAGACCACGAATAGCACTAATCTTGGATTACTTGACTAAGGTAACGTAGGTAGTCCAAGGTTAGTGTTAATCAGGGTCTGTGAAACCAGCCCATAGTAAACAAGATTTTATTTAAATGGATTGTTGAAGACACAGCCCCAGTGGTTTGTCATTCCTAGATTTAGGCTGCCGTGTGTAAGATATTGCTTGCACCATGTACAGTAGTTAAATTAAGGACCGATGCTTTAAACATTCTTGCCTCATCAGCATGAAATGTATATTTGAACTTCACTTGTTGTCTTGCAGGTAATTAGACCTCCACAGAGTTTTCAGTGGGCAGGAAGTTACGTGTAATTCACAACGTGAACTTTTAATGTGACAGGAGTAATTGGCTTCACCCAGATCAAAGGCAAGATCAAATGTCTAGGGCAAAAAGGAAAACAAGTTCTTAATTCACCCCAGTCTTTAAATGTACAATTCAAATGAGGATGCCACAATTCATAGTTTGTTGGGAGGGATTGCAGAGAACACCTCTCTTAATATTTCACTGCGCACAGACTTCGGTTAATTTTCAAGCCAATCTGGAAGTAATTGCGTCTTCGGCTGCTCTGCGTTTAAATGCTGACTCACGACACCTCTAAAAGTATTAAGTACAGTGTTATTACGAATTTTGCATTATTATGAGATGTTTTAAAAGTACATCTCATTTATAATACCAGAAATTCAATTTTAAAAAATACATTCATAGCGTAAGTAATCAGACGGACAAATGCAATGAACCACTGGCATGAGTGCTGTATTGCATTAATGGATAGAATCCATTGATTTTCTTTTTCCATTTCATTTTAAAGTTGCTACAAATTGCTGGTACTGGATATTTTGTTTTGAGAATCAATAATACAAAAAAAACAAAAAAAAATATCTACAGTAATAGAGACATGATGCGCACAGGGTAGCTAACAGGTAATACTGCACTGTAACATTCTCTGTATAAAATGTTCCTTTATGTAGTTTCAGTACTTTTGAGCATAAAAAAACAGAAGATTTAGTGTAGCATATAACTGTAACACTAAAGCTTTAAAATAGTCTGAAAATGCTATTGAGAATTAACAATTGGTATACCCTATAAGATTTTCTTTTGACTGTGTGATGTTCAGTCTAATGCCTCAAACAGAGTAGCTGTTAAGTCTTGCAGTATATATGGTTTTAAATGTTGACATTAAAATGTATTCAGAATTTTGTGCTGACCTTTCTTCTGTATAAACTATAGGAATGTGATACAATGCCATTCCAGTAACTGTATGTTATTTGATTTTAAAAAGAAATAACTGTCAACCTCCGTCTTTGGCTGTTTTCAACCATAAGAACTAGAGGCTGATTCTACAGTAATAAGAGAAATGCCTGTTCTTGAGCTCACGGATAAAGGTGATTGCTTCTACCTGCAGTAAACCTGCATTTATAAACCTGTGGTCAAAAGCTGCAATTACAAGACTGATGAGAAGTTCAAGGTATTTAACCCACTGCTGCAGCATAGAACTCAGCTCAGTGTATTGCTAGCCACCCAAACCAAGACCTGAAGCCACTTGCAGAGGGAGGGGAGGAAAATCATTGGACTAGTGGGCTCATACAGAAATGGTTTCCAGAAAGGGGCTTGGCTTGGATTGTTTTGCTTTATACATTTAGACTTGGTGATAGGCTGTGTGTGCGAGGCAGTGCGGAAGATTAGTTCATAAAGGAGTGGATCATTGTTGTAGTCAGTGCTGTTGGGCACCTCCCAGAAATGAGAAATGGAAGAAATACACAGCTTCGGCTAATGCTGCTTTTTGTTTGATTAGGCCATGGAATCTTGTTATATTTCTGGTGCTGTTGTTTGTTCTGTGTACAGTACATATTTGATTTATTTTACTTCTCTTTACCATTTGATTTTTACCCTACTAGATGAAGAATAAGCAGTGTGAATCGCCTACCAAAAGGCAGCATGCATTTGTTTTAGGAGGCATTTGTTTTGGCTACAGTTATTTCCTTTGCTTTGTTTTTTCCTTTCTACATGTCTAATTGGCACAGAGATGAGCGTAACACACCATTATTTTCCTTTAACTAGCTTTGTAGTGAAGGGGCGTGTTATGAATTCTTCAAACTAAATGAAAGGGTGTAACCTGGAGCCCATCGGGTACCATGTGTACCGTTGTCAAACACAGAAAAAGTGATCAACTCTGCAAGAAGTTAAACACGGATTTCTTGTTCTGGCAGCAATGTAAAAGTTTTTGCATGTTGAGGAGCAATAGATTATACAAAACATAATAGCATGATTCTGGGCTTGTTGAAGAAAATAGTGCCTTGTTTTATTTAATATAATGCAATAAAAGAGACTTACTCGCATCCCTGTACTCCTTTCCGTCAGGTTTAAAACATATATTTTTGCACTTTTCAGTCATGTTGTATATTGAAGTACTGTATTTCTAAAGCTATAAAGTAAGTAATTTTACAGTTCCAGAGTGCAGACGATTACAGTTGCCACTAGCCTGACACTGGGTTGAAAGGTTCATAGTGTGAAGAAACTACAATAGTTGTCTGCTTTTTTTTTTTTTTGTCGGCCTTTGTATTTTCATGTGATTTAGATAAATAGTTTAGCATCAAATTGTGTCGTCAGTTCAAATCAAAACCTAACAAAAGGCAAAAACGTGACCTTTTCAAAGCTTTTAAAATCACTAATCTGACCCGCCCTTTCCTCAACAGCACATCACCCCAAATCCGGAGGATTTCATTTTCATCAAAGAACAATGAAAAAAACAAGGCATGTCCCAGAAAGGAATAGCCTTAGGTTCTCAAGCCTGCTTGCAAAGCAATCAGATACTGAACTGCTGTTCAGTCAGAAAGGTACAGTAGTATCATTCAGTCATCAGCAGCAGATGAGCTTTAGTATGGGACCACATTTATCTTGGCCTCACAACCTGGTATTCATGTAGGATAGTGTTGATTCTTGGCAAAAGTTGTAGGAATCTTGTGAGGTGCAGTTTTCTATCTGCATTGCTTTGTTGTCACAGCCCTAGTGCTGCCCCTGTTTTAATAAGTCTTTAAACCTAGAGACCCTGAGCATAGGGGTGCTTGGGAACAATAATACCTGGATGTTTCTTTTGGCAACAAGTCACTGACTTAACATGAACTCCACCGC
The DNA here is from genome assembly GCF_902713425.1 of Acipenser ruthenus. Classification (NCBI taxonomy): domain Eukaryota; kingdom Metazoa; phylum Chordata; class Actinopteri; order Acipenseriformes; family Acipenseridae; genus Acipenser; species Acipenser ruthenus. Next base: position 98,599,396 of record NC_081191.1, read on the forward strand.
ACAAACGTGAATAATAGTCATCATGGGATTTTGTTTGTGTGAGGCAAATCTGTAAGGATTTCAACTGCTAGCCAGGTTTTATTACAGACCTCACTTGAAAGAATGGGTCCTTCACAATTTGACAATTCTTTTTCAGCAGGTAACTTATTTTTTCTAGTGTGTGTGTTTTTTTTTTTTTTAGCTAGCTATATTGGAAGAAAAAAAACATTGAAATTCCGTTGGGATATTTTCTGTCGCACAAGATTTCTGGACCAGGTTTTTAGTGAAAGAGAAACTGTTTTAAGAAACAGTACAGATTTTATACAATTTTTTTCCTTATTGGCGCTACAGTACATATTTACAAAGTCAAGGCCGCAATTGATTGCTGCTTAAAACCCAACAGATCTCTGATTGACTTCCCTTTGTTTTAGCTAGTGGTAATATACACTCTTCTTTATTCTTCTAGCTTTCAAAAGATTTGTCCGGCAGGGCCTTACCAGGATGTGTTTTTGGAATAATTTTATAAAGGCCTGAAACTTCCCGGCTGATGCTAAGCATGCAAGAAGAGTCAAAAGTCTGTAAATTATCTTGTTCGTATTTTAAGCAAAGCGGCTCGCCAGAATAGCAAAGCTTGCATTACAGTGTAATATGTCCATGTGAGAGCAGTTACTCATTCATGAAGTAACCTTGTCTGCTGAGCCTTATTCCCATCTGCATAGTCACTGATGGTTAGCTGTACAGCCAGCTTTTACAGACTGTTTTAAAACTGTACAATCTACTTTACAGAGTTTACTGGAATTCCAACAATTGTGTCTGATTGGCAGCACGTTCTACAGTAAGTATTCAGTAGTTTGAAAATCAGCGTGGAACAGGAAAATTGTTGGAGTCTGTCTGAAAATACTTGTCTAGAGGAAAGCAGTCGCTGTTTTCTCTCTGTGTTTGGTGCTTTTGAATTGACAGTAGGTGAGTGACAGTGGCACCCGGCCAATGGCACTCCAAGCACACCTTAACTTAAATCTGAAGGACTAGTCATTAGTCTGCTCCGCATGAGAGAGTGACATGGGAATGAGACTTGAGTTTCGTCCCATCAAAAATGTCCGTGTCCCATCCCATCCCTTGAAAAAATGTTCAATTTAATTTTTGTTCCCATCCCTACTGTTCTGTACATATACATTTTTTTTCATTCCCATCCCGTCTTGTCAAAATATTTCCTGTCCCATCCCGTCCCGTGATGTTTAAGAAAGAAGACTGATTTCTTTTAACCTCGCTGTATGACATACCTTTCAGGCAGGATATTTTTCCTTTTTTTCTTGTGTTTTTCATTCTTATCCTGTTCCTAGTTGAATTTTTAAAATTTAATTCACTACTGCCATATTACCTATTACAAGAATAACAACCACACAAACCTATTATTTATTTATTTATTTATTTATTTATTTATTTATTTATTTATTAGCAGGTGGCCTTATGCAGGGCGACTTACAATTGTTAGAAAATATCACAGTACAAAGTATTGCATTAGAAAATATCACATTACAGAATATCATAATACAGATAAGAGCAGTTAAGGTACAATAAGATCAAATTCCAGTACTTCAACTGTTTTATTATGCATAATGTGTTGATAACAGAAAAAAAAAAAAAAACCTCGAGGGCCACAGTTTTGAGTTTCACTCCAACTTGAACTCCCTTTAGATTTATTTAATCTAGTTATTTGCTGAGGTTGACATATTTAAAATTAGTTTAGGTCTTCTACAGTTTTTTTTTAATGGTCTTGAAGTAAGCAAACAAGGTTGAATTGAGGGGGTGGGCAAGTGACATCACTAAATGGGGTGTGTCAATTAAAATGAGAGTCATTGATAGGAGGGTTATAGTGTCTGTCTTGGTAAATATATGGATACCCAGAAGTCTGAGTACGCATCTGATTGGTTCAATTTTACAGCATCTCATATTGATTGGTTTAATATTACAGCATCTAAAGTTCTTGTAGCTCGTTTGACAAAATAGTTTGGTACTGCTCTTTCCGCAGCTTTCAGTCTTGCTCCTGCCCGTTTCCATCCATTCCCGCAAACAAAAAGAGAAATGTATTCCCAGACATTTAATTACACTTATTACATTTTGACCACTTTTTAAAAGTGCATTCCACTGCCTCCAAGATGGCTTCACATGGACCTGCATGGACCACTCAAACTACATTTCCCATCATCCTGCACACTGGTAAATCCATCTCGTGAGCAGGAGGATGATGGGAAATGTAGTTTGAGTGATCCATACAAGTCCATGTGAAGCCCAGTGGAATGCAATTTAAAAGTTTAAAAAAAGTGGTCAAAGTTGTAGCAATACATGGGAACATGTAACACAATAAAATAAAAAGGTCCTTGTATACCCTTTTAATATCTTAATATTCTGAAAATCTACAAGTTTGCGATGTTGCAAATCATTTTGCGTTCACCTACAAATGTGCGTTCATTTTTGCGGTTCTAGTACAGTAGAGGAGAGAAAAAAGAAACAATTGCAGACTATTTTTAGAGAAAGACATTAAGCAGAAGAGAAATGCAAGCGGAGGGCAGCTGTCAGTGAGCAGTTCTACTGCAGTTTTTGCATGGATCAGCATTCTGGAACCCTGCTGACATTTCATGATAAAGTACTACCATAGAAATAAACTGGAATGGAAGCTTAAACTACTGATTTGATATAAAATTCCCAGATATTGATAATGGCAGTGTATTAAAGCAAATGCGCTGCCCCACATACGGTATGACAGCGGTCATATGAGGTACTTTATCACAGTGGGGGAAACAAAATACACGTGGTTTCTATTTAGGGATGCATCCAATGTTTCCAAATGATAGAAGGTCTAATAAAGTGCCTTGCCATTTGAGACCGGTGTGCTGTCTTTTTGTCTTGTGACTTTGTGCATCTAGCTGCATTGATGAGGTTACTTTTTATTAAAGGCTGCCCATGCTACTCCTTCATTACAGTTTACTGATAATACTCCAGTACTAAATATATTGAGCAGGTAATGTAGAATGTTTTGGACAATTCTCTGTGGGTATGTATTAACATTTTTATTTAAGACCGGTTTCGTAAAAATACAAAATAAAGTTCAACTTCAACATCTGAAGTAATGCTAGAGTACCTAATTGTATACTGTTTAAAGCTCACGCCATTATTGTGATTGCGAGCCACACAGAACTCTTCAGTGTGCACACCGTCCCTTTAATTGTCATCTACGTTTAGGAATATGTCCCCTGCATACGCACACTGGGAACAATATGAGTTAGCAGGTTTTTTTGTTTTGCACAGCACACAAACAAGCGTTATTTCCCTGTTAATTTAAAATCATTAAAGTAGTAGACAGTGTTTAGGATGGCTCAGTGTAATAATGTGGACATGGTTAGAGCAAAGACCTGGATGAGTGCCGAGGTCGTCTCCTACTTACTGCTTGATGTCCTTTTCACTTTTTAGCCTTTTCTTGAAGCAGGCTTATCCTGGTTACAACTGGGATTCTTGATTCAAATGTAAATAAACCTGGTAATGGATATATATTAATATTAATATTAATATTACAATCTTGAATCCATGAGCCCTCAAGAAGTTTGTAAGAGAGGTAAAATGTATTTCTGTGCTGCAAGATCCTGTTTTTTTTTTTTGTCTACAGCAGTGGTTTTCAACCTGTGGTACGCGTACCAGTACTGGTACATGACAGGCTTGCAACTGGTATGCAACGGCAGCTGTTCTTTGTGACAATATGATTCCTCAACCACAACACTCCCTCAGTCGCACCATCGGAATGTATCAATCCATTTGTACCACTGAATCGCAGAGAGATTATAATGCAGGGCTGCAGACTGCAACTGAAATGGTTGCAAATTTGACAACAAAGTTTTGACAACTGTTTTTTCAGGGTTAGGCACAAACATGCTGCCTCTCCCTTTTAAAACCATGTGTCGGTATTTATGAATGTGACATGACGTTGGTCTATATAAAAAAATGCATATCACATGTTTTAATAAACGGAAGTGCGAGAAGGCCGGTAACAATTTGATCAAATACAAATGCTTGCAAGTGCAGAGAGGTGCTGTATTAACAACCAGCAGAATACGGGAACTCCAGTTTCTTGCAACAGTTGTGACGGGGACCAAATGTGTGCAAGTACTGTTGTATAAAAATTTAGCTTAACATGAACAGATGCATTTAAGAAATGTAGAACAAGAGCAGCTAAAAATAAAAATACACTTAAGTTTTGTGTGCTAACAAAATGCCCTGGAAACTTAAAATAAAGAAAATAATTTGCTGCTTGTAATGCAGCAAAAAGCTCAACAATTAAACAAAAAGAAAGTGAAAAGGTTACTGTACCAAACTGAAAAGTTCTTTATGAATTCCAGTAAACCAGTGAAATCGTAAACTGCATTTAAATAGTTTTGAGTCAACACAAACTGATTTTTTCTTCTGTTGCATCTTGCATCCCAGATATATTAGTTACATTGTTTACCGTTAGGAGTTTAAGGATGACTACATAATTCCACAGTTAGATGATGATCTGATAATCTCTTCCGCCAAAGAAGCAGACACTGCAATTTAAGAGTACCATAATGAAAAACAGTATGTAGCGTGAGTTTTGTACTAAAGCAGGGTCAGCTGTTGCAGGGGAAAAAAAGTTTATTTCTCACTGACCATTTTAAGAAATGTGAAAGCAGAACGCACAGAAATACTTGCGACTGTAATTAGGAAGTGTACCGCTGAGAGAAAAAAACAAAAAAATATATGAAATGTACTGCAGCTTAGATTGCAGTAAAAACGCCATTCACTAAGCGCTCAGATTGTGCTACTGAAAATATCTAACGTATGGCAATGTGCTTGCTGTGGTGTATTTAATATTGAAAATATAGCAGCACAAACTCAATTTAAACTGTTTTGTACTGAAGTAAACAGACATGTAATCATAAGAGCTGTCTGTTACATGCTGTCAGACTTCACTAACACTGAGCAGCATGCTATTTCCCATATTACAACTGTACACAATTAAAGGTGCAGTCACCTATTCCATGCACAACCCTTGACAATATTTAAAATAAACATGCTGAGGTTGTTGCAATCATCAGCTACACAGATTAACCATTCAGCAGAACGAGGCAGAAAACCAGTGAGTACAGACACAACTAACCTGGTGTAACGGGGTAGGACTCGGTTTTACAACAGCCTTTTAAGATTGCACATAGTTACTGGTACACCTGGTGGTCCCTGTGCTGGAAAAAAACCTTCATTTATAACAAGCCTTTTTATTGAGCGATCTGATGGGATTTGAAAGAAGCTAAAATCTATTCAGGGTAATAATAATCCATAAGGAATAGCAACCGCCTGTTCTTCCGCACATGAATGCGCCAACCTCAATAACTAGGAATACAAAATTAGAGCCATTCACCATGAAGCTACTGTAGAGCGAATTCAATGAATAAATACATTATGAATCAGGAAAGTGATGTTCCACTAGTGCTTATGATGTGTGCTTTGAAAGCATGAAGAATGGGTCTACAAACTTGAAATTTGTCATTGTATAGCTTGGTTATGGTGCTTTGTCACCTGACAAAGAAAATAGAAATCTTGACTTCTGTATTGTTGGTCACGGTGATATATGGATACTTAAGGTTGTTAGGTGATACTGTGACAACTTTTTAAATTGCAAAGTGCTGTCTCCCTGTTTCAATAACAGCAGCAACGAAGTGCTGAAGATAAGAATAGCAATGGCAAGCAGTAATGTTTTTCCACTTTGTGTTTGTATTTGGGCCAAATTGGGGATTGAAGACATGCAGTAAATGTTGTGCTCATCACAGCATCTAATTTGTATAATTGGAATCAAGTGAAATCCATCTCGATGAGTAGTGAGCACACAGTACTGTATGAATTAGAATTTTTCAATTCTTCAAATTAATTAGATTACCATTGGGGGAGGGGGGGTTGTGTTTTTTCATGTATATTGAATGCACACTTGATTTCCCTTTTAAATATTTCTATTAAAGTGAGGCACTCTTTGTGTATCATGTCTTGCTTACACTGTGCAAATACTATTGGCACTGGAGTTGTTTACTGGGAGTACGATTGGGGTTATTGGTGCTATAGTACCTTTCATCAGTGCAGTTTGATTGGTTCATGTACAGTATAGCCAAACACATTCCTTTTCAAAATGATTTAATACAGAGAATTATTTTTATTTGAACCACATTTTGTATCATGCTAAAGTACTTCAGATATTTTGTGATCATAGCAGTATGTTCATCTTGGTTTCTAAATCCATTCTTCTGAATAAAATTTTCTATCTAGATAACATATTGTGTTCAGTTATTTTAGTACATAATCATGCTCGGTATGCAGTAGGGTTGAAAATACATTCTAATTGGATTATTCATGAATGAAATATTGAAATTGGCTGTAAACTTAAGGAGTGGCTGCATTTGTGATTTGGAAATTGACTGCATTTAGGTCAAGTCTTGTACCAGTCGACATGTAGGGCTATGTCATTTAGTGTTGCAAGCCACAAAACTGGCTTTTAAAATATGTAAATTGTTATATGATTTTTGTATGTAGAAGCTGTTGGTGTCAAAGGATTCTATTCCTCTGTGCATCTGGAGGTGTATCTCTATGGCAACGTAGCAAATTTAGAAACCTGCCAATAAGACTTCACTTGTGGTGCAAAAGAAAGGGTGGTTCTTTTGTGCTACCATAATTACAGTATATCAAGTAATGATACTGCTGCTTAACTAGTTAGTAAATGTGTAATCTATTTACTGCAAGGTGAACACTAAAGTTTGTATATTTTTAAAGCAAGTACCCACACCGACCTGGTCTGGAAGTTTCTGTTTGTTCTAAATCTTTTGTTCTTTTCAAGTCCCTATACCTAGGTACTGTTTTTGCTTATTTTATGTGCCTTTTATGCATAAGAGCCAGCATGATACAGTATCTTAACTGGCTATGTGCACTCCTTGCATGTCAATGTGAGTAATGACTCTTACTTGATTTTACATCCAGTTTTGTTCTTGTTCAGTCCAGTGTTGCTGTTTCAGTGAATGCTGTAGCGAGCTGGATGAATCTCCATGAGATGTATGGTGGAGGGAGGGAGGTGCTGTTTTGTTTGATTTACAAAGCTGATGCTGTTAATCTCTTGTTGGTTTCAAACAGCTGAGCAGCATGAGGTTTTCTCGAAGCACATTTGCGTTGGTGACCTTCTGTTGAAGAGGGATAAGATCCCATTTGCTTCCCTTAGCAACTTCATTACCTGGTATCTACGCAGTACCACGACTGCTGTGTAGAGCTGTGACCTAGGAGACCAGCAGATGATATGTGGATAGGGAATATTGAACATGCTTCAGTTGAAGCTGTGTGTGGTGATGAAGGCTGTATGCATTGCCGTGACAACCACATAGACAACCATTCTTTGAATTTATCATTTTGTACTAGCAGTATCAAGCATGCTTTCAAAATAAGTATTGAGTAATGCTGTAATTGTCTGAAATTGGTCCATACGCAATGAGCACGATTAGTGATCAACCTGAATAGAAATTCACAGTCCAGAGAGAACACCCAGGAGACGGCAAGGCTGCCATTCATTTGTGTCTTTATTCAAGAATCTTTTATTTGGCAGACAGGTGGTCAGTCTGTGGTGTAGGTCTGTAGGGCACAAAGGAGATGTGCCATGGTCTGTTAAGGGTTTGAGCAAAGTGTACTTCTAGGAAGTAGTAAGGCATGTCAGACAAGTGAAAAACTGTAATTTGCATTAAGTAGAAACAGTTGAAAGATGCCCATAATATACCAATGGTTTCCAACCTGTGGTACGCGCACCAGTACTGGTATGTGACAGGCTTGCAACTGGTACGCACCAGCAGCTGTTCTTTATGACGATATGCTTGTAAATACTGTTGTGTAAAAATGTTGCTTAATGAACAGTTAAATTTAAAAAATGTAAACAACGAAAAATAAAAATACACTTAAGGTTTGTGTGTTGCACACATGCCGTTAACAAAATGCCCTAGAAACTTAATTTAATAAAGGGCTGTAGTGCAGCAAAAAGCTCAACAATTTAACAAAAAAGGAAATTAAAAGGTTACCATACCAAGCTGAAAACAGTTTTATTTGTGAACTCCAATAAACCAATGTTATCTTTTGCCAGTCAAATCCTAAAGTGCCTAAAGAAAGTTTTAAGCCAGCGTCTGTTGCATCTGCATCCCAGATATAATTTGGTTTCATTGTTTACCGTCAGGAGTTTAAGGATGATTTAATTGCACAGCAGATTCCCTAGTTAGATGATGAGCTGGTAATATCTCTTCAGCAACAGAAGCAGGCGTTACCATAATGAAAAACAGTAATGTAGCGTGAGTTGTGAACTAAAGCAGGGTCGGCTGTTGCAGGGAAAACACAGTTTTAAGAAATGTGAAAGCAGGACGCACAGAAATCCTTGGATCTGTAATTAGCAAGTGTACTGCTGTGATAAACTAATTAAGGGAATTAACAAATTCAGCTTACTTGATTGTGGTAAAAAACGGCATTCACGAAGTTTAGCGCTCATATTGTGCTTATGAAAATATCTAAAATATGACAATGTGCTTGCTGTGGTGTATTTAATATTGTAAATATAGCAGAATGAACTTGCAATTTGAACTTGTTTTTACTGAAAAATAAACGGTAACATGTAAAAGCTGTCTGTGTTACATGCTGTCAGATCAGGACTTCACTAACACTGAGCATGGGAGCTGCAGCAGTCTTGAATTAGGCTGAACCAGTACGACTCCCAGCTTCCCTGACACAAGGCGGCAGAGCATCCCTGTTTATTTTTATTCACTGTAGAAATAACCAGCAGCCCCACTTCCTGTGATGTAAGAGTGTGGTTAGGAGTATACAGGGTCAATGATTCCTCTAAGTATCTGGGTGCTAATCCATTCATGTTCTAAACTGTACTGTTCATTGTGCCAGCAAGACTACAAAATCTTTCTTCAGGGCATCTTTATTTGAATGTAGTAGGGTTTCTTCCTGCATTATCAAAGTGTAATGGTGCAGACTGCTATTACACACATACTGAGACACAACTAAATGTGTTTTAATTTTTTTTCCTAATCCATGATATTTATTCTAGTCCTTTTTTTTATGTCTGTTAGGTGTGTCATCTGTAGCTATTTATGCTATTAATGTACTTTAATTGTTTCATTGAAAGTATTGAATTGCCTATAGAAACGCTAACTAAGTTTAAGCCCTTGACTTGCCAAATCCTTCATTACAAAATGCCATATTATCATTTCAATAGGAATTATGGTTGGATGGCTTATTATGGTAATAAATCTTCATAAGCAGACGTTTCACTGGGCATGCAGTAGGTAATCCATACGTCTTTTTCATGGCTGTCTAGACAATTTAATTACTTTTGGGCTGTCGTACTGCAAATTGGCCATTTGATTTCATGACTCTGCAATTCAATACAGTGTTAATGGTGTCACATTTGTATTGAACAGTGTGTCACAAGCTGTTTTTCTTTAGTAGTGTACCATTGGTAAGCTTCATCTGCTAAGTTGAGACACTGTGTATAACCGCTCGTAATTTGCCCAGTTGCAGTATGAGCTATTCCAAACTTTTCAAAACCATATTTTGGTGTGTCTACAGTACGCCTGGGGACATAATTTTAAAGTCTTACTAAATGCTTGAATCATGAAAAAGAATATTATTTAATGTGTTGATTTGATATGTGAATATACAATACGACAGTGTTCCTTCACATGTGATTTTTGCTTACGTGTTCATGAGACTGTACCAATGATAAACCTCTCAATCCTGAAGCAGTGTTTGTACTGGATTGTAATCAGTTTTATCATGTAGTTATATAAAAATTGCTTTCCGGCTGGTAATGTAATGCTAAAACACAGGGACCAGTCAGGAAAGAGTCCTGTAGTGAAGTGCTAGCAAGGAGGGATGAGACTTTACTGGGTGAACATTTTTATACAGAAATGTTTAAGCATTTATTTCTTCAAAACCGCAGTGCAGTTACTTTTAATGACCGGTACAGTATAACATGATCCAGAAAGCGTTTCTGCAGTATATCTCATACTGTATTGTATTCTGCATTCAAACATTTTAGGATTAGACTTGTTTAAACTTTCTAACATGGTGAGAATCTTTGTAACCAATCAGAAAAGCCATCACCAGAAGCTGTCCAACATTAAACTCATTAAGTAAAATTGCCGTAAGAGTAAAGCATCAGCTCCCTTAAATGGATCTGGTCCGTGTGCTAGCAACCAATGACATTTGTTCTACAGAAGACGCTAGTGTGCAGTCAACTAACACCGTTTTCAGAGGAAGATAAAATACTTAATCTGTTTATCATTAAATACAGAATTATACACCTAATATTGCTTGTTTAAATTTGCCTTTGTGAATTTAAGCAGTGGTGTGCCATGACTTCTTTAGCAAGGCATGCAACAACTTTTTACATGGCATAAAAACATTTAACGTGCACTGGGAATATAAAAGACATGTGCTTACCTTAATTTTCTATTGAAATCGAATTTCCATTCGTCTGTTTTTTTTAAATTTTTTTCAGAAACTCCTCCGTGACTAAACTGTAGAAATCCAGTCACGATTCTGATGGACTTTTTCATTGTGTTGCTCGTTTAACTGCAGGTCAATGCGAGCTTGTCCAAATATGCGTACCTGTATACACACTGTTAGGTGTTGCTGGCTAGTTTTCATGACATGTGCAGGCATTGTGTAAATGATTTAAATCGTGGTATCCAGCCTTATTCCACACACAGCTCGTTAATGAAAAGTAGACTCGGCCAGCAGAATCGCTTGTTTGTCTCCCCACGTCCACTGATCCACTTTCACTTGTACACGCTTCACTGAAATACCCTTTCAACTCTTTCCCTGCTTTTTTGTGCATGCTCTCTAACTTCAATTTCAGTGATCCGTTTCTTATGATTTCTTCTTTAGTCGCATAATCTCCTGCACTAAATGGGTTTGACAGCAATTTTTTGTACTAAATTATAAATTTCACTCGCTGCTTCAATCAAATCGTATTCTCTAGTTTCGCAAAATAACTGTTTTTTCCTGCCTTCTGTTTCTGCTCGTGACCTGAGCCCCACAAGGTGGCAGCTGTGAGTTGGCCTCCTCGCTCTGTTCCATCAGGACGATTCATTTCTTCAATTGCATGCCTTCATTGTGTTTTTCAATAGACGGCCAGAATGGAGCTCTGCCACACAGCGTTGCTTTGCCCGGGCAACGAGATACAACTTGGGGCACTGCATGCGTTGACATGCCGGACACGGATGATATGATTCTTCTTGTATATATAATAATAGTATACTAATTATATTGTTTAGTTTTTTTTGTGTGAGCTATAGGGCATGCAGTGTTGCATACATAGACGACGGCACTCCACTGAATTTAAGTAGCTATATTTATGCATATTTGTTTTTGTTTCCACACAGGGTAAACCATATGCATTTGACAGAGTGTTCCAGTCAAATACTTCACAAGAACAAGTGTACAATTTATGTGCACAGAAAATTGTCAAAGGTAAGTCATATTAACATTAAGTTGTATTATTGACAGTTTTTAAATACTGGTTGGCTAGGGATAAAATCTCTTGCTGCTGGGGTGGAGAAATCCTTCAAGGGAGGTCTTTATTCTAACCATGTCTTACTAAATAAGCAATCATTTGTGTTCATTGACAAGGGGAGCCCTTTGATTAGTGATCCATGCCTTTTAGAAGTTGATGGCAAAAGCAGACTATAGACACCATCCATAGAAACACGAACAGTAAAGTTTCTCTTGAGCTTTCTGTGTTACCTTCTGAAGATAACTTTGTGCTCCCTACAGGATTGTGTTAATGCATGGTGGTGCTTTTTGTTTGTAACAGATGTGCTGGAGGGGTACAACGGTACAATATTTGCTTATGGGCAGACGTCTTCTGGTAAAACACATACCATGGAGGTAACATACACTTCCTAATACCCTGTCCATGTAGCATGTGCATGCTCCATGTACTGTATAATATAGAGTAGACAACTACTATTAAACACAAACTAGGCAGTTCTGTTTTTTTTAAACCTCATTAGACTTGATGTGGACTGTGTTTTATGCATGGGATGACATTGGTAAACGGGATAACTTTAGATATGATATGGATGTGTCACTGCCAGTAACTTAAAGGCAAAGCTTCCATGGGATAGATTAAGGTGCTTGTGTTGGGTCATGTTTAAAAGCTAGCGTCGGCTACCCTATCCTAATACCAGTTTGACCTGTTTAAGCATTTCATACTTGATTACAGCTGTGTGGTTCATAGTTATGATATAATTTTATGGCTTAAATTCCCAGGAAACACAAGTAGCATGATAAGTGATGTTGAGATATGAAATGCTTTTTTTTTTTTTTTAAACGAGCTTCAGCTACTGATTTTTTTTTTTTTTTAAGTTAAGTGCTATTTAACCTTTATGCCCTGCAAATAATATTGAATAACAAAATAAGATACTGGTTTGAATGGCCAAGGAATATGTACAGTGCCATGAAAAAGTATTTGCCCCCTGTCTGATTTTCTGCATTTTTGCACATTTTTCACATTGTATTTGGTCAGATTTTTTTGTGGGTTGTAGTAGTATATAGAGCGAGTCTGAGAGAAAATGACACCAAAGTTTGGTACTTTTTTGATTTGTTTGGTATGCAAGGTAATCAAACATGCAATCTAAAGGTGTGAAAAAGTTATCGCCCCCCCCCCCCCCCCCCTAGTTAACTCAACCCAATTAAAGGGATAATTAAGGTCAGCTGTTTGAGTACTTTGGTTAACAACCAGGCCTGATTTGGGCCAGCCCTGCCCAATATAAATCTGATTAACTTTGGCCCTTACCATCAGAGTGAAGTTGTCAGCACACAGGTTCTAGAGGCACATCATGCCACGAACAAAAGAAATTCCTGAAGACCTCTGGAAAAAAGTTGTTGCTGCCTATCAGTCTGGAAAGGGTTACAAAGCCATTTGTAAAGCTCTGGGGCTCCAGCGAACCACAGTCAGAGGCATATTGTCCAAAAGGAGAAAGTTTGGGACAGTAGTGAATCTTCCCAGGAGTGGCCGTCCTGCCAAAATCTCTCCAAGAGCAAGGCGTAAAATCATCCAGGAAGTCACAAAGAACCCTAGAACAACATCCAGGGATCTGCAGGCCTCTCTCGCCTCGGCTAAGGTCAGTGTTCATGACTCCACCATCAGATAGACACTGGGCAAAAATGGGATTCATGGGAGTAGCAAGGCAGAAACCATTGCTTACTAAGAACATGAATGCTCGTCTCACGTTTGCCAAAAATTACCTGGATGATTCTCAAGAGATCAGGAAATATGTTCTATGGACAGATGAGTCAAAAGTGGAACTTTTTGGCCGACATGGGCCCCGTTATGTCTGGCGAAAACCAAACACTGCATTCCACAGTAAGAACCTCGGTAAGAAAGGTCAATCATGGTGGTGGTAGTGTCATGGTTTGGGGATGCTTTGCTGCATCAGGACCTGGATGCCTTGCCATCATTTGAAGGAACCATGAATTCTGCTCTGTATCAGAGAATTCTACAGGAGAATGTCAGGCCATCCGTCCGTGAGCTGAAGTGCAGCTGGGTCATGCAGCAAGACAGTGATCCGAAACACACAAGCAAGTCTACATCAGAATGGTTGAAGAACAAGAAATTTAAAGTTCTGGAATGGCCTAGTCAAAGTCCAGACCTAAACCCCACTGAGATGTTGTGGCAGGACCTGAAACGAGCAGTTCATGCTCAAAAAACGACAAATGTCACTGAGTTGAAGCAGTTCTGCATGGAGGTGTGGGCCAAAATTCCTCCACGGCGCTGTGAGAGACTACAAGAATCAATAACTACAAGAAACGCTTGGTTGCAGTTATTGCTGCTAAAGGTGGCGTAACCAGTTATTGAGTCTAAGGGGGCGATTTACTTTTTCACACGGGGGCATTGGGTGTTGCATAACTTTCTTTAATAAATAAATTAAATATGTATCAATTTTTTGTGTTATTTGTTCACTCAGGGTAACTTTTATGTAATATATTAGGTTTTGGTTGAAGATCTGATGACATTCAGTGTCAAAAATATGCAAAAATGCTGAAAATCAGACAGGGGGCAAATACTTTCACGGCACTGTATACCACTATGTACTTTACCTTTCACATCGTTTCTGTTTCATTTCAGGGGATCCTCCATGATTCAGATGGAATGGGTATTATCCCAAGAATAGTACAAGACATTTTTAATTATATTTATTCCATGGATGAAAACTTGGAGTTTCATATTAAGGTAAGTTTGTTTTGTTGAAAGGGTGTTTTTTTTGTTTTGTTTTTTGCTAAACTGTTCTGAGTTTCATACATCTGTTTAGGAAGTCATTTGAACCCTTCAATTTGGTCTCTTTCACAAACCAGAAAGGACCATGCATTTAAAGTATTGAGGAATGGGAATAAGACTCCTGTTACATCACAGTTGAATTACTCCCACCATAGGGCAGTAAAGCACACCTAGTTTAGGGTCACAGTAAAACCTGGAAGCTCTGAAACTTTTTTTTACAATGGTAGTCTAATACCCATCACTGAATCAATGTCATTTGAGTTTAATGGATTTTTTGTCGTTAATTCATTGGTGGACAGTGTGGTAGCTTTATGAAGTTAATTGTTCATCCACATACTGGCGAACACTTCAAAGCAGATTGCTTCATAATAAACAGGCTGTTGTATGTGATAAGAAAATAGTGGTAAAAACGGCAGTGCCTTTGTTGTGATTTGGAAGCGCAGCTTTCCAAGCAAGACGGAAAATGTTTGTGCTGTGTGACGCTGCGAGAGACACGGTGGTTTCCTTGGATACTGTATAAATGCACGTTAACTGATTGATTTTGTTTTTTGCAGGTTTCATATTTTGAAATTTATATGGACAAGATTAGGGACCTTTTGGATGGTGAGTTTGAGAAATAAAAACTTCTACTGCATAAGGAGTGTGTGTAGGAAAAGGGTGGTGGTGCTATTAATAAAATCAGTAGACTGCGCAAAACGAATCCTTTTCTCTTGAACTTTCATCAGTGATGCTTTGTTTTCTGCTTCTCTTGTTCTGTGCAAACCCAAGGACAGTGTGTTTTGGGATCCCAGTTTTTTGTTTTCTTTCCTGTGTGAAAGCCATGTTTAATCTTGCCACCCATAAATTCCCTGCAGATCAGCATGTTTTGGAGCTGCCCTCATTTCTACTTTTAAGCATCCTCTCTCACTGTTGACCTATTTTGATTCTGTTTTTTCTTCCTCACATTTATATGAAGTTGAATTGCTAATAAAGTGGTATGTGTTTTGTTCGAATTGTAACAAACAATTACAGTTAATGAAGGTATGCTAACTATCCTCCTGAGAGATTGATACGGGATATCTTGGAGGAAATGCCTGAATTCATTTGTAATAAGTTTACTTTCCTACATTCCTTGGCAGAATTTATTGAAGGTTTTGGAATCTAGGTCATGTCTAGAATTTTTTTTTTTTTAACGGTACATTTATTGGCTGACTAACTTAAGCTGACAGAGTGTAACTATAATCCGTAGTTTTCTACTAAAAGCCTCAACTCAATTCAACATATGATAATTTAACCTTGACTATTTGCTATCGAAACTATTTAATTTACATTTCTTATGGCCATTCCTACATTTTTCATTGCAAAACATTAGTTTGCCTTGCTGGTGTTTTTTTTTTTTTTTTTTTTAAACTTACCAATGATTGTCACAAACCTTACTGATTTTAATCATATTTAACATTGATATGAAAAAAGCTAATCCTGTAGTTGTAAAACAAGGGGTCGAAATATGTACAGATCAAATCCAAATGTATCTTGTTTGTTTCAGTTTCAAAGACTAACTTGGCTGTCCACGAAGACAAGAACAGAGTTCCGTATGTCAAGGTGGGAGCAGTGTCTTTTAGCGTGTGTGTGTGTTATGAATGACTAACGGGGTGTTTGTTACGTGTCTGGGTATCCGCTGATAGACAGGAGAGACGCAGAGGTTGATGCTGAAATGCCGCTCAGGCGACCAGGTTTTATTACAATATTTACAATTCAGGTCCAGTGGTATGTGGCTACCACTAGGGTACCAGCAATGGTAGTCATAGTGCTGGAGGACAAACAGTGTAATTGAAAATAATAAATACAAAAATGCAAAACAAAACAGTGGGTAAAACAGCGATAAAACAAAAGCTGGCCAAACACCAGCCAAGCGTTGCTCTCACTATAAGGGAGGTCCCACTCCATGAACCTTCTCCCTAACACTCTATACTTGGGAGGGATTCAAATCCCCTACATGAATCCCTATTTCTAAGCACACGGGTCCCGGTTAACACACACTGTGATCACGAGTGGTTGCTTTGTTTGCTCACCCTGGTTCCCAGACAATTCACTTCCAGCTTGCTAACAAAGAACAACAAACTGAGAAACAAGAACAAAGGACTGGCTTTTCAGCTCTTTTTTAAAAGTATGTGGCCAGGCTGAATTGATAATCAGTTAGTCATTGGTCAATCAACTGGCCAGTTCTTAGACAGGGAGGGACTTCTAACCTTCTGCCCTGCCATATCTAGCACAAACTTCATTTTACAATCAAACAAAACAACACCAAACCGACTATTTACAGGTGTAGGGCCCCAGCCTTACCACAATGACAATGACAGTGTCTTAAATCAACTGGCCTATTAGGAATTGTATTTGTCTAAAGGTCTGTTTTGCTTGTAAGCTGAGCGTGTGTATTTTTCTGTAGGGATGCACTGAACGGTTTGTCTGTAGCCCAGATGAGGTTATGGATACCATTGATGAAGGAAAATCTAACAGGCATGTAGCAGTAACAAGTAAGTGTCTTTTGGTAACTTGCAGTTGCAATATTATACAATCCTGGTTTCATTGTGGGTTTCTTGAAGACAGTCTGAAGCATGGATTAATTGTGGGTAAAATCTTTTACATCTTTTTATACCAAGATATTTAGTGATCAAAGGGATGTTACAGCCCCAGATGTATTTTGTTCTACATTCCTAAAAGATGGATACCATTGCACTGGTGAGATGGATTGATCATTTCAAAATTTGCCTCTATTTTAAAGAGGAAATGATTAGCTATTCGGGGCTACCAAGAAATTTAGTAAGAGTGAGGATATAAGGGTCTGTAAATGTCCAACCTCCAGTCATTCTGTTTCAAGGCTTGTGACTCCATAATTTTGACTGCCAGTGTACATAATTAAAAGCAAGTCTAATAATAAAGTCCACACGAGGTAGTTCCAGTAATAATGACTAGAATAAAGAAAATGTAATATATAAAAACAGATCCCCCTAAATCACTTTCTTTTTTTTTCCCCCACCCCCACTCAGATATGAATGAGCACAGCTCCAGAAGTCACAGTATCTTCCTTATTAACGTGAAACAAGAAAACACTCAGACGGAGCAGAAGCTAAGTGGAAAACTGTACCTGGTTGATTTGGCGGGTAGTGAAAAGGTAACCATTCCATTTGTTTTTTATTAACTAGGGGTGTGACAATTTATTCTGTATCGATGAATCATGATCTGTTCTTTACATGATATTGCACCCTGATACAAGACCAAAAGCACAAGATACACTCTGACTCGTTTTAAATTGTGTTTTTCAAGGTAGTTCGTCATTAATTGGTCATTTGATCTTATGGATCATACCAGTAGCCCATAAGGACAGTCACATGTATCGTGATAGATACCACATCGTGACCTGCATATCGTGAAGTATCATATTGTAACATTAGTGTATTTTTACCACCTATTAACAGCCACCTGAGGAATGAGCATTTTGTGATGTCATGCTATATCTTCACCCCAATAGTTAACGGACAAGATGCCAGTGTAGAATTCTGAGGGGGACCTTAAGATAAGGAGTTGCTGGTAAATCTACACAATTTGAACTGGAAACTAAAAGGGTTGATATCTTTTAAATGTTTATAAAAAAATAAAACAATTGCATTGGGCTGTTCAGTAACAATGAAGCCTGTAATATTCTGACATATTGTAATCTAAAGTATGCTGTTGGGTCTGTAATTGGTCACTTGTGTAATGTAACAAGTGTCTGTTTGTGAGTAGGTCAGTAAAACTGGAGCAGAAGGAGCAGTGCTAGACGAAGCAAAAAACATCAACAAGTCTTTGTCGTCGCTTGGAAATGTCATCTCTGCCCTCGCAGAAGGCACTGTAAGTATTTCTTAAGCGTATTACCCACGGGCAACACATGTACAATCTGAAATAGTATTACAGGACATGTTGCTTCCAGTATAGAATGCAGACTCTTGATGAACTCTGGTATTGGTTTGTATTGGGCCTCTCTCTATTACAAGCGAAGATGTAAAATGCACACTATATAGTGATGGAATACATGTTTAAAAGCTGATGCTGCCCCTTTTTAATTCAGGCTTCTTTTTAAATTGCGTTGGGTAACTAGTTTTGTTAACTTGTGTTTTCTTTACTAATCCATAACATTGTGTTTCCTTAAGACATATATTCCATACAGAGACAGTAAAATGACAAGAATTCTTCAGGATTCTCTTGGGGGTAACTGCAGAACCACCATTGTAATCTGCTGCTCGCCATCCTCGTACAATGAACCTGAAACCAAGTCTACACTCATGTTTGGTCAAAGGTACGTGAAGAACTGCATATTAAAGTAATAACAGTAAACCAATTGTCTGCTTATGGACACTGGCATTGAGGGTTGTAATGATTTTTAGGGGAAACCATGGACCATTTTTATATAAACTATATACTTTGGGTCACTAAACAAAACACACCTTTATTTCTCATTCATTCTATCAGCAAATTAAGTCGTTCTTCACTAAAATACATACATTATAAAAAAGATAGTATTTCACATAGTAAAAAGTGTATAGTTCAACAGCTGTCTAGTTAAAATTTGTTTTTTTTGTAATTGTGTTCTGAATCACAGTAAGGATTTTGCTGATGTTATCTCCTCCTGTTATTCCTAAAGAGCCAAAACCATTAAGAACACGGTATGTGTTAATGTGGAGCTCACAGCAGAGCAGTGGAAGAAGAAGTATGAAAGAGAAAAGGAAAAGAACAAGACGTTGCGCAACACCATAACGTGGCTTGAGAATGAACTGAACAGGTGGCGCAATGGTGAGTTTACATTAAAAAAGATCATTTGCAATTGGGACCCTCTCTCCGAGCACACGCTGTAATTTTGGATATTTCGCTATGGATAATAGTAAGGCATTATTTCAATATAGAATTAAGGTGCACATCCCTGAAAACCCTTAATTCTTTGAACTGGTGTAGATTGATTACACAGAGAAGACTTTTTGATCAGACTGCAGTGTATTGGGATATAATCATCATCACGAATCTTAGGATTGCCATTGATCTGATATTGATTTGGCAGTGTAACGATCTCCTAGAATGGCTCTACTATTAAAGTAGAAACGCTCATTAGTGCCTGTCTTTTCCTCATTGTTTATTTTTAAGCAGAACTTTAACATTCTCTTTTTTACATGCAACCTTAACAAAATCAAGTCTGTATTCTTGTTTACTTTTCTTGCGTGTTTCAATTGTCAGGTGAAAGCGTGCCTGTGGATGAGCAGTTTGATAAGGAGAAAGCCAATGCTGAAGTTCTTGCCCTGGATAATGTCGCCAACAACGAAAAACCTGCTCCCACTCCAGGGGTCCCAGGAGTGAAGCTGTCTGATGCAGAGAGGGAGAAGTGCGACGCAGAGATAGCGAAACTTTACAAGCAACTTGACGACAAGGTAGACTATCCTGCCTGCATAAAGACCTTCGTACAAGATTCATACCCTTTTAACGCCATGCCCTTTTTAATTGTCTGCTAATTTTAAATTGCTCTGCTGATATACAAGTTGTAATAAAATGGAATTTTAGAGGATCTGCATTTGAATAGATTTATAGTTTTAGGATCCCGAGAAGGATTACATTAAAGGATTGCTATTGACACTGTTTTGACTGTTTGAGCTATCTATCTCTATCTATCATTATTATTTATTTATCTGCAGGATGATGAAATCAACCAGCAGAGCCAATTGGCAGAGAAGCTGAAACAGCAGATGCTGGACCAGGAAGAGGTGAGTTAGCTGCTTGTAAAACAAAGGAGGCTTCTGTATTAAATACAGGACTAAATGAGTGCTGACTAATTTGGTACTAGCAATATTATCACTTAGTATTTCAAGATCATTTTATACCTGAAGATATTTCAAAGATCATGATATTGATAACACATTGTTGCTGCTGCTACTTCCTGGTACATAATCACGTCATGTGGTCTTTCTGCAATTTGGACATGTGCCCTACAAGGTACAAGGAAGCAGCCATTTACCTTTGCAACATTTGGAAACCTTGACTTGATGTGAATCCCCCCCCTCCCCCCAAAAAGAAAAAATTAAAATAAATGAAGATATTGGATAGCACTCCACCTAAATAAATAAGAATAATAAAATGAAATTATTTGTGTGCAGCTTCTGGGCACTTCCCGGCGTGACCATGACAACATGCAGGCAGAGCTGAACCGGCTGCAGGCTGAGAACGAGGCCTCTAAAGAGGAGGTGAAGGAGGTGCTGCAGGCCTTGGAGGAGCTGGCTGTCAACTACGACCAGAAATCCCAGGAGGTGGAGGACAAGACCAAAGAGTTTGAGATGCTGAGCGACGAGCTCAACCACAAATCGGTGAGGACAGCAGGGGAACCAATCTATAAAAAACAAATCAATACAAAATAAGAATAGTGTTAAAGTGCAATAGTTCTGCACTTTAACAGACGTATCCCTGATTTTTAGCCTGGTCAGGTTGTAAGTAACCAATGTTTATAGAGCCCATTCTGTGCATTTTGTTAGGAGTTGTCCCTGGGTTAGAACAAGGTATTTAATAGGGATGACATAGGGTACTCGGGTACCTGGGTTACCCGGTTCTCGATATTACCCGAATCCACTTTCAGGATTGGGTTCCTCTTTGAATCCCATTTTATTAAAATCGAACGTCTCAGTTTTCCACGCGACCTGCTGTAGCGGAGCCACTCGACTTGACCGGCTAGACCAGTGGTTTTCAACCTGTGGTACGCGTACCTTTACTGCTATGCGACAGGCTTGCCACTGGTGCGATCCGACAGTTCTTTATGACTATGTGATTCCTCAAAACACAATGCTCTGTCAATCGCATCATCGTGTATCAATCTGTTTGTACCACTGAAGCACAGAGAAATAAGAAATTATAATGCAGAGCTCCAGACTGCGATTAAAATGGTTAGAAATGCAAGAACAACAAAAAAACAACAACATTTTGACAACTTTTTCAGGGGTTAGGTACAAATGCTGCATCTCCCTTTTAAAAGCAAGTGTCCATTTAAGCATTCAAATTTCTTTCAGCCAAACTATATTTAAATGGCTTACCAAACGAAATTCATCATTTTATGACACCCGCTCATTTATATTCTTCATCAAAATCTCTTTATTGATTTTTAAAAAAAGGACATAGTTGTAAAACAAACGCGTTTCGATGCTAACGTGTCTTCATTAGGTATATCAACACCAGCAGAATGCATTAACCCCAGTTTCTTGCAACAGTTGTGATGGTGACCAAACGTGTGAGTACTGTTGTGTAAAAAAAGTAGCTTAAAATGAAGAGTTTTTTAGGAAATGTAGAACAAGAACAGCAACAAATAAAAATACACTTAAGGTTTGTGTCTTGCACACGTGCCATTAACAAAATGCCCTGAAAACTTAATGAAGGGCTGTAATGCAGGAAAAAGAGCAAGAATTAAACAAACAAGGACATGAAAAGGTTACCGTACCAAGCTGAAAAAAGTTGTCTTTGTGAACTCCAATAAACCAATGTTATCTTTCGCCAGTCAAATTCCAGTAGATTTTGTTACATTGTTTACCGTCAGGAGTTTAAGTGATTTAATTGCACAAGATTCCATGGTTAGATGATGAGCTGATAATATCTCTTCAGCCAAAGAATCAGTTATAGTAATTTAAGAGCAACGTTACCATTATGTAAAACAGTATGTAACGTGAGCTTTGTATTGAAGCAGGGTCAGCTGGTGAACAAAGTTTATTTCTCAAACTGACCATTTGAAAAATGTGAATGCAGAGCACACAGAAATGCGTGCGGTCAGCTGGCTTGCATTCCCTTCCCTTCTCCCCTGTTCTGGCCATGACGTACAATGACCTTCAAACTTGATTATTTAGACCTACAGCCGCAAACACACGTGCATTGGTTCGTAATGCTTTTAGGGGCAAAAACGGTGTAAATAACCCTTTCCAGGAATTGGGTAACCCGGTTCCTAGAAGGTCTAGAACCGACTCTAAATTCTTCTACCCGATGTCATGCTTAGTATTTAATGTTCTTTATAGCTCTAGTTTGTCTAACGACCTGTCTTAATTTTCTTTTGTAGACTGTCCTGGCCTCCATCGACTCTGAGCTTCAGAAATTGAAGATGACGACTAATCACCAAAAGAAGAGAGTCACAGAAATGATGTCATCCCTACTCAAAGACCTGGCAGAAATAGGAATTGCAGTTGGAAGCAATGATATCAAGGTTCTTTTTTCATGCTGTGATTCACTTTTGGGTTGTTTGGATTACTGCCTGATTTGTACGAAGTGTTCCTGCAGGTGTCTTAATGCGTTCTGCTTAGTGAAGTTTTCAGTAGAAGCTATGTTTGTTTTTTAATGATGTAACTGTTTTCATACAGCAACATGAAGGTAGTGGCCTGATCGATGAGGAGTTCACTGTGGCTCGCCTGTATATCAGTAAAATGAAATCGGAAGTGAAAACGATGGTGAAACGCTGCAAGCAGCTGGAGAGCACCCAGGCTGAGAGCAACAAGAAAATGGATGAAAACGAGGGCGAGCTGGCAGCCTGTCAACTCCGCATCTCCCAAGTACGTACAGACAACAAATAAACCAACTTCCACTGAAAGCAACAAAAGTGATTTATTGAATGAAGGATTAGACTGTTGTATTAAAGCATCCATCCAAGCTAAGTATTATAGAAACTAATGGAAGACTAATGTCTGTTTTGTTGAGATAAAAGATACTTAAGCTCTTGAAAACATGGCCTCTAGGCTCATTAAATTTGCTCTATCTTGATCTCCCATATAATTTAATAATTTGAAACTTGAACTTTTGTAAGAATAGCCCATTGTCTTTTGAATTTATTTAAACAGAGTCATCACAATGGTTTAAAAAGGTTTCTATTGGTCACTCGGGCTCACAAAAGTGTTTTCATACCCTGTTGGATATAATATGGATTATTTACAAGTACGGTTATGTTTTGTTACAGCATGAGGCTAAGATCAAGTCCTTGTCGGAGTACCTCCAGAATACAGAGCAGAAGAAGAGACAGCTGGAAGAAACTGTGGACTCTCTCAATGAAGAGCTGGTGAAGATCAATGCACAGGGTATGTGTTCTCGTAACAGGGTTATGTTCAATGGCAGGATGGAGCCAGCCACAGATGTTCAGTTAGGAATGAGGGGGGAGGGGGTTCTGTTGTGTAATCTCATTTTATAGGAACCCCCTTTTTTTTTTCGTTGCAACTCTGATTAAAAAATGTCACTTCACTACTTTAGCCATTTCAAAATATTGTACTAATAATGGTTCTCAATTGAAAACTGTTATGTTTGCCTAACCTACTGCTTAAGTGACATTCAGTACTTTGTTTTTAAAAACCCAGCCACACAATTGTATTTTCATGATGTGTTGGTATGTAGGAGTTTTAAACATGTGTTAAAGTTCTCCTTCTGGCTTTTGGAATATCATTTGGAGCCTCCTAGTGGCGGGTACCAGGTATGATACCTAATAAGATGCTATTTCTGTTTCCAGAGAAAGTCCACGCAATGGAGAAAGAGAGTGAGATTCAGACTGCCAATGAAGTCAAGGTATGGCTAAAAAAAAATAAAAAGTTTAAACAAACAAAAAATGAATAGTATTGTTAAACATGGAAAAATGTACATTTCAGAAGTTTTTAACTAATTAGCTGCTTTTAAAATAAAGATTTTAGCATGGACTTTGTGTGTTTCTCCATGGTTTGAGTAGTTTTATTCCATTGTGTTAAATATATTGCACATATGAGCACTTGCAATAGTACAGGGTGTGTGTATTGCTGTGCATTTCTAATTTTAATTTTAAAGTTGTAGGATTTTTGTTAGGATCACATTAATAGAGGGGCTGGAAACAGAAGAATAATAGTGTTCAAGTTCCTAAAGCAGTTTTGTGTATTTCCCTGTGTTCACAGGAAGCTGTAGAGAAGCAGATTCATAGCCATCGCGAGGCTCACCAGAAACAGATCAGCAACCTTCGGGATGAGCTGGACAAAAAGGAGAAGCTCATCACTGAGTTCCAAGAGTGAGTCTCTCCGGCCCTGTCCACACTTTGCATTGCAAACCACACTAGTGACTCTAAACTGCTTTAAAATTGCTTAATACGGTTAGCATCCACTCTACAGTGTCCTTAGAACCGTTTGAAACTTGAAACCAGCTTAGAGGTAGAATTGTGTGCATTTCTAAATTGTGCGCTTTATTTTTATTGTGGACGCATTAAAACCAAATGCTTATAACGGGTCAAAATTCTGTGACATTCACTTTATATAAAGTTCAGTTTGCAGTTGTTTGCAAAGGATACATGCAAATGCATTGTACTGAGGGCTGCGTTACGTTTGGGATGTGTTTTAATATTTAATTGGCAGATCCCCTGTGTTTTACATGTCCCTGTTTTTTGTTGTTTTTTCAGTCTGAACCAGAAAATCATGCTGGAGCAGGAGCGCCTCCGCATTGAGCATGAGAAGCTCAAGACCACTGACCAGGAGAAGAGCCGCAAGCTGCATGAACTGACGTACGTTTCATCTAAAGGCAAAGGAAAATGTGTATCTATAGCAAAGTCTCAGAGGTTTTGATTTGATATTCAGTGCACAAAAACTGGAATATGAAATGGAGTATGTTTAGTCCATCAAACCTAAACAACATAGCCCCAGCTTTCCATGCTAGATACTGTACTGTTTTTTTAAGCATTTCAATAATGAAAATCCTGTTGGTTTTTTTTTTGTTTTGTTTTTTTGCCATAACATATGAATTTACAGCCATGACAGCGGATGTTACTGACACATTTATCTCTGTACCTTGTTATAGGATTATGCAGGACAGGCGAGAACAGGCAAGACAGGATCTTAAGGGCCTTGAAGAGACTGTTGTAAGTATTTTCTGTTGTTCAGTGATCTTTTTGTCCTTGTTTGGTTTTGCACAGAGACAAATTCCTCATTTTATTATTTTCTAGGCAAAGGAGCTTCAGACTCTTCACAACCTTCGGAAGTTGTTTGTTCAAGATTTGGCTACCAGGGTCAAGAAGGTAAGGGATTTGCCTGCCAAACTTTTCTGCATCTGCTGAAGCCAGTGTGCAATTGGGTGCTAGTACCTATTTTAACCAGCTACACTTGAGAAAGCGTTTCCTTCTGGCATACCCATCTTGTAGGGATGATAAATGTCTGCATTGATGGGGGGAAGGGAGGGAGGGTTGATTTATCATATTAATGGCTACAATAAGAGTGCATGCTGTATTGTCTGTGCTGTTTGTTCTAAATGAGTGTAGAAACTGCAAGCTGTCATGCAGACAGGCTAAAAGAATTGAATCTATTCAGTGTTGAACAAAGAAGACTACACTACGATCTGATTCAAGCATTCAGAATTCTAAAAGGTATTGACAATGTCGACCCAGGGGACTTTTTCGACCTGAAAAAAGAAATGAGGACCAGGGTCACAAATGGAGATTAGATAAAGGGGCATTCAGAACAGGAAATAGGAGGCATATTTTTTACACAGAGAATTGTGGGAGTCTGGAACCAACTCCCCAGTAATGTTGTTAAAGCTGACACCCTGGGACCCTTCAAGAAGCTGCTTGATGAGATTCTGGAATCAATAAGCTACTAACAACCAAGCAAGAAAGATGGGCCAAATGGCCTCCCCTCGTTTTTGTAAGGTTTCTTATGTTAAGTTCTTAAGTTACTCACACTAGGTGAGTTTGAAGCACTGATCTCACATAATATTAACCTACTTATGAAATAAAGATCCTGTGTGCTTATTTTGGGATTCTGCTATAAAGTTAGCATTCAGTGTTCTGAAGTGTTTTTTAATTGAATTTTTTTTGGACACAGTACATTTCCCAGATAAGCTACTTTTTGATTTTATATTTTGACCAATTTGGTCTTCCATATTTACACTTCCAGAGTTAGTGTTTGCGCCAGTCTGCAACCACTAAAACAGAACTTAAGGTACAGACTTGTTTGTCAGACTGCACTGTATATAATGAATATTTCACTCTGTTCATCAATGCCCAAATTGTACATTGGTTCTTTGTTTGCTGCATCTTTTTATCCTATTTTAATTTTCAGTTAGAGAACTGAGTTTACTAATACGAATTGATAATATTGCAGGGTCCTTGAATATTATGGTAGTTTTGAATTATGGGCAGTACATATAATATGAAGGAATCAGTATGGTTCTGCAAGACTCTACTACTATAATGTTAAAGGTTAACCATTAAAGCATGCAATTTAAATTACTGCTCCTTAAATAAAGACTTCTTGCAGCAGGAAATGTCCTCAGATTGCAGTTGTAGTAGTTCAATATCCTCCTGCTTACTTTATGGAATCATTACATTTCATGTGGTTTTCTTGCCCATTATCACCCTGTCCTCTCTGTTTTGTACTGGTAGAGGTTTGTTGTGAGGGTATATTAGGATTATACAGTGCCATAACCAGGGCTTCTCTTTGCAGAGTGCTGAGATGGACTCTGATGACACTGGGGGCAGTGCTGCACAGAAACAGAAAATATCCTTTCTTGAGAACAACCTTGAACAGCTCACAAAAGTCCACAAACAGGTAAAAGACAACAACTTGGTCTGCTGTGCATATTCCAGTCGTTGCATCTGTATCATTTGAAATGTATACTAGTGGGGCTGAACTGTTAGTTTTTTGTGGTTTAAGACATACACAGATCTCTTGTGCTTTTATCTAATCTGAAGGGCATATCTACAAATAGTTTAAAAATTACTTGAAAATATCTCAATAAATAGCTTGAGGATTAAGCTACAACAATGGATTGAATGAAGACAAACGGCCCATGGTTGTCATGAGCAGCGTGTTGCATGTTGATCTGAAGTGAACTGAATGATTCATTTTCAAACCTGTTTTTGTGATGCTTGAATCCCTTCAGCTGGTACGTGACAATGCAGATCTGCGCTGTGAGCTTCCTAAACTGGAGAAACGTCTTCGGGCTACAGCTGAGAGAGTCAAGGCCTTGGAGTCTGCGTTAAAGGAAGCCAAAGAGAACGCTGCCCGGGACCGGAAGCGCTATCAGCTGGAAGTGGATCGCATCAAGGAGGCGGTGCGGGCGAAGAACATGGCCAGGAGGGGGCACTCCGCTCAGATAGGTACGCACTTGTGTAATGTATTTCACTGTTTATTGCTGGTAAGTCAGCGGTGATCAGTCTTGCATTTACTCATATGAATGAATGTTTTTAGAATAGTTGGCGGAGCCTATATTTGTCTTAATAGATACTTTAATTGCTGAAGTGGGTAAAACTGCTTGTTTACTTTAGTTGCTTGTCTTTTACTCAATGTGGTTGATGACTTTTTTCATATCTCTTGTCTTAACTTTAAAATTCAGCTAGAGTGCTAATAAATGATTGTTATGGGTACACTTGTAATTTGTAGACAGTTGCATAGTAAGTGATATTTATTTCTTAATTTTTTTGTCCAGCCAAACCTATCCGTCCTGGCCAGCCTCCAGTTGCTTCTCCAACACACCCCAATGTAAACCGCCCAGGCGGTGGATTTTATCAGAACAGCCAGACAGTTGCAATCCGTGGAGGTGGTGGAGCGAAACAGGACAAGAGGTGAGTGTGTGTAGTTTTATTGACTAAACAAATGTTGATTTTTACCCTTTTTTTAACGTACATTTTATAGAGTGAGTAGTGTAAGCTCCATTACCAGTAAAATACAATGTTTCCCTTTCAATAAAATCTGACTAATTTAAAGGTAGAGGTTTCACAGAATGGTAGTTGGATACACCTGTATTATGTCAGAGAGGGGAAAAAAGGTAATTTAAAGCACAATTCAAGCGGTGAATGGTTTTGATGGAACGTTAGTGATTTGGAAGTCAAGTTGGTTTGTGAAATGGTTGTTGTCCAGAGCTGTATTTTGGGCCTGTGTAAGGTTGGTTTGTTTGTTTGTTTGTTTGCTTGAGGCTGAGTAGCAAAGGTGTTCAAACCAAAGTCCCTGGTTTCCTATTATTCTTGGCTTCCTACTGCAATTCGGTTTTACCTGCAATGTATTGCCTCAAACATTGGCTGCTTATTTGGTGTGATTCTTTGAAAACCAAATAATGCTGCGTTAAAAGAATGTCTGCAATCCTTTTGTGCTGCTCTAACTACCCTTCATAACACATTCTCCATTTCATTTTTAAAAATTTCACACTAGCCGGTATTTGCTGTAAGTAAGCTGTAGTTGTTTTGGTATAGCTCTTAACTAAAACCAGTACATTTCATAGCATTTTCAGTGGAGGAATGCCTAGTGTTGCAGAAGCTGGAGAAATTGGGTTCACACCATCCTATTTCAACAAAGGTAGGCCATAACAGTCATAGCAGCCACTCTAGTGTAGTAGAAATGTTTTAATTCCTTTAGCATTTAAAAAGAAAAAGCTGCCCTTTTTTATAGTGCCAATCAGTTAGTTTTAGGCAATTGTAGAACTATTTAAGTAGCCTTTTAAGCTTTTATCTAAACCAAGCGCCGTCTATTAGTAATAGACCCAATACAACGCTTTATTAAGATTTTTTCTTCATAATTGCTGATACCCTATGTCCTCTTAAATCCCTGATTTTAGTATCAGAATTTGATCCATGTAACTTTCCCAATTGTAATATTCCTCTCACATCGCATGTAAAATGCAGTGCTTATTCTTTTACACATGCACAGTTGTGTACAGTAGTAGGTATCAAGGAGGGTTTAAGATTCTTTTAGTCCTGTTCTTTTGACCATGTATTCTTTACTTCTCTCTCTCCTCTGATCACCTAATCCCCCTCAGGGGGCCTGAGGGATGTTCATGACAATAGATGAATATTCTGCGTTCTCTTTTCCTCCAGAGTTTTCCTGAGGCTCATCTAAATTCATGGGCATGTCATTTATTTGAAACATTAGACTCGCGTCTTTTTTCTTTAACGTGGTTTTTAAATGTTACCGTTTTCAATTGAGTGGTGGTTTCTCAGTGAAGTAATTTACTATAGCATTTTGCCTTTCTTTTGAATGGAAAAGTTTTATTACGCATTACGCATTACAGAATTACGCATTTAACCACAAACTTTGTAGATTTTATTTTTGTCCCTAGTTTTTTAAAAATGTATTTTGTAAACCAGCATTCACTCAGTATACAGAAACAACATTTTATGTTGACCGTTTTCATAAATAAAGAAAACTTACATTTATGTTTTTTAAACCACTTCTCCAGCTTTGAAACTTGGTATTGTTGTCATTCCATTATCAGAACTTGCATACATTCTGGAATCTGATTGGGAAGGTTAGTTAACTATCTTCACAGGTTCACAGTTGATGAAAACTATATGGACCTATGTGTTGCCGGATGTTATTCCATGTGGTATGGAATATATTATAAGCTATATACCCAGTAAATAACACCTGTTTTTGTTTAAGATTTCCACTTGTAATCCGAAGAAGCTTTTGAGTGTGGAAAGCTAGTGTTTTATATATTGTAGTTCATCTAAACTGTATCAGCTCTTTATAGATGCATAGAAGATAAATCCATGTTTTCTACTGGAAGCCTTGTTACTGTTACCTCACTTCCTATAGGCTTGGCTTCACAGAGCACTTTGACAAAAATGACAAAAATACCTTGCAGTTTACCGTCTCACCAGAATTGCACGACAGTTTCAAAAAATGGCAAATGACAGAGCTCTGTGTGATATGTGAGATTTTATATATATATATATATATATATATATATATATATATATATATATATAATCAACACAGCAGCTCTATTTAAGTTTTAGACAGCAAAAAGTAAACAAACCAGATTTTGCGCATGCATGCATAGTGATTTCTATGGAAAGCCATCTGGGACAAAAATGCATTGTGCTGCTTTAAAGCGAGCCACGATGTCATGGGACAAACTGAATGCATTCCTGCCACAGGGCTCCCCTGGGTCCTAAACCCTGCTAGGTACACACAGGGATTGCAGTAACCACAAACCGGCCATGACTCTTGCAGACATTTAAAGGTTTGCTGACATAAGGGGGTTTAAGAGTTTTGAGGAAAATACGTCTTGGGAGAAGGGTCCAAAATACGGGAGACTCCCGGTGAATACAGGAGAGTTGACATGTCTGAGCTTTATGTACTATTTGATCGGGAAAACATAAAACAACGTTTAACATGAACTGCTATTGGCATCCTTTGTTTTGTAGTTAATTCACTGGGGTAAAGTAAGTCCTACACAACGTATTCTTTACTCCTGGGATATTTTTGTATTTTAACATGTTACATATTGTAAGGTTTTGCTGTAAATAAAGGCACACAAAAAGGGGCCATGTCCCCTACCCCTGGTGCTGTGCTGTCTGCCTGCGATCAGAGCAATATAATATTTTAAATTATGTATTATATAATATATTTCCGGTAATGAAAATACTGTGTTCGTCCCAGCACTACAATATATAAACAAATAAAGGTTTCCAAATGAAGGTCTGTCATTTTACAATCAAGCTGGGGAGAATAATTCACGTGGGAGACTGGGCTTTTTTTTTTTTTTTTTTTTTTTTGCTGTGATGTCACTGTGTTCTTGGTGTTGATGCTGGTAATGGACTGTACCGTACAGTATTTCAGTTTCTAAAGCTTGGAAGTTTCTTTTCGAAAGGGAAGTATTGTGGATTCTGTGCAGCGTACTGCTCTTATCAAAGTTCCCCCTAGACACAATGTTGGGGAAATAGTGTGCTGCACTTGCCAACAGCCCAATAAGTCGCTATAGGGAATGAGCACATCTTAAGTTCTATCCATAAGAAGCTGAAGTCTGCTGTAGCTGTATATTTACACTACTTCTGCAGAAATTGAGTTGAAAAACATATCCTCTAATCAACTTTCTGCTGAAACTTTTTTTCTACTTGACTTAAAGATAATTAACATTTATTTGAGACTTAAAATATATATATATATAATAAAAAATATATATTTATTTTAGTTACAGAAAACTCAACACAACTACTGATTTGAATTCTACCAGCTGTGCATTTTATAAACCTATTCTCTGCTTTGTTTTTTCAGCAGCTGAAGAACCAGCATAATGAAAGAGGAAGATTCAGATCTCATCCAAACAACCCGTCATTCCATTGCAGTGAACTCTCCCGATGAGGGTTCACAGGATTAGTTCTGAGTTTATATCAAATAATAATATACCTGGCTTGTACAGTTCTACCCAGTGCTCTTTGTTTGTTTGTTTTTCTCTTCTCATAAACAGAAATTGATTTCCTTACAAAACATAAAACGCAAAATTGAGCGTGCAATCCAGGCATCTTGCAAGTTAACTACATGGGAGTTACATGTGTAGCTCTGTTTTTATTGCACAGTTTGTTGTCATCCATGTCTTAAATTTAGTCTGCACTGTGCCAAGTTGAATGTATGTTACAGGTTTTCAAAAAAAAGGGTGGTGGGGGGGATCCTTGCAGAAAACGTCATAGCCTAATGTGTGTACATTTCATTGTTTTAGGGGTTGTAAAACAATATCTCCAACTAGATTTGATAAGCTTGTTTTAAGATTTGAATCAAATAGATAAAACACTACTGTCCCATTGTACAGATTGAGATAGCGCTGTATGTTTTCTTGAAGTGGTTATTTGGAGTCTGGACTATAAACTGTAATAAATGCAGTCTAGGTGCACTCAAGACTGGAGCCTGTGGAAGCCAAGACCTTGGAATTTTGCTAAGAAATAAAATTTTGTTTTATTTTTATTTCCAGTTGATCAGAAGATGAGGTTGCAGTACCAAGAAAGCTGCTTAGAAATTAACAATCATACTTTTATTGCCAGGTTGTCTGAATGAATCAAGTACTGTATAATAACAAAAATGGTTAAATGCATTGTTACTGAAATACCATAAAAGGAATACAAAACAGCCTTCAGTAGGCTGAAATGGAACACTTGCTTGTCCTGTCCATGGTATTTTCCACATGTTGGCTTTGTGTGCTTTAAAAGCTTCTGTTTTCATTGAGTGGTTTTACCAATAAATGTTCATTAGGACCATAGATAAAGTTTAAAACCATTTTTTGTTTTGATTTTTATAATTCAGTTTACGAGTTAATGGGCAGGCTGCTTTAGAACATTTTTTTTTTTTTTTTTTTTTTTAAATTGAGTGGAGAAAAATAAACATTTTTAGCTTCATAAAATCATAAAATAATGTTTGGAATGTTGCATGTAGAAAGATTAGATAGTTTCTGAAATAAAAACAATATTGTATTTTCTTTTGGGTTATTGTGGGGGTACTCTTTATCTGACTTTTTACATATGGCTTTGAGACCAATTACCATCATGTTTATTACTTTTTGTTGTGCATGTGTCTTTTCTGTGCCTAGCTGTGGTGGTTTTGTATTCTAAATGATTTGTTGGAGGCTGAGCTTGGTAAATCAAGCAGTGTTTTAAATGGATGTGTACACACTCCTCTGAAGAAACATGTCTTCAGATCCCGTTCGATTAGATGCATTGCTTCTGATGCTGATCAGCCAGTCAGTGTATCAGGAGCCCTGAGGAAAGGCTGCATGCACAACACGCTGGTCCTTTGTGTCTTGTTTCCATGCACTTCTATACAATGAGATTTACTTTTTTTTTAAGGCTTTAGGTTATTTTTGTTTTGTTCTGCTTCAGATTTTTTTATAGTGCGTTTTAAAAAATCTGTTAAGTAATGTCTAACCTTGGATTTTTCATGTTTTAATTTAGAAACATAAAAAAGCCATGTGTAAATGCCACAGTTAGCCTAGTGCAACTGAAACCTCCAATCAACAATATTGAATAGCCTTGGTATAAATTAGCTAAAATGGGGAGGGGGTGGCCCATTCTGGATAAGTTAGGGCATGACTTGGTTCCTCCCCCATCACATGTGATAATTTCTCTGTAGCCACAGCAAGTCAGATTCACTTGTTCTCCTTGACACAGGATAATAACCCACCTAAATGTACAGCACTTTAAACCGGGTTCTGTTATAAACTTTAACCAAACAAAACTGCACTTAAAATTCGCCTAAAACAGGCATATTAATCTTGATTCTAAATAAAATAATAAATGTTCTGGAATATCTATGAAAGCCAATATTTTCTATACTCTTTATATTGGAGTTTCCAATATAGGTGACACAAAGTGTAAATGTAAGCAATGTTTACCTGGTTTGCCTTGAAACTGAACTTTGAACTAGTTTGGAGAAGTTGCTCTCAGCTATGGCAAGTTACTGTACCTGGACAGGACAATGCTCTTGTGTACACAGTGTTCTCATGTAAACCTGTAGAACAGTAAATGCATTGCAGTGTATGCTTCAAGTGCTTACTGTAAGCTTGTTTATTCTAGAAATTGAACACAATTCAATAAAAAGCCTAATATTTATTCATGGTGATCAACTAAATTATTTGCATTAACTTAAAAAAAAAAAAAAAAAAAAAAATTAATGAAATTTATTACTGTGTAATAGTAACTAAATTTTGAAAGATGACAGTGAAAACTCCACCGATTTGGACTACGGTACTGGATCATTCCTACTGAGCGAGGGTGTAGAAGAGGACTCTGAAAGGGGTTTGGGGGCAATCTACTCTTGACTGACTGCATGATGTAAATGTATGTGTGATTTAAATAAAACCTAATTTGTCTTCAAATTCAGTGAAAGCTTTTTGAACGGGTTTGGCTGCCCTAGACAAGTACATGTATGAAGAATAAAACACCCACCTGTTACCACTTGCTGGGGTAAAACGAGTTAATGTACAGGAGTGTAATGTACCAGGCTGCAACATGTTGACGTGTGTGGGGGGGGGGTTATTATTATTATTATTTATTATTATTATTATTATTATTATTTAATCTTTGTTTGTACTTCCAGAAAACTCTTTCCTTTGCTAACTAAGGACTTTAAAATAAATTCAGAAGCCAACGTGCAGAGAATGCAAAGTATGATTGGTATTTGGTGCATCTGCAGCAGTGCACACTATTCGGAATGGTTTCCTGAATAATTTCAGGGGGAAAGAGTACCATTTTCAAATTGAGACTTAATTCGGCACAAGGCTGGAGAAAAGAAGTTGGTTTTTTTTGTTTATTTATTTATTTTATTAATTCTAACAAATTAAACACCAGACTGGCTCTTGCATGTAATACATGAAGCACATATCAAAGGTAATTTTATTTTTTGTAGTTTTAATCTGAGATTTACACAAGCATGTGACAATATAAATGTATACCCAGTGCACGTATTAGGGGGAGTCAACAAAGTAGTTGAGTGCCATCATGATCTCATTGTTAACAGATTAGTTGTTCAGACTGGCTTTGTTCAGCGGCTGCCTTTTAAGATTTTCCTCATGGTTTTTTTTTTTTCATTTGTATTTATGTTCCTGAAACTACACATTGATTACTGCCTTTGTAGATTACAGACTGTTGCTGCTTGTAACGCTTGAAATGTTTTTGCTTACGATTGTAAGTCGCCCTGGATAAGGGCGTCTGCTAAGAAATAAATAATAATAATAATAATAATAATAATAATACAGTTAGCAGATTGGACAAAATGAAAGTTCTCCTTTCTGAATATTGAAATGACTTGTGACTCCTGCCTTCTACTTCACAGAGGAGGTGTGGACTGCAGGGGTGGGCTACCTTTATAGTGGAATTTTAGGGTAACAAATATTAAATTAACTTATGTCTTGAATGAAATATTAAACTTTTAAGGGCTAGTGCTTACAAAAAATAAAATATTTTTAAATGCATTTAATTAAAGTATTTTCCCTAATATTGTACAGTTATGGCCAAATGTTTTGCATCACCTAGAATTTTAGGATCGAGACATTTAAAAAAAAATGAACATAATTGAGATCTTCTATTTAACATGTAATCAAAGAAACTACAAACTGATATGTCAGACGTCTACCACAAGCCATAATAGTAGTACAGTATCTCATGTTAGATTCTGAAATGTCACATTTTTCCATTTTGAGTACAAAATTTGTTCATTCTAGAGAGTGATGCCAAACTTGGCCATAGCTGTAGTTACATATGCTAAGAAATAAATAATACATATGTTTTAAAAAATGCATCTATCAGTGCTTTGGTGTTCCTATAAACAGTATAACAAAACATTTTACCTCTTGAGCAGTAATTTGTTATGTTATGGTAAACCAATTTCAAGGGGAAGAATCTGATGTCTGATCATAAAAATATGTAAGAATGCATTTTTACAAATACCCCACTGAACTTGATGAACAGTCAATGGTAGTAATTCTACAGACAGAAAACGTTGCTTCTACAGTGGCAAGAGCCTACATGGGGAGTTAGAATTGCAGTTCAGTGGAGCCGTGCTTCCCCAGTAATTGTGGGGAGGGAGGGATTCTGTTTAGTAAAGCTATAAGATTGAGACACTGCCTTCTCGCCTACAACCCTTGTTCAGAATGGGTTCACAGGTACATGGGATGTTCAGAATAGGTTCACAGGTACATGGGATGTTCAGAATGGGTTCACAGGTACATTGAGCCATTCAAAGAGGGGTTACAAGATTATTTTATTATTTACTCAAAATACACCAGTAACATTAGGGATGTTGGAATGTAAGGGGGCACACGAGATAACACAGATATCGGACAATGAAGTACAATATAAATAATTAAGAATCTAAACCTGAATTTATGAGCGAGATCGAAGCTCATCCGATTCCTAGTAACGGATTGTTCGCAAAACTTTGCCAAGTTGGGTCTTAAAGGATCCGAATGATTCGGCAATATGACTAGTAACCCATTCCATACCTTCACCACTCTCTGTGTCTTCTCTCTCTGTCTTAAGTCTGTCTCCACTTAATTTCCAACGATATTCTCTGGTCCTGGTTTATGTACTGCGCCTAAAGTATTGGTTAGAGTTAACTAAGTCAACTCTTGTTACGATTTTAAAGACTTCAATCATACTGCCTTTGTCCTGGGCTAAATAAGCATGTTCTTTCACTTTGTCTTCACAGCTCATTCCTTTAAGTCCTGGGATTAGTCTGGCTGCTCTTTGGACTTTCTACAGGGCTGCAATGTCCCTTAGGTACTGTGGTGACCAGAATTGTACATACAGTGCAGTCCACCAGTGCATTATACACCCTATCATAACTTCCTTGGATTTTAACTCTACACTTCTACCCAAGCATTCCTTTTGTCCTTTTTACGTCTTCCTTGCACTGTGTGGTTGCTGATAACAATAAGTCTATTGCAACAACAAGGTCTTTCTCTTGGTATAAACTGCATCTAACAATAGATGCAGATTATTTTACATAGGTGCTATTTCAGCATTGGCAGCAAAAGAAAATGCAGCAATAACACAAATGTAAAAAGGGGAGAAATTCTACAATGGCTCTTAAAAAGAAGCAACATTCCCATGAGAATAGTAACCTAGTCTATAATGTACTGTTTGCAACTCCCTGCTGCCTGGTTAAGTTGTAGGTTATGATGAAGTTTTTGTTGGAAGGTACAATAAGTGACGTGTGATGTCTGGTAATGTGTCCTCACAGTAAGCATAACTCAAACTCTCAGGAAAATGATTGACTGACTCCAGAGAATCTTCCAGGTAGGTATGGATCAAACCACTGCAGGGCTTTGCAGATCATTTAAACAACAGCTGACAGTGATTTATCAGGTCAAATGCCTCGGCCAGATCAATAGAATTTGTGCCCTGCAATTCACCTTTTACCTTGGCTGTGGTAGAAAGGTCATATCAGCAATCATTTCTTTAAGCAGCGTAGACAAGCTAAACAAACTGTCTCAATCTGAATTAACAATGAAGTGATGGCCACTTATCAGGATGTTGTACAGGACAATAAACAAACCTCTAAAATCTTGAATTATATTTAATTTGGGCCAGAGAGTTTGTTTTAGAGGT
This sequence comes from Acipenser ruthenus, assembly GCF_902713425.1. Classification (NCBI taxonomy): domain Eukaryota; kingdom Metazoa; phylum Chordata; class Actinopteri; order Acipenseriformes; family Acipenseridae; genus Acipenser; species Acipenser ruthenus. The sequence continues at coordinate 98,636,559 of NC_081191.1, forward strand.
GCATATGTGAGTCAACAAAGAAAACACCTTTTTACACACATTGCTTTAAATCGCTGTTTTACAGAATCCTAAATGATAAGGTTGCATTCTAAGCAGTATATTTTATAATATTATCTAAAACCATTTGGGAGTGTACTGTTTTAGATACACGGTTGTATATTCTATTGTAAACTATTGTTATAAGGTAATCTCTGTGCCGTATTTGTTGGCAATGTAATCATCGCTATTACATTGTTTTAATCAGGCCAGTATCTTGAGTCTTGGTTTGGACTTATACAGTATGTAAATCCTTACACTGATTGAGGGGAATAGCGACTGCTTTCACAGACAGCAATTGACACTAATCCTGGACCAACTAATGTTAGCTCAGGTAACCATCCCACAATCTGTGTAAAACTGAACCATAGGGGCCTACTGTACTGTATTTTCCAGTGGGCAGAGTTAGGACCAATAGCACCAGCGCTCATGATAAGTCAGCTGTCTTACTCTCGCCATCCATCGCAGTGACCTTTGTGATCCAAGAGGCTAAATAATGACCCTGTTTATCGTAAAATGTGTTCAAACGTGATGTGAGTTGGTGGATAGCCAACCCCATGTGCAGAAACAGGGATTCATTAAAAATAATAACGATGTGTTTTGAATACTTTTGTTTCTTTGAGGAAATTAAAATAAACAAATTAATAAATAAGTAAAATGATTGATGACTAACTCCAAAGGTAAACCAGAAAATAACTTATTGAACAATGTACTGCGAGTGGATACGTTCTCTACTACTTAACAACCAGTATCATAGAGGCTGGTTAAACCCAAATGCTCCACCTACACTATCTTTGTCCACCAGCAGAGAGCACTAGACACAACCTACTTCAACAGCAGCACTATTCCGATGCAGCAACTTTAATTTCCCTTACGAATTCTAGAACTGGGTCACACGCTGCCGGAACCTTCCAATTCATATGTGGCTCCCTGTTTCTCTGGAGCACGGAGAAGGCATAGCCCTGTTATACAGGTACCCCTCCAGCTGTCCAGGCCTCACAGACTCCAAGGCTCAGTGTAAATAGCTTGTTAGCAGTTGTTGGTAAGTAAAAGCTTGAGTATAAAAACGTCCAGCTTACTGCACTTCAGTAAGGCACTGTCGCCCATGTGTCATGTCATGTTGTTTATCGTCTTTGCTTGAGATTCATTTTATTCCTGCAGTATTCCATGTTCCTAATAAATTGGCCACAGACACAGTTTTTAGTTAGACTGGTTGGTGGGATTATGTACTGGTATACATATGCATATGTATATGGACTTGTAGTCTGAAACGTCCAGATATTATTATTTTTTTAATTTATTTTTTAATAAATTGTTCACATTTCTGTGTACCTACATTTTTTTGTAGTTATGGAAGAAATAAAATGAGATAATATACAATACAGAAGAATAAATGAATACAAAGACCCAATACCATGATGCAGAAGGTTTAAATAGAAAGGAATAGTAGATCGTGACGTCATTTACTATGTAGTAAATGACATCACAAACACATTCATAGATTTAAGAAATAGAAATAAGTGAGTGTAGTTACCATGGCAACAAAAGCCTACCAGTACATCCATGGTTTGTTTTCAAACAATTTCCCTACAAAGGTATGGTAAGCATACCAAAATACTGGGAAGTTGGCATGTTTAATCAAAACCTTATACAAACACTCACACGCTGTTTTAATGTATTTGGTATGTTATATTGCCCACCCTTATAGAGAAATCGATGCCCTCCAAGCACAGATATATTAATTGATGTCATCAGTTTAAGTGCTTGATAATGGCCTCTTTTTCTAAAACTAGAGAAAAGCGTGTTTAAAATTGACAGGCTGTGATTTTAGTTAGCGGTTTAGTGGCCTAACTAGGTACCATAAATATTGCTAGGAAATACTTTGACACAGGAAACAGATTACATTGAATCCACTTTCTTGCAATGGAACCTTTAATTCACACCCTGACATTTTAAATCCACAGTATAGGGCAGTAACATGTTAAAGATGAGGCTGACACGTGGCAACACAAAGGTATCACCGAACACTAGGGTTAGTCTGTATTAAAGGCCTGGGTGATTCAAAAGCCTCACTTAGTACATTACAATGATAATGACTAAGTGAAACATCAAAGCTCAGTCCAGCTCCTCCTCACCGGGGTTTACTGATTGAGTAAAACGTGTACAGTAGGTGTGTTTGTTTACTTGTTTTTTTTTTTCTTTTGCTTTATTGTTTAGTAGTCAGGGTTGAGTGTGAGAGGATGTGAAATCCTATTTTTTTGGGGGGCTTTCACAGTTGACCTGCCATTTCTATTCATATATATAGATATAGATATAAATATATATATATATATATATATATATATATATTGTGTGTGTGTATTAAGACCATTATACTTTTTGTATGCCACCCCATAGCTTTCTCTACTGACGTTAGGAAACTAACACAGCTTTCTCTACTGACGTTAGGAAACTAACACAGCTTTCTCTACTGACGTAGGAAAAAAAAAAGGATGATAAATGTTCCAGGATTCGGACACTCTCAATTACTTGAGCTAAGTGTCTTTACCATGTTTCATCACAATTTGATAAGTGGTTATATATATATATATATATATATATATATATATATATATATATATATATATATATATATATAAAAATGTACAGTAAGTGTGACATTACATACACACACACACACTGTTGACATCACCTTGTAATTTCTATACTTTACCATGCTTTCACTGTGCCTTATTACACATTGCTGTGCTCATACAGTAAACCTTTATAAAGAGGTTATCCCTGGGACCTAATCACACCCTTTGTAGTTCTAACAGCGATCAAGCCATGTAACCTACAACACAGACCGTGATTAGATACTCTGAATTTGAAAGCCTTATGTATTAAGAACATCACTGCTTTAACCACAAGATGGGGCTAGACAGATAGTCCCTCTGGTCGCTTCGCCAGCCTCGGAGCGGCAAGCGCAGTGGCGGGAACGAGCTTGAGTGGAGCGCGCCGCGTCAGTGAGAGTGGAAACGAGGCGTGTGGATTGTTTGCTCTCGGCTCTCGGGAGCCGCGTACAGTGGGACTGGACTGTGCCGAGGAGTAAAACGAGAAAAAAGGCGAAAAGTATTTATTTCCCAGTTCATATTTACCCAGCCGAATACTGCCACTCAAAGAACAGGTTTGTAAAGCTAATTTGTTTGTTTATACAATCATGCTAAATCTGTGAAGCAAAGATACGGACTGTAGTAGTTTTTTTTTTCCCTTAGAATTCTTAAACCACGGTATTTAGCTTTTTTTCATCCGACTTTTCTCTATTCAGTTAAAAATGAACCTGTTATTCCTCGCTGCTCCGATTTGAAAGGCGCCGTGAGAACATTTGCCTCATATACTGTGTAGTGAAGTTATGTGTGTGTTGTGGATCTTGAAACTTTGCAGTGTTAACCGTGTTTTGAGTGCTGTTGATATGCGTTTTGTATTTGTTTAATCAACGGGCCTGTTGTAAATATGTTAACAAAGTTTGAGACAGTAAGGGATAGGTCAAAGGCCTTTGATTTTCAGAACAAGTGCAGTGATAATAAACTCAATGAATGGATTCAAATTTAAATATAACCACATTAGTCTAGATCGAAACTGTGAAACCACAAAAACACCGGCTTTGATTTGAGTCTTTCTTTAAGATAGAGCAAGAGAGGGACATCTTACCAAACACATAGCTTGTATGCGGACAGATAGAGTTCTGTCTGAGTGACACACATTGTTCAGTTGGATAACACACATTGCACACAGGCGATCTTTGCTTTGATGTTTGTGTTGTTTTACCTTAAATTACATACCAAATGTATTTTGCGTCAACCAGACTACCCTACGATAGCAGTAGTACTGGATTATGCTCACGATTTTCCACCTCCATAAATATTAATTGAGTTTAATCGCTGTAGCTGTGAAAAGAACGTGGAGGGAAAATTATTTTTGACTTTAAGATTTAAATCTACTACTCGGCTGTGGCGTGTAATTGTAGCATATATAACGTATTGTTGTTTTTTCGGGACGTAGTGTAGGTTTCTCATCATTGTCACGCCAGTACATAGTAAATAGTCCTATGTTGTGAGGCCATGTGTAGCCAACCAGAATTACGTCAGAAACGCATGGGATGTCGAGGGCTCGCCGCCGCAGCCTCACTGGTTGTAAACTAGATGAGACCCCAATAACCCTACCCGTCTCTGGTTAAGTACATTATCATATTTTACAGTACTAGATAATAGTAGCGATACAAAAATAATCCTCTTAGAGTTAAATCCAGATGTGTAAAACCTTAATCGAGGGCATTACAGGTTTTGACTCGTAACAATACATAGACACCTAATAATGCAAATCTCAAACCTTTTTAAACTACGGATAAAGACCTGTGCAAATTCCCGATGTACTGTAATAGCTTCCAGTGCCTCTTGCAAGTGCTACTTACCTTTCCAATCGTGAGTTCTACTGAAAATGACCCACTTATTATTGTGGCATGAATATCGACATTCTTGCATTGGGATACCACCACCCACAACCCACAAATGAAGTGCTGTAGTTGCCTCTAAATAGTCAAGTCTCTGGGGTGCTTGTGGACTAGTCCGGATAAAAATACAGTGATTGTCTATGCCCTAGGGTGGGGGGAAGTAGTCTACCATTCAAGCATTGCCAGATGTCAGTTCAATACAAAACTAGAGAGCAGGGTGCATGTTTACTGGAGCGTTTAGATCTATTTCTGGCTGCTACCGTTAGCTTAAACGTGATCTTTAAAAAAAGAAGAAAAAAATGGTCTATGTATAGCAAGATAACCTATAAATGTCAAACTAATGTCAATTTACAGGCCTAATAGCTGGATAGTCAATGTATTGGTTAAAACAGCTACACACTACAGTGCCTTGCGAAAGTATTCGGCCCCCTTGAACTTTGCGACCTTTTGCCACATTTCAGGCTTCAAACATAAAGATATGAAACTGTAATTTTTTGTGAAGAATCAACAACAAGTGGGACACAATCATGAAGTGGAACGAAATTTATTGGATATTTCAAACTTTTTTAACAAATAAAAAACTGAAAAATTGGGCGTGCAAAATTATTCAGCCCCCTTAAGTTAATACTTTGTAGCGCCACCTTTTGCTGCGATTACAGCTGTAAGTCGCTTGGGGTATGTCTCTATCAGTTTTGCACATCGAGAGACTGACATTTTTGCCCATTCCTCCTTGCAAAACAGCTCGAGCTCAGTGAGGTTGGATGGAGAGCATTTGTGAACAGCAGTTTTCAGTTCTTTCCACAGATTCTCGATTGGATTCAGGTCTGGACTTTGACTTGGCCATTCTAACACCTGGATATGTTTATTTGTGAACCATTCCATTGTAGATTTTGCTTTATGTTTTGGATCATTGTCTTGTTGGAAGACAAATCTCCGTCCCAGTCTCAGGTCTTTTGCAGACTCCATCAGGTTTTCTTCCAGAATGGTCCTGTATTTGGCTCCATCCATCTTCCCATCAATTTTAACCATCTTCCCTGTCCCTGCTGAAGAAAAGCAGGCCCAAACCATGATGCTGCCACCACCATGTTTGACAGTGGGGATGGTGTGTTCAGGGTGATGAGCTGTGTTGCTTTTACGCCAAACATAACGTTTTGCATTGTTGCCAAAAAGTTCGATTTTGGTTTCATCTGACCAGAGCACCTTCTTCCACATGTTTGGTGTGTCTCCCAGGTGGCTTGTGGCAAACTGTAAACGACACTTTTTATGGATATCTTTAAGAAATGGCTTTCTTCTTGCCACTCTTCCATAAAGGCCAGATTTGTGCAGTATACGACTGATTGTTGTCCTATGGACAGAGTCTCCCACCTCAGCTGTAGATCTCTGCAGTTCATCCAGAGTGATCATGGGCCTCTTGGCTGCATCTCTGATCAGTCTTCTCCTTGTATGAGCTGAAAGTTTAGAGGGACGGCCAGGTCTTGGTAGATTTGCAGTGGTCTGATACTCCTTCCATTTCAATATTATCGCTTGCACAGTGCTCCTTGGGATGTTTAAAGCTTGGGAAATCTTTTTGTATCCAAATCCGGCTTTAAACTTCTCCACAACAGTATCTCGGACCTGCCTGGTGTGTTCCTTGTTCTTCATGATGCTCTCTGCGCTTTAAACGGACCTCTGAGACTATCACAGTGCAGGTGCATTTATACGGAGACTTGATTACACACAGGTGGATTCTATTTATCATCATTAGTCATTTAGGTCAACATTGGATCATTCAGAGATCCTCACTGAACTTCTGGAGAGAGTTTGCTGCACTGAAAGTAAAGGGGCTGAATAATTTTGCACGCCCAATTTTTCAGTTTTTTATTTGTTAAAAAAGTTTGAAATATCCAATAAATTTCGTTCCACTTCATGATTGTGTCCCACTTGTTGTTGATTCTTCACAAAAAATTACAGTTTCATATCTTTATGTTTGAAGCCTGAAATGTGGCAAAAGGTCGCAAAGTTCAAGGGGGCCGAATACTTTCGCAAGGCACTGTATCTGTTATCTTGACATTTAATGATTTACTGGCTGATAAAATATATTTAGCTGTCGAAACTTTTTCAGGAACTAAAGTCTGTGTTTATGTTACAGTATTGTTAGTGACTGCAGTGCTTCCTATTGGGTGTTATGTCGTGCGTGGGGTAAGTAGAGACTGAAACATTCCAGGAAGCCGGAGTCAGGCTTATTACCTGTTCCTGCAAGACCTGCGGTGTTGTAGGTAAAGAGACGACCGTTTTCAGACACTTTATTTTCTGGCCTATGTTGGCGTTTACCTGTCGTATTGCAGAAAAGAAATAGACGTGTCGTGTGCGATTTGTACGCGTGTATTTCGTGAATGTTCATTGACTCTTGTTTTGTGTGTTAAGTTTGTCTTACTCAAAGTAATTTTCAGGTTTCAACTGACAAGAATGCCAGGCAGTAAAAACATTGATCTACAGCAGAAGTCAGGTGATACTTCAGGCTTGATCTGCAGCCAAAACCCTGCTATTACGTAGTAGGTTAGCTGCTGCTGGACACAGTTAATTTAACAGGGACAATTGGGGTGTTTTTCTTGGTTAGCAAGCAAGGTAATTGTTCTTTTGAGTATCCCATCTCTGCAGCTATTGCTGGCTTGAAGCTTGATAACAATCCAAGCAAAATCTAATTTCAGAGTTTTATTGAAATCATATGACTAAGAAAACTGGTTAAAATAGTTTTACCGCAGCTTTACTCAAGGAGGGAATGTTTAATTCTTGCACCAACCTTGCTTGAATTCCATTTAATTCTGAGACAATGTCGCCTTGCACTTCTTTAATAATGTACTCATTTATCAAATAATGCAACAGAAATGAAGAAAAAGTAAGCAGGGAAATGTCAAATATATTTAGTAATGTAGTGACTTTTCACCATCCTCTGGCTACAGTAATTTATCAGAATGTTCTTCATAATCTTATTAAAGAGTTTGTCTTGCAGCAGGCAGTTCTAGATTAAACGGATTAGCTGGAGCTGTCATGAAAAAGATAAAATTAGCTTCATCCGGTGTTGTGGCCAGAGATAGACCTCATAAACACTTTGCTTACAGTATGCTAGGAGTGTGTATAACTGTTCAGATGTCCAACTTGTACAGTGGGTTGAAAGGAGTTGGCTTTTTTTTAGGCAATTCATTTAATGTTCTTGTCTGAGATGAGTAAAGTAGAAAGAGATGCTGTTAAAGGCTGTGTAGTCAATTTGTGTTTTAGTGGGGTTGAGGAAGGGATAGTTTGGGGGATGAGGGCAACTGTATGGTACACACACTTTGTATTGTTATTTTCTTAATTCTAAATAGCTTGTATATGGTGTTGCAAACAGGTGTGGGTCAATGCCTGTTTCAATTCCTTTTGAAAATCAGTTCCTTTGAAGGAATTTGTTAGAGACATTAATAATTGTGAGTGTTCAACTACTTTGATCTGAAACCAATTTAATTGACTAACAGTGACTTAAGTAATTTGTTGCCACCACGAGAAGCACATTTTGACAGAACACTGCAGTTTTGATCAAAGTGTAGGACTTGATTGAAAGGGAGCGAGACTTGCGATTGGGAATTGAGTTTGACATGGAATTGGTATTGCAAAGCAGGAACCCTGGCTACAGAATCTTGGAGTGCTTCGTAAAACAGTTCTGACACTCGAGGTAAAGGTCAACTCTAATGCTGTTAGGAAATGTCATGAAATTCAAGAAGACAGAACCTGTTCCTTGCAAGAAATGCAACTGCTGGTTGTAGTCACTAATAATGAGAGTTCTGCTTTGCTGTCTGTTGCTGTTTTGTATCGTTGTGTGCTGGTTGCGTTTCTAGTTGAAGAGTAAATTAACTCTGAAAGGGAACCAACTTCTGGATTTCTTCTCAAAGGAGAGGTCCTTGGAAATCAAATGATATGTTTTAGTATACTACAGTATGTGAACACATCTGAGTAAAAGGCTGTCAAGACTATGTATGATGTGAAAAATAAGGAAAGAAATTGAAGAGCTGCTTCAGTCAGAGCAGCATTTAATCTGGGTCACACTTTTTAAATAACATCAGTCTAAACTGTATCCCAAATGGTTAGGGATTGCATTAAAGAAGTATAATTAACTAGTATGATCTGAAGCTGCTGACTGCATACAGATTAACTATGATATATATATATACATACATACAGTGTATTTTAAAATAGGTTGGTTGATTTGCTACTTCAACACAGGTATGTCATACATGAAACACATTTCAGTAGTGTGGAGTAGTGGTTAGGAGAGTTGTGGGTTCAATACCAGGTGGGGGACACTGCTCCTGTACCCTTGAGCAAGGTACTTTACCTAGATTGCTCCAGTAAAAACCCAACTGTATAAATGGGTAATTGTATGTAATAAAAAAAGAATGTGATATCTGTATAATGTGATATCTTGTAACAATTGTAAGTCGCCCTGGATAAGGGCGTCTGCTAAGAAATAGATAATAATAATAATAATAAATGTTTTTTATTTTAGTTTTATTTTGGAGCTGTATCTCAAACCGCTTGAGATATCAGCTTTATATTTTCAATGTTTAAGAAACTGTCAGAGTAAGAAACTCAGGCAGGGAACAGTGGGATACTAACTAAAGAGCCACAGTATGTGCAGTGGTATCAAAATCATAGCTAACGTAAGCACAGTAATAAGTGCTTTGTAGTTACACCTCCTTTTTAAAGTACTTTTAAATGTCGTCTTTTTCCTTACATTACATTCTTTTCTATCAGTAATTTTGTATTGTGTTTAGAAATACAGTACTGGGATCATAATATTATCTACTACCGGTCATACCTCTTCAGCTAGTATCCCATTGATTGTTTAGGTTGTGTTTTATTATGGATTCGTCCAATTACACGCTGTGGCAGTAATTCATCTTTCCCTGCACCTACCACTGCAACTGTGATATCTCATAAACCACTTAAGCTGTCAAATTCAGATTTTCAGTGTTGTGCAAAATCTAATGGCACCTTATTTTTTATAAGGTTTTGAAATCTGTGGAAATTTAGACTCAGGGCGGTACATTTTTTATCTTAAAATATAAAAGAAATACAAAAGGTGGAAAGCTAAATTCAGGAAATGTAAAGAAAACAACAACAAACATTTGGCTGCAAAGTAATTGAAAGGTTTGGGAAAGTGGTTTTAAATTGTACGTGCTTAAATAGCACTAGGGTGTAACAAAACAGACCGTGGAAACTGAAAGTCTCCTTGAAGGTAATATCTGGGTGCACGTGCAGTTCATTTACATTCATTTGTTAAGGATGGTTTTAGTTTTTGGCTCCGCTTGTTTCCTCAGAATATGAACTAAACTACACGCAAAGTGTTTATTTCAGAGTCAGGTTACCTTGTATAGTTTGTTTCCTGTGTGCAGAAGGACCGAGTCCAGCAGTTGTTCACATTGGAAATAAGTCATACAAAAATATTATCCCCAAGACTGGGCCTGTTTGTGGAGGAGTGGGAAGACATTATTTCTAGACTGCCCCTCCATTATTTACATTGTTGTTATTTAATGACACAGCTGCTGAAATACAGTAGTTCTCTCATTGCATTGCAGCGTCAGTTTTTTTTTTTGTTTAGTTTTGCTTTCACTCATACTAGCAAAGTTGCCCTTCTTTTAATGTACTTCAGAAAGAAAAAATGGAGCACAGTGATCTGAATGTGCACTAAAAGGGGCTTTATGGCCAGAAATAAAATATTGTTACGCATATTGTTACACTAAATGTGGTGGTTGCTGCACAATGTGACTAGTGTCTTATTAAAAGTAGCTTGAAACTTGGTTTCAGCAGACCACTGCACGGCACACTTGGCCACTGCATGGCTTGGGGATTCCTGTGGCCCCATTCGAACCCAGAAGCTTGCTTTTAAAAAGCAGAGGAGTGCTACTTCATAGCGTTTTCCACAATGCCCACCCTGTCAGGTCTTTTTGCTTTTCTTATAGTGTCTCATAGCATTTAAAAACCATGAATGATGTTATCTTAATTCCTGTAAAGTTTTATCAGACCGACAAAAGCAGTGCTTGGATCAGGGGATTGGTTGAAGCAAATACCCCTGCAGCTGAAACGACCTTGTTCAGTAAAAAGCAGTCTGAATCATCTGCACGGTCTGTACGATGAGCACAGAAGACTAAACAGTGGAAGAATACATAATAAAAAATAAAAATAAAAAGTTAAATAAAGAATGTTTTAGTAATAATCACTGAACATGACACTACAGCTTTAAAAACATATGCTTTTATAAGTTAGTCCCCAGTCACGTCAAATAAGAAAAATACTGAAGATTTTATATATTTCAGAATTTACATTTCCTCACTTTAACAATCAAAATGAATACTAATTAAATGTATTTATTTATTAGTTTAAATGTGAAAGTGCTGTGTTATGGATTAAATAGCAATAAATATTGAGGTAATTAAATTGATATATGCACAAATACAGACGCCCCCTATATCCTCAGTATCTGATATTCTCAAGAGTATTCTAAGTTTCATGACAGTTAAGTGGTTTTTCAGATATATGGAGACTTCATCCCCAGCGGGGATGATAATCAGGGGTTCACAACTTTTATCATTAGGTTCTCGCAGAGTACCAGCAGAAATGGTTTTGTACTTATTATTATTATTATTATTATTATTAATATTATACACTCCTCCACATACACAAAAGAGAAGGTTTGTGTCGTGTGAAAAGCTGTAAGGGGGGCTTGATTAGGGAAGTATTTAATAATTTAGCACCAGTAGATGCTGTGGTGCTAAACTTTTAAAACAGTTTAGCACCAGTTTTCAAAAAGAGTTGCACCCCTGTCAAGGATGCTGGGTTCAGGATTAAAGGTTTCAATGGTCATATTGCATATAAGAGTATACATCAGGGCAGAAAGACGTGAGGCTGATAGGCAGGATCGATATTTGTTTTTGATTCAATGTTGACGTGAAAACCCACACTGCTTAATGGCAGTGTCAGAGACAACAACAATAGTTTATGAATGTTTAAGTAGGAGTCTGGATTGCTGGTTATTACAATTTAACAAATCATCATGTGTTCTCTGTTTTATTTCAGTAGTCTACCACCAAATTCCAGCCCTGGGGATTCAAAAGCTAAAAACAAAACACTTCTTCACCTTATTAGTGCTGCTGAACATGTTGGTTTGATGGCACAACAGTATTTATAGAAGGATATAACTGGGGGGACAGTATTATTTTAAGTAAAATGCTAAATTAATTGTTTTGTTTGAAACTCAGGTTTTAATGTAATGGCTTTCAAACAGTGACACCGCCTCTCATCCGTGCTCAGTTTGGGAAGCGGAGCGTCGGCGAGCTTCTACAACGCTACTCCACGTAACTACATCCATCTTCTGTGAATGGATAGCTTAATCAATATCCCTGCTATCATTGGTTGTTTCAAGTGCCCATTAAAAGACAATTATTGATATTATGAATGAGTGATTCCACCTATCGCTTATTTCTCTTATTTTTTTATAAAACCTTGAAGCAGCCAATGATAGCGCTAGCAGGGATGAACTTTTTAGTGAATTGGAACCCTCCATCCATGAATGAAATATGGGGACTGGTATTTAATTATGGTTAGCGGTAATAAGTTCAGCTACCTGGAGATAGTTGACAGATCCCAGAGACCTTGAGTCTCGACTGAAAATCAGGAGGTTAGGCAGGTATGGGTCACAACCAGATAATATGCTTTCCTGTTAAATGTACCAACGGTACGCATTTGCGTCTTAAAAAACAATATGGAAGTTAGCATTTTTTTGTTATTGATGTGCATGCGTACCTGGGTACCACTTATGTGAACTCCTGATAATCTATTATAGATTTACATATTTAATATTGGTTTCATTCTGAGCATTCCCTGATGTTGTATTTTTCAGGATTGGGACAGTGAAGCGAAACATGTGGATTACTTTACCCCTGAGAGAGTGAACAACGGAGCTCTACAGAGGATGGCTGACAAAGATGGCAAGGCAGACTTGCCCATTATTCCTGGGCAGGTTTATGTTGAAGTGGAATATGACTACGAATACAAGGCAAAAGACAAGATGATTGTGATAAAGCAAGGAGAGCACTACATCCTGGTCAAAAAGACCAATGAGGACTGGTGGCAGGTCAAACAGGATGAGAACACCAAGCCCTTCTATGTGCCAGCTCAGTATGTGAAGGAGCTGAGGAAGGCACTCATGCCGCCACAGAAGCCCCTGCTCTCCAGTCCCAGCGGATCATTGAAAGTGAAGTCCAGTGCTCTGGACATCCAGCCTTCGCACAGGTCCAACGAGAACCTGGCCAAGACCCCAGAGCTCTCCAGCTTTGGAAAGCACCCACCAGCCCTCCCCAGAGACGGTAACCAGAACCTAGCCCCAGGGAGCAGCCCGGGGCTGAGTCGGCGAGGGGGAGAGCACCACCAGAACAACAACAACACCTCAAGGGGGGGCACTGATTCTCCACCTCCTAGGATCCCCAATCACAACAAGGTAACCACGTTGGGGCGGGAGACAGTCCTTGATGTGGATGCTGAAAAAACGCCCCCCCATGAACACCCCCATGGCAGTTTGACCAGAGACGGCTCGGAGAAACACCGGAACGACTCCGAGTCTGGAGATGACCTGAGCAGCAGCTCCACAGAACACATGCAGGTAGTGTACAGAGTGACTTCCACTCACATTTCGTAGAAAGTACGTGTTTCCACACATATCGAAAGAAAAGTATTTAATTGCTACTGGGAGCTCAAAGTTAAAATGTGCTCCCTGCAATTGCTACAATTTATCTTAACAATAAAACTGCCTTTTACTGTACAGTTTCTCTGAAATCTTGCTACCTAATCTATCTGTGTCTGATTTACTCCACAAGAAAGGCTGACGTAATAACAGGTTTTAATTTATAACTGTTCATTCTGAGTGGCGGAAAAAAGTGATATGAGAACATTGGTTCCAAGCCTGGCTATTACGTGTGATGAAATCTGAATTAATTAGAAGGGAAGGTAAATCCTACCAGGACCATGTTGAATGCGAGGGGTAGATGAATATCTAAGTGAGAGGACAGGTGCAGCCAGCAGGGAAAGCTAATTAAAACTCTGCATGTACTGTGCTACTGACCTCAGCCCAGACGTGTTCAGGGGAACAGCAGTGTCGTGGCATTTATTTAACCACTAAATCTACTGGAAGGGGTGACATGCATTTATGACCTGCAGAGGAACTTCCCTCACTGAGGTTGTATTGATAATTGATGGGTTCTTTCTGGCTTGCTTGTTCGCAACCATGTGGAATGAATCACAGGAGTTGACAGGATTCAGTTAAGCTGTTAGGAAACTGGATTCCAATTGTTTAGTTTTTTTTTTGTAATTAAAATATAGTGGTTTATTAAACAAATTGTTGGCTGCTACACATCTCCCAGTTTCTATCTGCTGTGTGAGACACTGCAGTCAGTGGTTCCTCATCTCTGCCCTACAGACCTGGTTGGTGCACTGCAGATTGATGGTCAGAGCAAAGAACAAAGTATGTAGTTTATCCTGGATTTGTGTCTCTGTTTAGCATGTAGAGTGAGAATTTAAAAGCCTTGTACCTTAGTATCACGTAAAAAAAAAACAAAAAAAAACATACAAATAAAACAGACTAACATCTGAATCTAAAGCAATAAGCCTTTCAACTATACAATTTGTTTGTGGCAGATTATATGAAGATCATGATTATGGTAAAGATGCACCTAAGAATGAAAATTCTAGCTTGGCAAATTATTTTGGTGGTTTGAAATCTGATTCAACAAGCTTTGACAGTTCTTTATTGTTTAAATTCAACCATAAATAATTACAAGCGCTGCTGACTTCCTCATTCAGTACAGCAATGCTGTACCTGCTGTAGTTCCCTTGGCACTGCAGTCAGTGTTGCTCGACCATTGTGATACAGAAGGATTAAGCCTGCTGAAGTCACCCGCATAATCCTGACATGCTCTAGGCACCATGAGAGGCTACTTTCTCTCCTCTCATCACTCATTTAAGACTGTTGTTCAGGCAGGAGTCGGCTGCAGCACAATGGGTGTTAGAGAGCAAGAGTAAAGAATCCTGTGCCGCAGTCGGTACAAGTCAGTTTATATTTCACAGGAATATTTCATTCACCACAACGGCAAAAAAAACAGCAGAGAACGTCTCTCGTTGTATGGTGTGTCAAAACATCTGCCGACCTGCCAGGCTTACCCTGTTGAATTGGACGTGTTTTGAGTGAAATAGGGATGGGACGGTATAAAATTTGCACGGTATGATAAGTTAAATTAAACACCCTGGTAACCTTAATATCACGGTATACAGTACATCATGCAAGCTATAAAATAAGGCTTAAAAAATGAAGAAAGACTAATGTAAATCACTTAAATTACTGTAATTCACAAAAATAAAACCAACAAATCACACTTCCGTTCATGGAATGATTTAAACATTTGGTATTTAGTATTTTACTATGCCAAATAACTTAGTACGTTTCTTTTTTATAAAGACAATCAGAATTTAAAAAAATAAATAAAAATTGTACGTTCTCAATGTTATACTACAACAGTATTAAGATCTATTATTTGCTCAAAATGACGTGGTGCTGTATTTTGTTAACATTTTAACGTGTCAAATTAAATAAATAAATACTTTGTTAGTTGATGGTTAATAGAATTAGAAATGATAGGTCTTATTGCTTAAAACACAAACATGTACCACAGGTTATTATTTAAGAGCAGAGATTAGTTGTTTATTGTTTCAACCGGATAAATAAAATATGTATAGCAAAAAAGAATGTATTTTAATACTAAAACGTGTTATTAGATTTATAGCTACACGTCACGACATTGCACAAGTAAGTTTCGATGATTATTACACATGTGGAGTCTGTAAAAAAAGATTTCTTCACTTACCTAAGAAAATTGGAATACTGTTATAACTTGTTTAAACAAAACTACGTTGATAATAAGTAAGCTATACTGCTGCAGTCGCGGGTCTGTGCTCATTTTATTTGAGACATTGGCCGTGTTCTTAAATTTCCGCAGTTCTGTACAGTGCTGCACAGAAATCTGTCCAGATTCTGCATAGCCCAGCGCAGCTTTGAAATGTTACTGCGGGAGGCTGGCTGCGGCTGTGAACCAAAGGGACGATGCAGAGATCACGAGTGACCTGTTCATCGTAATGCAAATAACCACTAAAACTACTGCTGCCACCTTGTTAGCGGAGGCGAACAACATTTTATCATTATACATTGAAACCGTGAACAGCCTTGTCAACGCTATATTAAATAAATAAACAAACATAATGTATAAAGTCAGTGATAAGTTATGTATAATTTTACAATAAAGTTAATGTTAATCAGTTACATTAAACTGACTGTTGATAATCCAGACAAAATATAGCACATTGAAAATGTGTGCTGCGCTGCAAGGTTTGGAGAAGGCGTTTCTCTAAAAGCTGCGTGTGGCGTCAGAAAGACACCAGCCAAGAGCTGCCGGCGCAGCAAGCTCTGGCTAACAGAATGCAGCGATTGAAACGTATATTCTGTGTCGTTGAGTTTCCTTCAAAATACAGTATACGTTCACAAAAAGATCTTCCTCAGACAGTTTGCTAAGGCTGCAGGTACCATCGCTTGATTTAGAAGAAGCGTGTTTGCAGTTGAAAAAATGTGTTTACCAGTGTATAAAGGAATTACGGTGTAGAATAAAAGGAACAGTATTAATACCGTAATGTACCTAAACCACGGTAAACCGAAAAACCGGTATACCGACCCATCCCTAGAGTGAAAAATACTGCACACTGCAGCTTTCAACTTTGGGGAGCAGTCCAACTTTGGCAAGCAGGAAACAGAGAGAGATGAATAATAGCTTACCAAATTTAAGTTTAGCCAATATATGTTTTTTTAATGAAATGCTGCTGATCCTTTGTTCTTGTGCTCAGTGCTGGATGAAGTGCAGCAGTCTCAGGACATAGGCGACACATTGCCATCACTCCCTGTTTCTTCCCTGTCTTACAACAGGTTGTACACAACTTTGCAGCTACACTCGAGCAGTGTTTACAGGACAGCATTTCCTGAATGTTACCTAAGAAGGGGTCACACCCAGTTCAGGCTGAACTGTGCTGAAGGTGGCGAAAGTAAACAGAGCAAGGGGGAATACAGTACAGTGGGTAATGAAAAACAGTCCAAGTATTGTAGTTGCCCTTTCAACATGCTTTATTTTATTGGCTGAATGTTTATTTGATTTTTTAAATATATTTATGTGCTTTTTTTCCTACAGCCTTGTAAGCAGGCAATTAAACTAGTTTATTCAGTGAAAGAACACTGTAACCAACATTTCCCATAATCCCCTCATCTGTAGTGACCTACTTTTGTCCACACTGCTGTGTTTGTACTGCATCTTCAGAAATATTTGTCTTTTCCTGCTTCATCCTATTCCGTACATTATTTTTCTTATGTTGTCTTCTCCAGGTAAGCAGTTGAGCATGTTGAGCATGTTAAATTTGAGCATGTTAAATTTGGTAAAACATTTCCATTTTCCTCAATTTTTTTTTCATCAAAATAATGTGCAGTATGCAATAACTGAAATATAATATTATGTGTTCTTCCTAGTCTTCATTTAGTAAGCACTACAGAATGTCCAAGTAACAATGAGTAACATACTGAATGAGTTTAGTGAATAATCTGAGTTTAGTTTTGTATATTTTTAGTCATAGTAAACAAAACTGATGCATGTACTGTACTTTAGCCTTGACACCCCCAGTTTATAGGTAGTTCTTGAGGAAGACAAGCACTTCTGAGGCTGTAAAAGTTAGACACTGGAGATCATTTCTCCAGAAATGACAAAGCCCATAGAAAAAGCTCTTACCTACCTATTTAAATGACATGTAATCTCTTGCCTTTTTAAACGTATTGCTGTTTGTTAAGTGGAGTATTGTTGCAGGGTGTCAATGGTTAACAGCAGTCCGTTTCAGGTGTCAAGCCTCAGGCACGGTTACCAATCCAGCCAGCAGTTTTTAGGCGTTTTGAACTGCGGTTTGTATTTTTCTGTAGGATTTTGAAGTCACACGATAGATCTGCTGAATTGCAGCACCTCCTGTACAGTAACTTCTAGTTCTACTGTACTGTACGTGTCCTCTGTGGGCTTCAGAATACAACAATGAGATCTTCATGTCCACAAATTGGACTGTGCCAGATATTTTAATAGACTTCTATAGGGGAATTCCCTCAAAGTAGAAATCCATTCCAGTTCAGAGATCAAATCCAGAGTTTCAGCTGACTTGAACGTGTAACTTTTCAAACGCTCAAGCATACAAGCTTACAAACATAACACAGACGAAGCCTTTACCAAAAACATGTATTGGTTTTAGTTTTACCATAGCATTTAAGGTTTTTTTCTGGTAAACTAGCAAATTAGCAGGAGGGTTCCAGACATTTTAGAATAATTCTGCTGAGTATAAAGTGTGAAAGGTCATGTTGTCTTTGCCATTTCACTGCTGTTTATTTTCCTCAGGAGCTCCCTCCTCCTACCTAATCTCATATTAAAGCAAAACAGCATGTTAACATTGATGGTGTTTGTGTGGTTTAAAGAAAACATTAGACTTGAATGGTGTAGTGGCTTGATGATTCTCTTTCTGTATAACAGCTTTTTAGTGTTTTCCCTATCCCTTTTTTGTAAGCTGCAGGACATCAGTGACTAAACAACCTAAGACATGACTAAACATGTCAGTTTTAAAGTGCAACTGTGGTCAATGAAACTCTGCCCTGTATACAGCTGACACCAGTGCAGTATATTTGTAGGTGTTAAGGCCTAATATTTTCTATGTGTCAGATTCTGCTTGGAAGAGCCAGGAAGTTCTAGGTTCAAATAAGCAGGTGGTACAGTAAGTTGTGTTATACTGGGCTGTAGACGAATGTGGAGTCTGAGCAAGAACTCATGGCTTCAATCACTTAAGTTTTCATAATAATATCTGGGTGAGTAAGCCGTTGAAACACATTTTTACGTGTGGGATCGAGCAGGCAGTGCAGACACACGTTCTTGCAGTCTCTGCATGTGATGCCAGTCACAAGACAGGTAGCACAAGGAGCTGCAGAAGGCATGCTTGTGACCCAAAACAACAAATAAAATATAGACTAGCACAGAAACGCAACCACACAGCAGGTCTATATTTTCTGATTCTCTTTGGATCAGATAAGCTTGGCCCTTGCCTGGACAATTCTTCAGTCTGCAGTTTTTGTTTTATTTTTTATCTCACTGTTTGGAGTAGATAACATTTTAAATAACTGCTGTGAAAGTGTCTCGGTAAGTTAACAGACAAAGCTATTGTAAATGCGGCTGCAAGAAGATGTTTTATTTTTCCATTCCGCAGGCCATTTGGACAGGTATCAAAACCTCCCTAGGATTCCAATTCACAACAGCTGCCTTTTAGTATTTTTGTTGTATCTAGCCTAAATATTTAAAACACTCATTTAAAAAACAAGTCATGTCCTATTTTTTTTTTTTTTTTTTAAATGCACATGCAGAGAAGTTGAATGTGGTTTGACAGTTAGTTGAATACAATGTGTTATTAAGTATTGATCGTTTACCAATCATCCCTTAACCCAAATACACTTGGTGGTAATAATACAAATACTTTGTGAGAAGAATGAATAAATTATGGCCTTTCTAGTATTTCTGAAAATAAATATTGGTTTCAAATGAATTCCAAGGTGAGATATAAAAGAAATATTGGAAATACTGCTCTTGTATGACATCAGTTGTTGGAATGGGGATCTATAAGGGATTAACTCTGGAGGGGGGAGGGGGAACCACCATCAGACCCATACTCGACAGGCTTGGGTGATTACAGCTGACATTTACATCGATTTCTCCTGAGCTTTGTTGAAAATAATAACTCCTGATTTTCATTTGGATTTGTTTAATCCTTTAAGGAAGTGGATGCTGCACCCTTAAGAAGTGTGTGTGTGTCTTCATTGGGACGAGTGTTTCACAAGGATAACGCAGCTCAGTAGAATAGAATCTGAGATAGTGTTATGGGTACAGAGGTGGGTGGATTATGGGGGGCGATTGCTAAGCCAGCAAAACATCAACTAATAATGTGAAGCAGCACTGAGCTGTTATCACTGCGTGTCACGGCCCTGTTGCTCAGTAAACAGATTTGTAAGGCACAGCCACCCTGAGGCTGGGTTTGTTCTGTATAGTGCTGCAGCAGTTCATTGCCTGTCTGAAACCTAACGGTGCACGGTTGGGAGATTTAGTCTGCTGAAGAAAACGAAAAAAAGGTGGAGTGACTTTCTGTCGGGATTGATAAAAGTACTGTACCAACAGGTATAAAATGTACCCAGAGGCAAAGGTGAGTGAGACTTTGTGGGGATAATACTTTAATAAGGATGGATCATAATGTGTGTTCACTGCTAGACGTGAGATTGAATTACGGTTTTAATAATTACAGTATTGTACTTGATGAATTATAACTTTACCATAAAGATGCACAGTATTTTATTTTGGATTAGGGGACCTCATTTGAAATAGATATGTATAGAAATGATTGTTTGTGGGGAGGGGAGGGGGGGGTGCACGTAGGCAAAAAGAACAAATGCAATAAAAAAGTGTTAATTACTTTGAGCTGTTGCTTTCTACATCAGTTATATACGCATTCAGTATTGTATTGTTCAACAGCTGGTGGATCAGAATAACATATTGGTCTTTTTATGGGGGGGGGGGGCGGGCAGACAGACCCTTGATTTAAAAAAAAAAATAAAAAAATAGTAGTTTGTCAGATTGAACACTATAAGTATGACTAACAGAGTGCATTCTGTGAAGCTGAAACATTCCTTAAAATACATAGAACTACTGTAACAATCTGTCCATTAGTGCCATCACTTTGTGGGTCTCACATTTTCCTGTATAAAAGCACACATTATCGTAATCGTGTGCGTTTGTTTTTATTTGCTGCTTAATTCAGTGTGCACAATTATTTTACCCCCATTTTCTCCCCAATTTGGAATGTCCAATCATTTTGTCCCCTCACCGCAGCAATTCCCCACATGGCCCAGAAGAAGTGAAGCTTTAACGGGTGTCCTCCGATCCCACAACCAAGCTAGCTTCCTCTTTTACACCCAGGAGCTACAGACCTCTGGAGGACAAAGGCCAGCCCTGCAGGTGTCCACTTTTTAGTTCAGTGGTGCCTGGTCAGCAGGGTTCGCTGTAGCACAAACGTCTCCGCCGATTTTGCCTCCATAACCCATGGGAGTGCCAGAGCCAATGCAATGATCCCTTCTGAATCTCCAGCAAGGACCGGTGACTTTGCACAGCCAGGACGCGAACCTGCACTGTATGACTTGTCCTGCCCACTCAGCGGCTGTGCTTTTACCAGGTGAGCCAAGTGGGGACTATCTCTAACGTTTAAAGATGGTTATTAACACACAATACAGTACTTCACTGGGACGGCTAAGCTTGGAGGAACACTTGCTCAATATCGGATCTGATTACATGGTGGTATTGTGCTTTTTATACTGTTTTGAGGGTAGCTGCTCCATTCTCTCTTCCTTGTCCATTAGCCGTTATTACAGAAAGAATGGTAAAGGAGCCATGGTAGAGACATTTTGTGATCCATCCAAAACAAACGATATTCAGCTTTATTTGATGTTGTTTCAATGGGAGCTTCTGTGCATATAGTTGTACTCTACAGCGCATTCACTGGTACTGCTGCTGCCCTCATATGGGCTAAGCCTATCAAATAACACTAAATGAACTGTTAGCAGATGGTCGCAATATCAGTAAAGGGTTAGATCGCCCACTGCGGCTGTGCATTTTGAGCATGAGTGGGGTTGGGCATACTGTACATGTTCTGATTAACATGACTTTGCCGCCCACCGGTGTAAAGCCCTCACTGTTCCACTCCACAGCACTTGAAACACTGCAGCTTAGTACAGAAGATACAAGTACTCTAATTGTGCGTGGGCTGTCGGATGGAGCACTTGTAATAGAGTGCTTTAATAATGTAAAGCCATGTGAGGCATCCTGATGCTCTGAGGAATTTGTAAAGGAGGGTTGTTACAATGACCTACTGTACACCCTCCCCCCCCCAAAAAACAAAACAAAACAAAATATCTCTACTTTTTAGCAGCATGGGAATAATAAGTGTTAGTTTTAGTTTAGTTTATTCACTTTGTGACCGCAGGGCCAGCACAGCTCCATCTCAATAGTGCAAGCACTAATACAAAGAGAGACCTACAGTAGAAGGTTATTAAAATGTAACACAGTATTGTACAGTTTGATGAATGTATGCTCTTGCTTCTTCTGTATCGGAGAGGAATGTAATATAGTGGACTGCTAACAATTGTCCAGTTTTCTGTTACTAAAATGCATTGAACACTTTACTAAACCACAATAATATTATAATGCCAACACCAAAGGATTATATTGGTGTTAATTTAGCATGTTTGTGGGGTGCTGTTGCTTTAAATGTTTTTAACCTGGAACTATTTTATGCTGGTGGTATTTCTTACTTCAAAATGCCAGTTGCTTTAAATTACAGTAATTGATTAGTATAAGCTAGAAACAAAAACAACCCTTTGTAGGCGACGACACCTTAATGTCTTTGGAATTTTATGGCATTTGATTTCAAGCACAGCAATCTTATAAAAAAAAATGTAAAAAAATGGCTCATCATCTGTGGTGCTGTTTTGTAGCTTTGAATGGTCACTTGTGAAAAAGTAGAGTGTGTGTTTGTGTTTATTCCCTACCTTTTCAACAGTATCTCCCTTTTTATTTTTTATTTTTTAATTGTTTAAAAAAAAAAATTATATATACAATATATATATATATATACATACACTGTTTTAAAAATAAAAATGTGTATATATATTATATATACACTGTTTTAAAAATAAAAATGTGTATATATATTATATATACACTGTTTTAAAAATAAGTGTGTGTGTATAATATATATATATATATATATATATATATATATATATATATATATATATATAATAAATAAATAAATAATTAGGGCTGTTTAATCTCGGTTTTAATCGCATATTAAATTGTTACAATTACTACATCCATCTAATTTAAATTTGTTTTATTACTGATGCTATTGTTTTTATTATCCTTAACTGTAAATAAAATTGTTTAAAATGTGTTTATTTAACCAGGAAATTTACCCATTGAGACCACCACCAAAATTTACTAGGGGCAATAATTTAGAAATTACAAATACAACCAACACAGTAAAATGTGTGGTTCAAGCTTGATCAGCAGCATACAGAGAGCAGAAAACCATAATACATAGGCTATCTATTTTTAAATGTGATTGTGAACTGAAATATATATATATATATATATATATATATATATATATATATATATATATATATATATATATATATATATTTTTTTTTTTAATTATAAATATGCAGCTATAGTAAGCACTTCTAGGAAATGAAGAGAACTGTTAATTCTGAAGAGAACAAAAAAAACCTGTCATCATATCCAAAAACTGCAAACTAGCAATTGTTAAGCTTTACATACTACGTGCAAAAAAAAAAAGAGCAACGCAGCCTAACTCATTTAAAAAAGTATTATCATGCTTAGCTTGATATGGGCTTGCAGAGATCCTGCATTTCTGTCGAAACTGGTGGGTTTAATTTGTTGTTGTTATTGTCTGTAGCAGAAGAGCTGCTAGTGTATTTTGAGACATAAAGGCGTGTTCAGCACACAGCAGACTAGATGTACTTCTGTGTGATACTGGAACTCACTTTGATAGTATCAAAGTAAGCGTCTTTCTGTCCAGTGAGCCGTCAAAAAAAAAAAAAAAAAAAAAAAAATGGCCGGGATTGAAGTACGGTGTGCTGAAAGGCTTAATACGCAGCAATGCGATTAACGCACATTAAAATAATTAATCTCTAAAAACATTTATGTGTTAATCGCAGAAGTTAACTGATTAATTGACAGCCCTAATTATATATATATATAATTTCAGAATGGACCCCCACACCCCCCAATGGAAGTAAATAGCAAAGGCACTTTAAATAAGCAGCCATCCATCTTAAGCAGTTGCATTGTATTACAAAAAGTCCTCCTTTTTTTCCATCTGAAATGTTAATCCTAATTAAATTAATATGCATATTAATGTGGCTGCTGTTCTAGTGGTGTCTTTAGAATTTTCCAGGGCAGTGGAAGGTCTCAGATCTGTATATCTGGGTGTGGGTTGAAATAATAAATCCAGCTATTTAATCCAGCTA
The DNA here is from genome assembly GCF_902713425.1 of Acipenser ruthenus. Taxonomy (NCBI): domain Eukaryota; kingdom Metazoa; phylum Chordata; class Actinopteri; order Acipenseriformes; family Acipenseridae; genus Acipenser; species Acipenser ruthenus. The sequence goes on from NC_081191.1 coordinate 98,660,345, forward strand.
TGAATTTATTTTCTAGAGGTGTTTTTTTAATGCCAGACTGTGCTCTTTGTCCCAGTTGACTAAGAGTGCAGTGCCCTTTGCACACAGAGAGTCCGATCTCTGAGTAAAATAGAATGTGTGCTGTTTATATATTTCTACCCTTAAGGAAATCCTCTGCTTCTCCGTGCCGGTGCCAGACAGATCAGACTGAGGTACATGTGTCTTCATAGGCGCTGTTTCTGCCAGCTAAGAACAGTCCAGCACAGGAAAGGCATGTGACCAGTTTCACATGTTCTTAGTTCAGACTTGATGCCAGGGTCATGCTCACATTACCTGTGCATGGATCTATTTTTGTATAATTGCAGAGTACCATTATTTCTTGGCTTTCAAACATTTGCGTGGCATGTTTCTTGCTTGAATCTCAAATGTAACAGTAACAGGATAAAACGGCTCCGTGCTTTGTGTGTGCTTCAACTTAAGGTTTTACGCTTTTAGTTTTTAGAACACAAAGAAAACCGTTGTACAATATACTGTCCGCAAGGTTGATTCAATGAAATAACCTTTTACACTATAGAGCAGGGGTGTCAGACTCCAGTCCTTGAGGGCCTCGGGGTCTTCTGGTTTTCATTAAGTTCTCAATTAACTTCATTGATCTAATTATTTGTTTTAATATTTTTTTCAATTACAGTTGGTGATTTTAAAAAATGCACTTGATTTCAACATTCAGGCCTGGAGAGAAGTGTTCAAATAATTAGACCAATTTATGTAATTGAGAGCCCGGGTGATACGAAAGCCAGAAGACACAGTGGGCCCCTCCAGGAACAGAGTTTGATCCACTGGTCTAGAGTATCAGAATTTGACAATATGTCATTAATAAATACATACAGGCAAGACATAAAACACAATTTGAATAAATAGTGCATAAAATGAATTGCTAAAATATCAGGTGTATTTTTTGTAATGGGTTTTTAGGTAGTCATTAGAGGCAGTTTGGTATAGAACCCAGAGTATGTGGCCTTGAGGCACAGGTCTGCAAATGCCAACTCTCATCAGAGACTTCATACTAGATAAGCATACGTTTTTTCATGCTTTTTCACAGTCTGACTCGAGACAGAGTTTTACAGCAGCACAATAGCAACATGGCACACATGAGAACATCTAGTAGTGGTGTTTGAATGATCACCTGTTTGATCAAACATGACCGAACTTCATTGAAACTAGGCACCATTTCTCTGTGTTTTTGAGCTTTTAAGGTTGATAGTGGAATAATTTCACTCAGCCACCTCTGCTTTCTTGTCTTGTGTGTACATCTTCACACCCCATTTGTTGCCAGTCACTGGCACAGAGTACACAGTACGTGGTATATCTTCCTGTACCGTTACTGCAAGTCAAATTGCTGAGTAAATATTTGGGTTCCCGCATCCTGTGAGAGACCAAAGTATTGTTTCCTGGCAGACCAGCATTCTGTTTTGTGGCTTGGTGCTTTCAGTGAGCAGCACTTGAGGACAGCTTGACTGATAGGGAGATTAAAGACTTTTGGGGTCATAAGGTTTCCTTTTTTTTTTTTTTTTTTTTTTCACCAGCTGAGATATCTGTTGGTGCTCAGCACAGCCGTGGTTATGTCTTCCTTTCTAATTGGAGTAATTGTACCCTGTTCAGTTTGACAAAATTAACTTTCCATTGTGCAGTATGCCAGTGTTTGTAACTGATACTGTATCTGACGCTGCTGTTTCACATGTATATTTACATTACTGTTTTTTCAAGGCACTGTAAATGTCTGGCAATTGCATGTTACTGTACAACTTTTGTATTGCGTTGTACAGTAACATGCAATTGCCAGACATTTACAGTGCCTTGAAAAAGTCTTCACACCCTTGAACATTTTTCACATTCTACTGCCTAAAAAATACAATTCAAAATGCATTAAAGTAGGAGTTTTGTTTCAGTGATCTACACAACATCTACACTTTAAACGTGAAAGAATAATTATAGAAATATTCAAAAAGTAATTTAAAAATAAAAAAAAAACAAAGTCTTGATTGCATAGTCTTTACACCCTTTGTCATAGCAAACCCAAATTAGCTCAGGTACAACATAATATGTTAAATAGAGCCCACCTGTGTCCAATCACAGTAGTTCAACTGATTCGAATACTCCTGGATGAAGAATCAAGCTGTTTCTGTTGTATGAAGCGAATTTGAAGCAAATGGCAAAACATGCCGAACAAGGAGCTGCCAAAAGAACTCCAGGATAAAGTTATTGAAAGGTACAGATTGGGTGGAGGCAACAAGAAACTTTCAATGTCTTTGAATATCCCTTGGGGCACTGTCAGGTCCATCATTATAAAGTGGGAACAGTTTGGCACCACCAAGACACTGCCTCGATCAGGCCATCCCTCCAAAGTCAGTAGCCGTGGCTTAAGGAAACTGCTGAGGGAGGTCACTGTGAGGCCTAAGATTACTTTTAAAAGAACTACAGAGGTCTCTGGCTGAGATTGTTGAACAGTCAACATTTTCCCCAATTTCAGGAGTACTCCACAAACATGGCCTGTTTGGGAGGGTGGCAAGAAGGAAGCCACTGCTGAAAAAAAGCCGTATAATGTGCCACATAGCTTTTGCAAAGAAACACTTAGGGGACACTGCATGCATGTGGAAGAAGGTTTTGTGGTCTGTTGAGACCAAAGTGAAACTTTTTGGTCTCAATGCTAAGCGATATGTGTGGCGTAAACCAAACACAGGACATCACCCTGCTAACACCATCCCTACAGTAAAGCATGGTGGGGATGGCAGCATTATGTTTTGGGGATGCTTTGCAGCAGCGGGGACAGGGAGGCTTGTAAAGATCAAGGGTCAAAGTACAGGCAGATCCTGGAGGAAAACCTGTCTGCCAGAGACCTGGGACTGGGGAGAAGATTCACCTTTCAGCAGGACAATGATCCTAATCACAAAGAAAAAGCAACAATGGAGTGGCTCAGCAAGAAGAAAGTGACTGTCCTTGAGTGGCCTAGTCAAAGCCCAGACCTGAATCCTATAGAAAATCTGTGGCAAGACTTGAAGACTGCAGTCCACAGACAATCCCCAGCCAACTTGAAAGAGCTTGAGCTATTCTGCCAAGAAGAATGGGGAAAAACGAATCATGGCTGTTATTGCTGCAAAAGGGGCTTGCACCAAGTATTGACTCAAGGGGTGTGAAGACTTATGCAATCAAGACTTTTTGGTTTTTTGTTTAATTACTTTTTGAATATTTCTATAATTGTTCTTTCACGTTGAAAGTGTATATGGTGTTGTGTAGATCAGTGAAACAAATTCCTACTTTAATGCATTTTGAATTGTATTTTTTAGGCAGTAGAATGTGAAATGTTCAAGGGTGTGAAGACTTTCAAGGCACTGTAAGTTACCTATTAAATTGACATAGCAAAATTTGCTGGAATGAATGGCATGCAAACAAAATGAATGTTTCATTCATTTCTGCATAGCAAGGTACGAAACTTCCTCAAAATTGCTGTAGTTGAGGTTTGTGACTAGTTCCTTAGATTACTTAGAATAAGTTCCTTAGAATACTCTGTCCTGGATTGCATATAGCCTACAACCAGACACACTCTTCTGTTCTGTAGGGAATCACAGTTAAAAGGAACTGATTTTTGCTTCTCTTTCTAATTTAGGAACATTTATTTTTCCAGGAAAAAAGTCCTCAGAATTTTTAGTAAGAGTCTGATTGGCGCACTACAGCAGGCCCTCCTGCATCTCCTAGTGTATGCACACAACTGCGGCACAAACACTGAATAGAGAAAACTGATGCAAACGGCCAAGAAACTGGACGTGGCTGCTCTTAATTACAGCTTTGTGGCGTTTGAATCTTCACAGGCTGGCCAACCTCCATTAGATAGTGTTTGCTGCATTCTGCCAAGGTTCAGCATCAGCCTTTTATGAAGTCCCTCAGAACCTATTAGAAGTGGTCCCCAAACTTAACTCCTCTGAGAATATAAATAGCTGTTTTTTTTTTTTTGTTTTATTTTGTTGTTTTTTTTGGTGAGTTCTGTAAGCGATATATGGCCGTACTGTACATACTGCCACACAGGCAGGAATGGGCTCTGCAAGGTTACCTTTAGGAAGTGTTTTTATATATAATGTGTGTACGACTATGGGAGATGCCCTGGTATTGATTGTGTTACGGGCCAAGTTCCACAACAAAGGCGTTATTGTGTCTGCGTGGCAGGACGTGCCCGATGAGAATGACATTGCTCCTACAGATCTTCATGGATCCGTTCACAGGTCACACAGAAGGAGGCTGACTGGAATGAGGAGGAGGGGCTGAAGAACAATTCAACAACCCGTTGCTCTTTAATTATTATTGACATTGCATTTCTAAATGTATTCATCTGTCCAACATCATTTTTTTTTTTTTAAATGTATTTAGTGGAGCTATATAAAGAAAGCCTGATTTGAAATGTACTGTTGACCCTTAACGTATAGCCTAATGTGAAAGTAGGGTTGTCAGAAGATCAACATATTGTATTTTCGCAAATATAGTCCGTGATGTGCTGCTGCACCTAATGAGCACATTTGATGACCCAGTTCTGCTGAGCACATTCTAATTATAAATGACCTATATCCCAACTGTAAGATCTGCAAAGAACTGTTCACTGGCACTGCAGTTCTGCTTATTGAAGTCTTTTGGGGGTGCTACAGAACTGTAGCTATTAGAACTAACTAACTTTTTTTTTTTTTTTTATTAAAGCAAATTAAGTTCATTTCAGAAAGCTGTCTGGTCCTTTTTAGGTAGTGCTGAACCTGTTGGAAAGAAACTCATAAAATACACTTGTTTTATGCCCCAGGTAAGACTTTATTTCAGATACTCCACCATGCATTGTGAATGAAAGCAGTTTCTCGCAGGGTGTACCCTACAGTACCTCCAGTAGAATAGAGAAACTTTTGTCTGAAGGGGCTGTGTTTGAATCAAAATGTAACTGCCAGCATGCTTTGCGCTGTTGACAGGAGAAGTTGCAGAGGCAGATTGCAAGTTATTTTGTGTTCCTTATTTGCCTATGACGTTGCTCTAGCTGCAACAGAAAAATCAACTCAAATTTTGATATACTTGTGTCTAAAAGTAGCATTCTCCTTTTTAAAGAAACAATCAAAACAAAACAATGTTTAGATGGCAGCGGAGGCACTTTATTCAGTTCCAGTCGCAGTATGAATAGCTCAGAGCACAGGTGGCACAATTCTGTCTGCAATTGTATTTGTACTAGAACTTTGCAGCAAGGAAACTGTTCAACAGAGGGCTATAGTAAAGCTGATCCCCTGAATGCTGATCAGGGAATTATAATTCAGTCCTGTGAGCTATAAAGGGAGGGAGGGGGGAGGGAGGGATGTGTGTGTTTACTGAAATAGATGGCCTGCTACCAGATTATTGGTCATTGCCTCATCAGCACAAAGCTCCCAGCTAATTCTTGCCATCTCAGCTGCTAATATCCTGCTAACAAGTTTATGTGCTATGGCTTTTTACAATGGCTGGATTTTTCTTATTTTATTTTCTTTAACCCTTTGCAGTCCATTTATTAAGTGTGTCAGGCGCGTCAGGTCCAATTTATTTTCACACGCGCAGTTAATTTGACGCGCTGTTTAAAAGTATTTTTTTTCCAGAGTCAAGCGGTTTTAAATGGCCTTGCATATCAACAAAGCACTCACTAGCATCTCCAGCCCCACCCTTTCGTTCGCTATAGCTTTCACATATGCTAAGAAATAATAATAATAATAATAATAATAATAATAATAATAATAATAATAGTCGTACATACCGATCAATCATCTCCTGATCACTCGTTTTATCACCAAACGCCTCAATAATGCGATCCAAGTCATTATTTTATTACTATAACATCTCAAAAAAGCTCTGCAAGTGTCCGTGATATTCTCTGAGCGCTGATTCAGCAGCAGCCAGCTTGTTTCCTTATGGCTGCCCCTATCTGATCCCAGGGGCAAGTATGACTATTCATGAGATACGCCTCTTTTTTTTCGGCTTGTCTCGGCTCCTGTCGCTCCCACTCGACCATTGAATGGTTCTCTCTGCTTTTTCCGGATAAAAAACGACTAGAAATCCGTTTTTTGCGTCTTTTTGATGATGTCGGACAGGGTCCGACATTGCACCGGATAGGAATAATTGCAATGTCGGACCAGGTCCGACATAGTACCACAAAGGGTTAATACCCGTTTGGTGATGAAATGTATGAGATGCTTGGCCCTCATATGTCTCCTGTGCCTCACACAAGTAGAAACATCCTACTATAAACGCGTCAAATCTTTCAACAAGAAGGGTACTTTAGTGTAGCTGTAATATAATGGGAAATGGGTGTGCACGTTTTGTTGTGCCAGTGGAAAAATAAATTATAAATATTACTTGGATTTACACCATTATTTGCTGAACATATGTTAGAGTGACTTGACATCTTGTTCTTGATTGTGCTAAGCAGCTGTTTAGGAGTAAAACCTAGACACTTGCAGACCTACTGTACCTTTGGGCTTCTGTCTTTACTGGAACATCAACGCAAGCACATTTGTAAAATACTTCTCAATGTGTGTGCATCTACAGTAAATAGGGGACACTCCATGAATGTTCATGTGGTACTGTGGTTATTCCACTATGGGAATTGCTGAATATCTGATGAGCCTCCAAACTGGGTTTACTGGCCATCCATTTGATGAATGTTTTGCAGTAGTCTTTTTTTTTTTTTTTTTTTTTTTTTTTTTTAAGCTGTATTCAGGGAGTTACCTTGTGTTGTCAAGCTCTGAGTCTACTTAGCAATCCAGTGTAGTTTTCAACAGATACCTGGGTTTGCCCTGTCAGTCCTTTGTTCCAAAATGATATCTAGTAAGTACATAAATAAGTAAATACAATATTCACACTATGGTTAAATAAATAAGTATGATAATTGCAATTTTCATATAATGTATATGTATGCTTTTTCACTATCCAATAGCTAGCTGTTCTGATTGGATTTGTTATCAATATAGAATATTTCTTGAATAGTAGTGTAGTGTGCCTACTGTATCCTAGAGCAATACCCTTCTTCTTCCACACATGTCTTTAATGCCAGATATTAAATGTTTATTCAACCTATTATATGTGTTATTTCAAATATATAAAAACCTGGTTAGTATAGAACCTTGGATTGGATTGGAATGGACTGACATAAATGGACACCACTGATCTACAGGTTGGTTTGTTCTGGATCTCTGCATGTGCTCTTACTGTATGACTCTTTCCCCTGTCATTCTTGGTCTATTTAAAATATGACATCTCTTTGATCAATCGCTCTGCTATTTAATAGGTTGTTGGGGAAAATGAAATAGATGTCTCGGATATTGGCTTGGAGGTCAGAAATAGACAGACGCAAATATCAAAAGTTATTTAGTAATAAATACTAATCTACATCTAGTTTGCATAACATGGAACTATTTAACAGCAACTGCATGGTCCCAGATATACTGTAGTGTTCTTAACAATCATCCCTAATAATTAAGACATGAAATGAGTGCTTTAGCCCATGGGTTACAGTTGGAAACCATTAGTGGGATCAGAGCGATTAGGCTTTTCTCCAGGGTATGGTAGGAAGTAACAATAGTAACAGCTTGGACCATGCTAATTACACTACATAATACCCTCACCGAGAATGTAACTTGTAACTCTTCCAGCCTCTCTGATTTAGTGCCCCAATACTACCTTCACCATGCTTTGTGTACAGTAAATCACGCCCCCTTACAGTATGCCGTAGAGAATCGGAATAGGAGAGTTGAGACTAAGCCTATGTTTTTTCATTGCACATGAGATTACTTTTTTTTATACAAGTCCAAAAGCACTGGAATTCTTTTCAAGATCCGTAACTGATTTCCCTAGCTGCTGCTTTTAGATATTTCTTTTTATTAGAGATATTTTTAGTTAAAGCACTTGGGTATTTGCAATGCTGAAGGGTTTAGGCCTACAATGTGCTTTGCTTACAGCAGCAGTAAACCAACAAGACCTCCATAGCTTTTTTTCTGTGGTAAATGCTGTACAGTACAGTCGCAGTCATACAATATTGAGATAGTGGCTTGCCCAATAGACCGAAGAGTCTGTTGAAAGCCACTGCAGACAAATGAGAGTTTGTCGGTTACAGTAAGAACCAGGGTTTGGGTGAGGCAGGCTGATACCAATGGCACTCGGAGAAATACCACAGTACAGTGTTTCTAAAGTAAAATTTGAAAAACCTGTACCTCACCAGATTCTTACAAAACGATTTAAAGTGTTAACATTTTAAAATGTGCATTTGTTTTCATATTGCGGTGTATATTGCATTTGATCCAAATATGAACATGGTCATTTTTTCCCTCTCATTTCAAACCATGTTGTCATTCGAGTATTTACTGTATGATTCAAACCTTGCAGTTTTTTGGGTCTGGCATTCGCCAGCAATGTAGTCTGCACCTGTTTTGAATTCAGCACCAGATCTGGAATACTTTGGTGCATTTCCTTGTACTTCCTTAACTTGTATGCAAATCTAAACTATAGAACAGCTGAATGTCACTTTTTAAAAAGCTGGTGGTAGTCGGATTTTAAAAATATTCTGATAGCCTAACCACGAAACCAGACTATTTTGTCTGCATTTCTAACCTTGCTGCTGTGTGTGTGGATACGTAGCTCTACAGTGTTGATGATCCAGCACTATTGAGCATGTATGTTTATCATCAATCATTTTGTTTTGTTTTGAAGGGGAAGGTGGAACTTGTTTCTGGGAAGCACTACTGGTGGGAAACCTCCATTTTTGATCTACAGCACAGCTGCTTTAAAACAAACTTACTAAACTTGAAACTGAAAAAAAGTTTAAAATCAAAGTGTGTCTCCCTCTATACAAATTAGGTTGTCACTCTAGCCAAGTTACAATAAAGGATGGAGGAAAACTACTTTGACTACCTACTGTATACAGGACTGGACTTTGAGTAGGGATCTACTTAAATCGCGGTAAATTTACATATTTTTTATGGGTATGTTGCGGAATAAAATTTGGATTTCGCAGACATTTCGCAGACATGTTTAAACATTAAATAAACCTAAGTAGACAGTATTTCAGAATACTATAAAGCCTAAAAATAGTGGTACTTGTTTCCTTACTAAAACAGAGTGCTGGCATTTGTTAAAGGCGAGTATGCAGCATCCCTCTGCAGTTGACTTGCCCATACATTGAGACTGCACATCTGCATCCACTGAATTGGTTGGAAATTAAGGCAAAGCTTTGCCAAGTTATACAGATGTGGAAATCGATTAGAAACAGCCCAAAAACTCGGTTACACAAGGGCATCTGGGATACTTTAATAAAGGCAATGTATGCAGCACGTTCGTTGTCATGTTATTTGTCCCATCCAATAATTTATTTTATTAGTACCGAGTCAAAACAAAGAAGATGTGGCTATTCGGGTCTAAAATTCCAACTGTAAGCAGCAGGTTGAAGCGAGGTGGCTGTGCTGGATCGTTTTAGTACTGATTTAACTTGCAGACAGGAATACTTCTCGTCTGCGCTGACTTTCCAGTTTGGTTTCTGAAAGCTGTTTATTTTACATTCTGTTCATCAGCCTCTGTAGTAGCCTTTTGTTTAATGTGTGATTCTGAAGCTAAATAGCGATCGATCGTATTTTCTCCAAATACACATTAAGATGTGGAAAACAATTACCTCAGTCTGCATGTACAGTTTCTTTGGGAAATATCTTGAAACGATCATCAGCCGAAATGTACTTTGCTTTTTTGTCGTCCATTTCTACTATTTTACCTCCAATGCTGAAAACTAGATTTTAGCAACCTAAATCAAAACAATGCAGCACCAACTTTGTCCCGCCCCCTCCTGCACACTACAGATCACATAAAAGCAGTAAAGACGCACTGATAGGCTGATTAAAACATTGCCATTTGAATAGTATAAACAGAACGTTAACTGCTTTGGAGAATTTATTTTGTAAATGTTACTTGTGGATGTTTTTTGTTTGTTTGTTTTTTGCTTAAATGCAAAGGAATAAAAAAGGACTATCTACAGAAGGAAGACACGTAGTTTGCGTCACTTGCATTGTGCAGTAGTTCATTTAAACAAGTTTTCTTTTTTTTTTCCTCTCCGTACTTGTTTGTATGCATTGGCCCCTAAGAGGTGAATTTCGCGGTGATCCCTCAATTTCATGATTTCCGCGAAATCGCGATTTAGGTAGGTCCCTATTTATGAGAAATGTAGGGTATTGTCATATCCACTGTATACAGGACTGAACTTCATGAGAAATGTAGGGTATTGTCATATCTACTGTACAGTGTCTTGGTTGAATCTATTTAATTTTTGTTTGTACTGCTACTGCACTAGCAAATTACCCAGACATTGTTTTGTGCAAGACTCCATTCACACTTCCAGCTACTGTCTGACACCTCTCTTGATAGGGCTTGGTTTAAGTTTTTAAACCTTATGTATCGATATAAAATTCTTAGTCTGTCAGCATTTGTGTTGCAAACCTAACCTGAATTTTTACATAAAGAACCCGGCAACACCACCAAAGGAATGTATTTAACTATGGACCTGGGTCTTCTCTACACATTGCAGTGGAGTCACAGACTTTCATTCATTTGTAGATCACCCTTCTATACAGACATTTTACATGCTTCCATTTACAAACTGTTACCAACACAATTAGAATTCAGTGATTACCAAAAACAAAACTTCTACAAGGTAAGAGTGCTGTGTCTTCCAGATTCCTGTGGTATGAGTTGTTTTTTAATTGAGACTCAACTGACCTTAAATTAAAAGGGACTTTCTGTACCTTTAGTTTCAACTTCTCTGAAAAATAGACCTTTTGTGGTCTTTGAAAGCTGGTGTGATTTATACATTTCCAACTGATTTTATTAAAAACAAAACTTGTTCTTGTCATGTGGCGATCCACATATTTTCCTACTGTACCAAGAGTGTGTCTCTGAGTTTATCAACAGCCACAACCCTATTACCAGCATCCTTTAGCTGTCTGCCCCTTATCCACTGCAGCATCCACTGCCACTTAGGCAACACTCATTTCAGTTTGCTTTGGACAAGAGGGGTGATTGCTGTCTTTTGGGTAGAATGAAACTGGTCTGGCACATTTACTCCAAATTGCCTTTCTTCTCTCTCTCTGAGGCATCGATTCTACAAGTCAACATGGGTGTGCAAATGGTATCCCAATATATGAAAGACTTGTGGAATAAAATCATAATTTCAATCATGCATTGTTGGAGGCAATAAGCAGGGTACTGTAAAGAATGCAATTATCAAAGGAGATGGCTACCCCTTTTCAGTTCCTCTTTACAAACTGCTGAGCTTGATACTCTTGCAGCTCAGGAAGCAGTTCACAAGCCTGCTGCACTGAAGTTGCATGAAGCCCACTGTAGCGGCTCTGCTGGACTCTTGGTGCTGTTGCTTATAAAAAGATTTAAAACCTTTTAGATTTCATTTGGATTAGATACTGTACCACATCTGATACTATAGCTGTCCCAAAGGGTAAACTAAGCAGTTCAGTTATATCCTGTTGCATAAAAAATGACCTCTTTGTTTCCTTCGGTATTGATTTTACCACAGTACAGTAAGTTTGGCCATAGTGTAAAATACATTTGTTATGTGCAACATCAGTGGAAGCTCATCAGCTAGTTTAGTTAGCTCGAACCAATCATGCTTTAGGTCTTAGACTGGATAACTCATTAGCTGGGAATCTATCGGCTGTCTGCTACTGCAGCAGAGAACGTTCACAATTCTGTGCAAGTATTAAAACATTGTATGACAGGGTCATTCCTCCTCTGAGCTTTCCATTGCCATTGACATTCGCTTACAGGTGCTGTATAGTAAGTGAAAAGGAGAATGAATGTGTGCTTTAAATATCAGGCAGATCTTGCTATGTGAAGTTGTCTTTTTAAAAAGGCCTTAATCTGCTGAAGTGTTAATATTATTCTATTATATTTGCACCTTTACGGTATATGGTTCCTACTGATCTCATCTGATTTTAAATAAAAGAAAACAACCTGCAGGTGTTTTACAGCTCATCTACAGTACATTGTTTAAGTTATTACTTTGAACTGTGCCTATACTGAGAAAGCAATAGTTGCTGCTTGTCTGTTTTGCTGTTGGGATTCTGTCATAATGTGATGCCCACAGAAAGTAGTACTGTAATAACCTCTTAAATAGTAAATTCTGTTGTATATAAAACACTGTGGAATGCATGTTTCTCATTCTGCACAATTTCTGCATTCCATTTTCTTGCAGATATCTATAGGTTCTTAATAGTTGTACAGGTATAGGATTTCAAAATCCCCAAAAGCCAATAATTGGAAATTCTCGGTGTTTTGGGAGCTTTTCGCTGTAGCTGGTTCCTGTAGCCTTTGCTGACAGATTTTTAGAAGGACAGCTGAATTTAACTTTTTTCAATTATTAAAATTTTTTTTGTATAATTGTGTGCCCAATTATTTTACCCCCATTTTTTTTTCTTGCCAATTTGGAATGTCCAATTTGTTTTTTCCCTTACTGCAGCAATTTCCCACAGAGCTCAGTAGAACTGACTGTTCAGTGGGCATCCTCCAATCTCACGACCAAGCCAGCTTCCCTCTTTTACACCCAGGAACTCGAGAGCGGATGTCGGTGAGCTACCGACCTCTGGAGGACAAAGGCCAGCCCAGGTGGTGTCCACCTAAGCTCACAAGGCGCCTGGCCAGCAGGGTTCGCTGTAGCACGATAAGGAGAAACAGTCACCGATGGTGTTTTGCGTCCCTAACCCACGACAGCTGATTTTTTTTTTTTATATCCAAATCTGTTACCTCTTTTTGTGTTTTGCTAGAGACTTAACATTCCTCATATTAAGCAACAGTAATGTTCTATGTGGTTTTGGTGCTATCCTGTGTCAGGTGAAGTACCGGTAGGCTATATTTAAAAAAAAAAATCAAATAAAAAAATAATCGGTGTTGAAGAATTCTGTATCTTAATGGAAAGAAGGACCTTGACACACATCCATGGCATTGACCTACATTACGAAGTACAGCACGTGAACAGACGCTTTTGTTGGCTGCAACTCCTCTGCATAAAAAAGTAATTGACTACTGTATATTAAATAATATTGAGTGGCAGGTTACCGGTTTAAAGTTTACAGAAAAGTGTAGCTAATTTGGGTGTTATTCATAGCAGCAGTGATAATTGGCTAAATAAAGGTGATGCTTTAAGATTGACCAACATGCTAAATGTTTTCTCCTTTTTGCCTTAATACATTAAGGCATGGTAAAATTGACCCTACAGTTCCATTACAGTTCTGCAATCAGGCTACAATAGCCTCCAGTTCTCCACTACAGTACTTTACAATAAGTGCTGCAAATTCAGTTATTCTATTTGGCTGATTTTTGTTTTCAAACTAATGCGATATCGTAAAATGTTCCAGCTATAGTTTTTTTTATACTCTACTTTCTTTTGATATACCCCTGTGGAAGAACTCTTTCTAATCCTGCTGCTGCTTAATCCTGGTTTAATGAGCTTCATTGTTCTTCACAAACATGTTTAGATCAATCAGGATGTGTTGTACTTGTCAGTCTTGTCACTACTTTGATTCCCTTGTCGAGCTGCTCTTCTTTTACTATGTCACAGCTATTGTGGAGTCATTTACAGCTGGTTACTAAGTAACCCAATTTCTTTACCGTATGTGGCAACAGTGCCAAAATGACAGCAGGATACATTGGTTTAAGCCTCTTGACCTTTCCAATGCAGAAATGGCATTGCTGCTTGAGTAAACCCGAAATGTTCAAAGTAAATTCTATATTTTACCAATTGGCTAGAATCTGTTTTTCACAATATACCATATTGTGCAACCATACAACAAGCAGCTACTTAAACACCTGTGGTTATTACAGTACAGGTTTTTCAGATTCCAATGTGAAAGAGTGAACAAAAATACTGTAGTGCCTAATTTTCAAGGTTTCCCCAAGTTGGTTTTGTGCATCATTAATTAGCTCGTAATTTTGCTTTTATAGATCAGTTGAATAGTACTGTACAGTATGTGCAGTATGCATGCTGTATTGTAGCTGCAGTGTATTAACTTGTGGTTGTGACATATCTGGGCGACTAAGGCTATTGGGTTCAGTTCTTGGATGGGGAAACCTTCAAATGAACAAGTGCTGTGGTTGGTGCCAAAGTATTGTGAAATTTGAAGCAGTGCCTCTGCCTCACAGGTTCACTATGTTTGTATGAAGGCTCCACCCTTTAGATGATAATTTCAATATCTACAGCACTTGGTGGCTATTGAAGGATCTCCTGGCATTGTGACAGATGTATGTTAACCCTGGTGTCCTGGCCGAATTCAGTTTTAGGAGAAAATCCTAGAACTTGTTTTGTCCTCTGCTAAAGGTTAGGCCATTACCATGCCCTCCCATATGAAATGGGACAGGGTATCCCCAGAAACAATATGCTATAATTTGGTGGGTCCCAGTATGTTTTGCCCATACCTGTAGTACAGTATTTAAGCATCCCTTTGAAAGGAGCATGGAATAACATGCTCGTATCTCATAAAACATTTCAGCTTGCAAATTCAGGCGTGGAAATAAGTCTTATTGCATGTAAGTTTGATCCATTCCTGGTTTTACTACAGGTAGGAGTTTAATAAGACACACCTGAGCTTGTTACAGTACCTACAGTGTACACTGAGGCTAATCAAGCTCATAGTAAAACCTGGAATGAGGGAGTCTTTCCATCCCTGAACTTCATATTGTTAGCGGTAATGAAACTCCTTGGGGAGAAATCTTACTGCACCCTTCACTTAGACCCGATAGGGGCGCCATATTGAAGTTACGTAACTTTTTGATTTCCGGATGATGACCTAACGCTTTGAGATATTGGCTTTTTTACTTGGTGCACAGCTGTAGTCTGTGATTCCCTCGGTCAAGTCTGGTCTTACTGTATGTACAAGAAAAATTAACACTTGTTGCATTTTTTAAGCTGCTGCGACAGTGTTGCAGCCTCATATTATCCTTTATTTTCTGCTTTATAGGCAAAATATTGGCCTAATGTTCAGTGCACAGCTGTGTTCTATAATTCTTGTTTTCACTTCCCTTTTTATTTCATGTTTACAGACAAACCATACAATCTGGCATTGCCCTTATTCCCCTGGGGATGTTGTGCATTTTTGGTTCACTAAAATTCCCATATTTTAGTTTTAATGGTGGTCTTGCTTTTTTCATATCAGCATATTTATTACATTACATCTTTATTCCTATACTGTGCTTTTAGTTATGCTGAAATATTGTTTCTATGGTCTTCCTGCAGGATACAGTACATCCGGCACAGTTAGAGAAATCCCATTTAACCCATTAAGTGCATTTGTCCTCATTTGAGAACTGGCTACTTTGTTGTTTTTTGGTGCATTTTACTGGCATCTACTGTACCTGTTGTTTAAATTCTCTAACTATATTGTTATGATAACTTACTCTAATTTTCTTAACTGCAAAAGTTAAGTCAAAAGGTAATGTATCAAATTATATAAATACAGCTTGTGTTTTCGAAGAAATTAATTTAATACGTAATGGGTTTATATATTATATAAAGGAAAATGACTGAATCTAAAGCCCTGTCTTCTGTGAACTACGAAAACGCTGAGCGAGAAAGTTATCCCTTGCAGTCCTATTTAATGAACAGCAAATCACGCAATATGACAAGATGGGATCCGCACATTGGTGCTGAAGCACAAATACTTTTAAGATTATTTTTTGTGCTTGTTT